>NW_028186745.1:1701605-1796534 GCF_003343005.1 Rhea americana
CTCAGGCTTGGGATTTTTTTTTTATTTTGCTTTGGGTAAAATTCAGATAGGTCTAACAATTCTGGAATACTGAGCTGACTTAAATTTTGCCTTGCAATTGCAGTGAGTTGTTCAAACAAATCTGCTGGATGGTGACTCAGTTTAATTAATATTCTTTCCCTTTTCATTTGCAGACTTTATGCTTCTGGTTCACAGGTGGTTTAACTGAGTCACATTTTACCTTTGCTCCTTTTTATGCACAGTTGTGAAACTTAAAGTTAGTGGAAGTGAGGATTCATATTGCAGCCCCCTATGCAACTTTTCTTGTGTATGCTGACATTAAAAAATTGACTTGCTGTTTTTCTAGAACAGCATTAATTAAATCTAGTAAAATGAGTCAGTATGCTTAAAACAGAAGTTTTACATTCTGAAGGCATTCTCCTTACAAAAATTCGTCAGAACATGTCCATGAAAACTTTTGGTGCTAAAGTAGATTTCAGATGTGACAATGTTTCCTACTCAAAATGACAACACTTCACGGAGGGAAAAAAATATATATTTTTTTTCCTTTGGTTTTCAGCCAGAATTCTTTAGCTTCTAAATTTATTTGTGATGAAGAGTAACAATCACGCGTTATGTTCCTCCAGTAAAAGCTGCTCAGATGGAAGCCCTCTCCATGGGAAGGACAGAGCCTAGGTAGCAAGCGAAGACTTCTGGGACTGCTGTGAGCAGAGGAGACTCCTGCACAGTGAGTGACTGGGATGCTTAAGCAAGCAGACTGCTAGGCCTTAGAAACAGGGGACAGTGACACTTTTTTCTAGCTCCTAGAGGGGACAGTGTGGAGTCTGCTGTAACTCAGCCACTGAACTGGCTGAAAGCAAGCCTGAAAACAAAGATCTATGCTGCAGGGGCACAGCTAGCAAGGGGGACAGCTGTGTATTAGCATTTCTGTATTCCAGTTCTCTCTAGACAGATCCACCTGAAAGTTCTGGCTGACAGGAGGTCCCATTGCACAGCATTTAGTCTATGCTAAACGCAATTAAAACAAAAAAAAAGAAGTAAAACCAAAACAATGAGTGGAAAAGTGCTTAGCATCAGGCGCTGGTGGTAGTGATTCTCTTTATAAGCTTTCACTAGTTCAGCAAATCATTCCTATTTGTTGGCAATTCCTGTCCTTGTAGCTACAGCAGCTATGTAGTACATGGAGGTAAACTCCACTAGTAGAATTACCACCCGTTAACACACATGCMTTACTGAGCCCCACAATATCAGTATAGTTAGTCTGTTGCTGAAGCTTAAACTGTAAACAGGGATGAAATAGTCTGTCATTCTACAGATATCGTGGATAATCCTCTGTAACCTACAAATAACTGGATTTGAAACTAGATTCTTTTTTTAAAGAGGAAAATAAACACTATAAAATAATAAATACAATAAAAATAACAGGCAGTACAAACTGTTCAAAATTCTTTTCAGTCGTTGGAGACTAATCATCAGGCACCAAATTCAACATCAGAATTAACACAGAAATGCCATCAGTGATGGGTACCAGGATTCTAATCTAGGTTTTCCTCCACAAAGGGTAAAGGTGCTGCTTGCTCTACRACTTTAGAAATCTCCTGTTTACTTGCTTAGCTTCCACAGTACATTTTAAAACTTAGTAGGACACAAAGTACTTGAGCCTTCTGGCAAGCTGGATAGCTAGTGATAATGGTGTCAGCACAGCTACGCTGTGAACAATGCGATAAGTTAGTAAGTTCCCCTGTTTCTGCACAGCAAAGAAATATTTTATCCTTTACACTACGTGGTTATTTTGCAAGCAGACATAGTAGAAACAATATTTTTATAATAGAATTTGGCTTTCTTGGCTTAATAGTTTTTAATTGCTCCATGTTCTGGAGGAGAAACTGGGTAGTGGTAACATGGTGTTTCTCATGCCTTAGTTGCAATTAGTAATGCTRTTCCTGAGAGATATATAGTTCATTTGGGTTTTGTGTTGTAGCTGTTTGAAATAAACATTGTTTGTAAAGAGTGTTGCTGTTAATGTAAGCGGACAAGCACAACATTTAAATTCACGGTGGCACAGCTGTGTCTTTTCAAAATTGGGCCTATAGCCTGTTAGAAGAAATGCTAAAAATATATTGCTTTTTAATTTAGGAGAAGTGTTATGTTGGGGCTTGCTAATAGGCAGACCTCCCAGTGTTCTTCCATCTCTGTGTACTGTTTCCCTCTGCTTGGCTGGAGTGGTTTGGTTCTTTTTTGTTGTTGTTGTTGTTTTTTGTTTACTTATTTTATTGCTGTGGGGTGTGTTGTGGGGTTTTTTTTGTTTGTTCATTTGTTCRTTTTGTGAAAGCCCCAAACAACCCCCAATCCCTCAAACAGTAGAATCAAGACTGCAAATGCTTTAATAGTGTTGGGAAARAGGAATCTGTGCTCTACTGAGGATTCGAATTCCTTCCTTCTTCCTGAACATGACAGAGGACTTTCTGCATCAGCATGTTTCCTCTACAGATTACAAATAGCCTTAAAAATATGCCGCCTTTCCCAGTAAGACCACATAGCCTTTTGTATTCTGCTTCCCTTCTCCCCTCTCCAGAGAGTTGTCTGGACAGCAGGAGACTGGCCTATCCTTGTACTGTGAGGCTCYTGCCCCCCCCAAAGGAAAAATAAGTGTTTTTTCCCTGAGATCCAGTATTCCCCGAAGATCTTTTTCTCTCCTCACCTTAGCCCTGAGAATATCCCTCCAATCAAATAAAAAGTTCTGGTATTTTAACAAGATATACTTGATTTCATCTTTATCCCATTACCCTTCCCCCCTTTTCTTTTGCCCCTTAATAATCCAGCAGGACTGTGAAACTGGCTTGCTGCCCTGTAGATACTCTGCATCTAATCAGAACAGTGATTAGGTATGTGCACACTGCAATGCCATTCGCACTGTTGAATGTCATACATTATAACTGGCACACCGCTGTGCCTCGGCCTTTTTAGAATTCAAACAATTTAAATGTTTACTTCGCTGTGGGGGTAGCATCATAACTCCATACCTTAGCATCCACAGCTTCCAAATTTGTTACCATCAATGGATAAGTTGGATAAATTAGTCCCTGTTGAGTAAGATGACGACTTCTTGCTGTCTTCACCATTGATGTGTAGGCTCGTGGCTGCTCTTTTCACTTCATTTTCTTCTCACACAGACAGTGTAGGTGCAAGAGAAGAAGCAGGTGCTTTTTTTGCAGAGCAGTTTTTGTTCAGATCTTTGACTTTAGACAAAGCTAGAATTCCAAACTCATTGCTAGTACATTCAATCTTTTGAACAACTGAAGATCTCATCTGCATTGTTTTTTCTGAGGGCCTAGTTTCCATTTGGCTGATAAAGGCAGGACATGATTTAGTATATAAAGTGCCAGATTTAGAGTTTTAGTCCTCTCAGTTTTGTAGGCATACAGGTTCCGTAATAGCTTTAGCTTCCTCTTCCTGCAGGGACATCTACCCCTGGGGTGGAAAGGGAAAGAAAGAGGCGTTGTACCTTTCTCCTCCCCAAGTGCTGTTTGTGCAGAGGATACAGAATGTAGATATTGACAACTGCCAGCTCCAGAATGATTTCAACCTCCTAGCATACCTTGAGAAWCATAGTCAAGATTAAATCATGATTTCTGTCTCACCGGATAGCACAGCAACATTTTCTCAGACTGGTGTCTAGTATGATAAATGATGCAGAGCTCTTCCAACGTGTCTGTGGAGACCTTCCCAGCCAAGACTGYACCTTTGAAGGAAAAACTTGTTGGATAGCACTTGAGCTTTGTTTTCAGTGCATTTTTACCATTGCAGTTCTCATCCTTGAACTACATTTCCTTGGTATACCTTGCTTGTAGAAAGGCAATGTGATGATTCATGTGTGAGATTTTTTTTTTTCCTCCTTCAGAGCAGAAAGTTCTCTGAATGCTCTATAGACGCTAATGTGTGTGACTGGGAAACACAGGAAAAATGTCTGGGGACCAGAAGAGACTGAATTTTTAGCTTTCAATGACTGCTGCTTTTATAAAGGAGATATGACTTGTTGCAGGCTTCTGCCAGTAAGCAGCCTGTGTGGATGGAAGACCCATTAGAATATGCCTCCGCAAGTATCATGAAGGATATTGAAATAATAAATAATTAATGTGATTTTTTCAAGGCATCTAGGGTTAATTCCTAGTTCTTCTATTCCCTTTTTGTGTGATTCACAACTCATTCATACAGTTCTGCGTCTTCTGTAAGATGGATGTAATAGTACTTTTTTCACCTATTTTAGACTGTAATCTTTTCAGTATAGGGATTGTCCCTCACTCTGAATTTGTGCTGAGTCCTGATTTTTACATGGACCTTGAGTATTTCATAGAAGTAATATTTAATAATCCTTGCTTCACTGTGGAGGAGAAAGGTGTCAACTAAAGCTTGAAAAATATGAGCAGTTGTCTAAGAACGGAGCGTGCATGGAGTACCCAGGATGTGTGTGCTTATTTGGCACCTGTGACCAAAACCGCTGCCCACTGACYGCAGTTGTATCTCCCTTTGGAGCATGACTTCTCCTGCTACCAGAAGGAGAAAAGATATGCAGTTGCCCTGGCATGGTAGGGCTAAAGAATGCTCCAATACTCTTACAATATACATTCCGGTACAACTCTCTGGTTCCCTTTGCAGCTCACATGCTAACACACTATTTTTCTCCAAGAAAATTATATAAAAATAATCTGTCAGACTAGCAGCTATGAAACCACATAGTTAAATTTTCATCGTCTTTCACTCTAATATCCATCTGCCTATATTGAGGGGTCAGTATTCCTGTTGCAGATCAGACTCCCATAAAACTCAAATTGACTTTAGGCTTTTGCCAGCCTCAAGTTCCACATATGGCCCTAAATTTGCACATCTGTCTGCTGAGATATTTCCGTGTTACCCTCCAGGACTGTGGCAGTATTGAGATTGGAGGGTGTGCAAAAAATGGTACTTCTTTGGGGGCTRTGCAAAATTAACACATTCAGATGTGGCTTGAGAAACCATCAAAGATGTGTTATGAAAAACTAAAATATGACATAGATAGAGTGTGTGTTCTGAATTGCAGTCATACAAAGTTTTCCATAATGGAACCATTCTAACAAATTTATTGTAAATAGAGCTTTCAGAATCATTTCCACGGGTAAGTTGTCAAGTATCACAAGATAAAACATTATGGTACTGTGAATCCTCATCTTAGAAGCTATGTGGAATCTAAATCTAAATTTGTCCCTGCACACATTCAGCTAGGAAGATGTACTATGACAATAGTTGACTTTTAGCCACTGTCTCTTCTGCTGTCTTGCATATCTAAAAGGCAACTACATTTTCCCATGCATATAACCAGAAAGCATTTACCCATAAAAAAAATGGGACATTCCAAGTACTTGGATGCCTTATCAAGTATCTAGATGTTAAGGTTTAAGACTAAATGACAATGTGGAGGCTAAATGGATTTGGATAACAAAACATTTTAATCATAGATGTGCAATTTTATGAATTAGTGACTTCGTTCTTTTCCAGGGAGATGGTGCAGTCATGGGGAGAAGTTGGATAGGTCAGCACAGTGGTTCCTGTGCTATGCATAGTCCTGGTACAGGGTCATGGAGGCCCCAACCTCTTCTCCAGTCTCTGGGTTCACCAAGGCTGGAGAGATGGTCTTGGATCCTAATGCAGTATTGTGGGGCTTCCCTCCCCAGAGCCTTTTTCAGAAACTCTCAGTTATCCCACTGTTCTTAAGTGTCCTTAGTGTAAGGATTGGGTAGACACTGTCATGTTGATGACTAGTTCATTCAAATTGCACTATAGCTTTCTAATTTGTTTTTACTATTCTTGGTGCTCACCATCTGCGTTGTTACAAATGCTTCTGGATGCTTTCACACTTTGATAATCCAAAGGTTGTTTGCACACTATTGCTGTCTATTTCCTTAAGCACACCAAAACTGTGCATTATTTGGGACAGATGTCTGATCATGTTTAATCTACTTCTGCAGCAAAAAGTTGGTTAAACTTCACGAGCTAACTATGCTAACCAGATGTAACTCATGCTAACTGCTACCCTAGATTGTCACTAAATACTCTAAGATGACAAAAGAGCAGATCTGCAACCAAAGAAAATATGCTATGCTCATAAATGAGTGTAGAGATACAAAAATAAGGTGTGAGTATTTTTTCCCCTTTTTTTCCTTTGTGCAAAATATGGATGGTCGCGGATACTAAATTCCTAAATCCTCAGACCCTACAAAACAAAATTATTTTCAGAAAAATAGATATGAAGAAACTCCTTATAAATTCACATCTACAGAAGAGTGCTATCTGAGAGGATGTTCATTTATTTAGTTGATTATATAAGTGTTTCATAGTGTTACCAATTTTCTCCCCTTCTCTATCATGAAATCTAATAAGCTTCCTTCTTTTAATGTTTATGCTTTTTCCTACAAATGGAAATTTCTCATTAATGGCAACCCATTTTGTTYTTTTGAGTTGTAGAGCTGCATGAAAGTGGAGTCTTTCTTTAAAATCTTCATTGTTGGGTTCTGGCAAGTATCCCACTGACAATAGCATTAAATCAGAGCTTCATCTGTTGCATTAGCATGAAAACAACAGACCCTATTGACTAAGGAGGAATGTATGGGGAGAAAAAGCCTTCAAGGTTGTTTAAGAATATAATCAGCCATCTACATTAACACGTAATCAGCCAGGCTTCTTGAACTATGGAAGATGATTTATCCAAGTATCTATGTAGTTTTGTTATCTTCACCCACGTGCTTCCATATGTCTAAGTCCTTGATCTGTTTGTGATCTTATGCTGTGGTTGCCATATAGTCTCTGGTTCTGTGCAGGTAGTTCTCCCACTTGTGTCTAGCCTCACTTGGAGATCTTGCACCTCAGGATCAAAAGTTCACATAAACTATACTTTAACACTGGCTTTTTCAGTTGGAAAGATTGTGCTATATTGTGTGTTAGTTTGGAGCAAGGGATCTGATATTAAACATTAGGTGCCTCTCTAGACTTTTGTAAGACGTGGGTCATGGTTATATCAGGACATAAAATTACCAGGAAATAAGTTTTGTTTACTTTGTGTGTAGTTTTTATTTGCTTTCCTAATTCATATTAAAAAATTATTTGGTATAGGAAGAGGGTAGATGCGTTTCAGCAAGGAATTTAATGAGATGTTGTAACAAATCAGTTCATCACACATGATTGCATGTTTAAAATGATAAAATACCTGGCTTGGCCTTAGAATATAGAAGTTAGTCTGAATATATATGCAAGCCTGGGGGGTTAAGTTCACTATCTTTTTGGAATAAATTTTTTTTACATGCATTGTGAAAACAGTGTGGTAACATTTCTGCATATGTTTTTGAGTTGTTGGGAATTTGTTTTTTGTTTTTTCCAGACTACAAGGTAATGAGTCCTCTCACATACACATGGYCTTGAATAAATTTCTCTTCCTTTATAGCTGCATGTCATTGACACAATGCTTTCTAAACTTTATTTTGTTATTTTTGCCTAATGTCATACATTACAGGTTGGGTCATGCAGAACTGGCCTACACATGAAGTAAAGCATGTGCTTCAACAGTGCTAAAAGTCAAAATATGCCTTTATGCGTCACTTTTGGGAGGAAAAAAGATACAAATTCTTCAAGCCTACCATTAAGCAAATACTATACTGCTTGCTTCAAATGAACCGGTACTTGATGAAAATATGGGTGATACTTATTCTCAGTGAATAGAAAAGCTGATGCAAGGAGTGCTTGTTGAGACCATTTGATGAAAATGTGCTTCTGAGTTCATGCTGGCAGCTACTCAGACTCTTCCTTTTTTCTTACATAACTATATTGGCAGTTGAAATATTTTGCATCTCAAAGGTAAATTCTAGTATATTAAACAATGTAGGCCAAATGTTACAGTCCATTAGGCCAGAGAAAGAAAGTGCAAGTAATTTTGTTTCCATGGAATTCCTTTAGATTTATGTTGACATTAATTAGGTAGGCTTTAATCACTCAGCATACAGGATGAATTTTGTCATGCTGCAACATTAACATTCCTTTCAAATTGCCATTTTAATCATTTGACTAGTTAAAAAAAAATTTATTAAAATATAACCAAAGATTCATATTTCAGTACATCTTGGGATTCTGCTTGTTTACTTAAAGCAGAAACAATACACATACAGAGAAGCAAAGGGTTTTTTCCCCTGGATAATTCTAAGTAAGCAGAGAGAGAAAGTGATGGTGTTCTTTTATAATCATCTTCACTGAATAGTATTTCCAATGTCACAGATTATGTTTTTATTTTAGAAAAATTCTAAGAAAATACCACTCCAATATTCAAGATAACTTGTAGACTTGATAAACAGTGTCAGAAATTAGTTCAATTGAATGCTACCATTACAATTATGAATGGTAAGAGATACTTATTTGTATTACTGGAATAATCTATTGAATGGATTCCACATTTATAGATAAACATTACTTCATTCTTAGGATCTTGGAGCAAGTTAATATTTCTAAGCATTTAAATAAGACTTGTTAATCACAAATCATAATATAATCATAAATATTTAAACTTCAAGTCTGTGTTATGGAGTTCAGTGACAAACTTCATTAAAGTCTAAATTCTGTCTCCTTGCAGCTAGATGGCTGTGTGAAGGATAAACTTACTACTCTCAGAGCGACAATAATTGGACTTCATTATCACAAAATGGTTGAGACTTTTAAAGATCATCTAGTCCAACACCCCTGCACAAGCAGAGTCACCTAGAGCACATTGTCCAGGATTGCATCCCAGTGAGTTTTGAATATCTCTAAGGATGGAGACTCCACAACCTCTCTGGGCAACCTGTTCTGGTGCTCTGTCATCCTCATAGTAAAGAAACTTTTCCACATGTTCGGACAGAGCTTCCTGCACTTCAGTTTGTGCTCAATGCCTTTTTTTCCTATTACTGAGAAGAATCTGGCCCTGTCCTCTTWACACCCTCCCTTCAGATACTTWCACACACTGATAAGATMCCCCTTTAGTCTTCTCTTCACRGACTGAACAGTCAAGCTCTCTGAGCTTTTCTCGTGCAAGAGATGCTCCAGTTCCTTCATCATCTTAGTAGCTCTCTGCTGGAATCACTCTAGTAGGTCTGTGTYTTTCCTCATACTGGGGAGCCCAGACCAGGACACAGCACCCTAGATGTGGCCTCACCAGTGTCAGCTGGAGGKGGAGGATCATCTCCCTTGACCTACTGGCAACACTCTTCTTAATGCACCTCAGGATACCACTGGCCTTCTTGGCAGCAAGGGCACCTTGCTGGCTCATGGTCAACTTGTTGTTCACCAGGACTCTCTGGTCCTTCTCCACAGAGCTGCTTTCCAGCTGGTCAGCCACCATTTGAATTAACTTGTTTCAACATTAATCTCTTYATGCTAAAAAATGAAAAGCTCTTCAGATTTGTTTTGTCCACACACTTTGTTATTTTTCTCCTGGCAAATTCCAATTGCTGGGACCAAATATTTTTATAAACTGGAAGTAGCACTATTCTGTTGTTTCCTCACTTTGGGGGAACAAGAACTGAATTCACAAATTTCCATTAGAATGGAAAATAAGATTATTGTCCTGTGCCATAAAACTAGTTATTGGATACGTTAATAAAACACCATTCCAGCTCATAGAAATCTCAATAACAGGCACGGTTAGTTTACATGTAGCATTATTTGAACTTTGGAAAATCAACTGTTACGTTCTGTGTTTTAAGATGACCAGAAACCAGKCAAAGCTGTAGCAGCATATACATACCAACACACACACACACGCGCGCGCGCGCACGTGCGCATGCACATATATATATCTCCTAGGTAGAGTTATTTGAAATCTATTTGTATTCCTGCAGAGTATTTACAGTGTTATAATGAAGAGCAAAAAGACCGTGCTGTGGACTCTGTTTAGTGCAAGCCCTAACCTTCCCTAACTTACTCCAGAAGTGAATGAGACAGGAGGAGGCTTGTGAATGGCATCCAGCCAATCTCGGCCCAGTCCTTGTGTACTGCAGGCTAGGACGAGGTATTCTGTTACAATTCCTTCTGCATCTCCTTTCAAAGTAGTACAAAACCTTTTGTTAGGCACTGGAGAGGAAAGGTCAGTTTTTCTGAATGTTAAATATTTTATGACTTTTTTTTTGGTGGTGGTAATAGAATTCCTAGCATTGATCATTTTACTGCAGAACTGTCTCTGCATAACAAAGGAAAACAGAATTGGAGGTATCCTAGTCCAGAACAAAATAAACAAATAATCAGGAGAATGAAAGAAGGGTATGTACAACGAATCTTTTGAAGAAGGTTAAATAAATGTTTCTTACTGGTGATTAGCCAGGAAACTGGTTTTCTCACACATACAAAAGCTTACTTTTTCCAAATTCTAATTAATTATCCACTTTTTCAATTTTTGATTGATTAATGCAGTTTTTAAAATTTGGATTAAATATAGGAAATGTTGACCTTTTAAGTGCAAAGAGTTTCACTCGCAATATAAATATATCCTTCTAGAGTCATTTTTTTTTTAACTAGAAGAAGCTTTTGTTCTGGAATCTTAATTTTAAAAAAACAATTTTTCAATTTGGTGAAAATTTCTAAGGAAAAATTTTACTCCTGACAATCATGTAATTTTAAAATTTAAATATTTTTTCCTTGTTTCTCAGCTGTCTACAGTTACTCTTACAAAGTAGGGCATAGCAATGATGAAACACAGGTGGCCCAAGCAGTTACTGTAGAGAATTCAAAACATCCTACTTCTCCTTGCCTTTCCATTTATCTTCTGGCTTGAACAATAACAGTCTCTCTGTTCTATTTTCCTTTTTCCTTTCTAAATCTTTTTTAATCTTTGTCCTTTTTGGTACAATTTGTTGCCTCATCTCATATTCAGCTCTCCCTCTTCCATTACTTATTCCTTGTGCCTTTGTGCTTTATCTTTTTTTCTAATCTGTCTTGCTGTTCTACTCTTTTATGAAGTCTAATGGAACTTATGGTAGAACATTCTTTGTCAGGTTTTTATTTGATTTTTATCTAATTATGGATATTATTTTTAAATTTTACATAGAAGCATATTTAGTTGGTTACATTTTACGAACTTGGGAAAAAAATCACTTTGGAGCATGCTGTGTGAGCAGAACAAAAGAACAATTGCAAAGATAAATGTACCAAAAGGTCTTCATAAGGTCTGTTTTAAAAGTCAGTTTCTCAGACAGGCCAATAGGATGTCCGAACTCAATCAAAACACGTGTCAGGCTGCATGGTTGACATTTCAACCCTGCAAAAGAGCTTACCCTAGTTTTAACACACAGAAAATGGATTATGTCATGTTACCAATGAAACATGATTCTGAGTAAAAGTTTGATTACAGGCTATTATATATCTGGTAGTGATCTAGCTTTCAAAATCAATACTGACCAGCAAATTAGTAATTCTTTCCAAAAGCTTGGGGTCTGCTAAGGCATTTTGTAATTAGAATTTCTTATGTTTAAGACTGTTAGAAATCTTATATTCCCATTAAATAAAATTACCTGTTTCTCTGAGTGGTAATAAATATCATCTCATGAGTAAATAATAACAACCCATCACATTGCAGGGGGGAGAAAAGAAACCAGTTACATTTTCTCAAGGTTCTTCCTCTATAAAAATAATATACATGTCCCTGTAGTGATGAGGTACTGAAAAAATGGCTGAATGCTGATAATTTTAATTATTAAAATTGAATTCCTTTCTCTGTAAAGTATTTATCAACTTAAGGGTTTCTTTTGTATTATAGACAACTTCCAGAAATTCTGCTCCTGCTCCCCTGTCCCACCGGAGCACAGACCTCTGGAGGGGATGCCAGTCCACTCCTCACAGGCTTTGGAGGATCTCGAGAGCAGAGATGTATAACCCTTCTGCTCATCATAGAATCATAGAATCAGTAAGGTGGGAAGGGACCTCTGGAGATCATCTAGTGCAACCTCCCCACTCGGCAGGGTCACCTAGAGCATGGTAGACAGGGTTGCATCCAGCCGGGCCTTGAAGATCTCCAGAGAAGGAGACTCCACAACCTCTCCGGGCAACCTGTCCCAGCGCTCTGTCAGTCTCACCRTGAAGAAATTCCCCTTCATGTTCAGGTGGAACTTCCTGTGCTTCAATTTCTGCCCGCTGCCTCTTGTCCTGTCACACGGGACAACTGAAAAGAGTTTGTCCTCGTGCCCCTGACACCCTCCCTTCAGGTACTTGTACACATTGATAAGATCCCCCCTCAGTCTTCTCTTCCCCAGGCTGAAGAGGCCCAGGTCTCACAGCTGTTCCTCTTAGGGCAGATGCTCCAGCCCTCTGATCATCTTTGTAGCCCTACACTGGCCTCTCTCCAGTAGCTCCATGTCTCTCTTGTCCTGGGGAGCCCAGAACTGGACACAGTACTCGAGATGAGGCCTCCCCAGGGATGAGTAGAGGGGCAGGATCACCTCCCTTGACCTACTGTTGCCAAACAGTCTTGCCAATGCACCCCARGAGACCATTGGCCTTCTTGGCCACAAGGGCACATTGCTGGCTCATGGTCAACTTGTCATCCACCAGCACTCCCAGGTCCTTCTCTGCAGAGCTGCTCTCCAGAAGGTCAGCCCCCACCTTGTACTGGTGCCTAGCGTTATCTTTCCCTTGATGCAGGACTCTGCACTTGCACTTGTTGAACCTCAKRAGGTTCCTCTCTCCCCAGCTCTCCAGCCTGTCCAGGTCTCTCTGAATGGCAGCACAGCCCTCAGGTGTGTCAGCCACTCCTCCCAGCTTGGTATCATCAGCAAACTTGCTGAGGAGACACTGTCCCCTCATCCAGGTCATTGATGAAGAAGCTGAACAGGCTGGGACCCAGTACTGAGCCCTGGGGGACACCACTAGCCACAGGCCTCCAACTGGACTCCACGCCACTGATGACAACCCTCTGAGCTCTGCCTTTCAGCCGGTTCTCAATCCACCTCACTGTCCACTCGTCTAACCCACACTGCCTGAGGTTCTCTAGGAGGATGTTATGGGATGTTATGTTATCTGGGAGGGTGTTACGTCATCATTCCTTATGCAAGTAGTCCTTACATCCATGGTTAGCTACTGATCAGTCTGATGCAGCAACAATAATTATAGGCCACGAGCATAAACAGTAACAATATGCTGCATTTTCATAAAGAAATCTTACTGCTGAAATGCTTTGCTAATGCCCTTTCAAAAGGTCAGCATTCTGCAAGGAAGACTTAAATGTCAAATCTAACTAAAATACATGTGGGCATCTTCTTTTTTTTAAAAAAAAAAAGAAAGAAAGAAAGAAAGAAAGAAAGAAAGTGCGTGTTGTCAGTAGCCAGCTGATCGGCTTGTGTTAGTGATTTGCAAATTAAAACTGGAAAGCATGCTGATAGCATAGATTCAAAGCAGAGCTACTACTAAAAGAGATTGTAAAAGGAAAGAAGAATGGAAATAAGCTCTTCGTGGTGCAAACCATTGCTCCAAACAGTAACTCTGTTTAGTCTTCAACTATAAGCCTTTTACAATGTTATATACTTTGTTTTGTCTGCACTCAATTTTCTCATCGAGCTTTCCCTACCTGCACATACAAATACCACCACCACAGCGTGTTACCAGGGAAGAGCTTTCCAAATCAGTTCTTAACGAGGGACCAAGTTGCAAATCAGAAACAGAAGTATGAGAGAGAGAGATACACGCTTGCTTCAAAACAAAAAAAAAAAAAAAAAAAAAAAAAAAAAAAAAAAAAAAAAAAAAAAAAAAAAAAAAAAAAAAAAAAAAAAAAAAAAAAAAAAAAAAAAGGCACACCTTCCAGCTATAGAGTTCACCACATTTTAAGGGTCAGTTGGGGAATTCAACTTATGAGTGTGAAGTGTCTTTAGAATTTGATGCCTCAGCTATTGTGACTCAGGAAAAGCACAATCATCGTCTGAACAAAGTGATGTTTGTAAAATATACGCCACTTTAAAACCTGAATGACTAGAATAACCTTATCTTTAGCTCAGGGCTGTACCACATCTAAAGTCACCAGCATGTTTTTTCCAGTGTATGCTTAAACCTGCCCCCCCCCCCCAGCATTTCATTAGGGGATTCATTTAGGAAAAAATGCATTGTTTTATCATAATGTTTATCATTAGTCAAGCTGTGATTTATATTTACTTTGAGTGACAGCTATTTGAATCATCCTATTATCCTACAAAGAGGTTTAAAAAGGTCTAATACAATATTTTAGAGTTTCTTAAATGGTGTGTTTCAAACACAGTAAGTTCTGATGGAATGTTTTCAATACACCTTAATTAACATTTAAATTTAAAATATGCAGAACTCAGTCTAAGAGATTGCTACTTAAAAGAATATAAAACAAGAGTACTAGTGAACTTATACAGTTCTTTTTCCTGATAAAATCAGGCTTGAATGGGATCTCTCTGAAGAGCATAAAGCTCAAGAACTTTAATTTTTCAAGCAGTGCAGCAGTAAACAGAGTTCACTCAGTGTTCACTGATGATAACAAGAAGGACCCCACTTGTCCTTCTCTAGATAACAAAAATTTACTTCTGATAAGTAACTTTGGAGAATACATTTGTGAGTTATGGATGTGAACTGTTTGGAATCAGTAGTAATTCTCATGTCCGCGGATGTGTGTCCCCTTCCAGATATTTATTTTCGGTCACCACTTGTGTGACACTATAAAAACTTAACTTGATAGTTCTGTATCTCTTAGCTCTTTGAACTTTGATTTGAATCTTCTGTGATTTTCCTGTAGTCACTGACCTCTTTACTTTTTAACTTAACCCAGTAGAGAAAAGGGGCATACACTTAACTCAAAGGCATGACAGATGTTTCATACTTAGTGCCAGCTAAAACAGCATAGAACTGCTCAAAACTTAACTTTTCAATACTGTTTTTCATTTACAATTTAAATATCTTGAAATACCCCCCAAACTACTTTCAGCTATTTTAACTATCTCTGTTTAAGCATTGTATTCGATTTTGAAGTGGAGGAAGGGTGTCTTTTTGCGTGTGAAGGAATTTCCATGGCCCAGTGGTATTCTAGGGCAATCCTTGACACATTACTAATGTTTGCACAATTCTTTACTGTGAGGACTCTGTTTCCTCTGTGATAATGAAATCAGCTCTTTTGAAGAGCTCTCA
Organism: Rhea americana; assembly: GCF_003343005.1. Lineage (NCBI taxonomy): Eukaryota > Metazoa > Chordata > Aves > Rheiformes > Rheidae > Rhea > Rhea americana. The sequence continues at coordinate 1,716,780 of NW_028186745.1, forward strand.
TCTTTCCACAGGGACCAGCTAAATTGGTACTGCAGGTCTGGCTCAGAATTCCTATAACCACAAAATGATTTTGTCCTGGCACATCTCAGCATGATTGTTCAGTGTGGTTGAAATGACTGACTTTTGCTTTGTTTCTCAGTCTCTGGAGGGAAGAATAAAAAGACTGCATTTTGGCATTTCACTGTAGATGAAGTCATCTAACAAGCTCCACACAAAAACAAAACTGTTCTTTTTTGCAAATAAATTATGATTGTAATAGATATATATGTTTTAATTGTTTTAATACTCTGAATATTTAGATCAGCTTAATGGATATATAGTTTTTGCTTGTCTAATAGAATAATAGTGAATGCAAATATCTGGAAATAGATCACATGTATTATTATTATTATGCAACATATGAAACACCAAGGAATTAATATTGAAAGAGTGTCAACCACATTACGTGGTAGGGAAGTTAATGGGTTCCCCTCTGAATACAACAGACCAAGGCTAATGCATATGAAGCAGGGAGGCTAGAAGTGTGTGCTTATCAAAAAAAAACAAAAACAAACAAACAAACAAACAAACAAAAAAAGTGGGGCAAATTTCCAAAATTTCCAGGGAAATAACTACATATAATCATCTAGGTCTCCATATCTCAATAGGCACCTGTCCATCATTAATTTTTATTAGGCCTCCACAACATCTTGTGGTGACATCTTCTACAACTTAATTTGTCTTGAGCATGATGAGATTTGAAGACTAGAGCCTTATAATTAGCTGAAGTTAGGAATGGAGGGGAGTAGAGTCACTGCAGGCACCCTACATATTCAGTGGAGAGAAAGAGTGGAAACAAGGGAGGGTGATTCTCCCCTACAGTGGAAGAATTAGAAATGTGATTTCCTTCTATCTTTAGCACCTCACAGAAATGTCTAGAATCAAGCGGATTTAATCCTGTTCACCACTGCAGAATTAGTCTCAGTATTATTACCAAAGGTAATTAGTTTCTCTATTAAAAAATTATAAACTTTCTCTGCATTAAGCAGTACTTCCCTGTGAGAACTTTTGATTTGCTGTGCTAGGCAAAATGGGTGCCGTTTTATTTTAAGCTGAATACATTATGGGTAATTAAACTAATGAAAGTTAATTTGGTATAACATCAAGCCAACTTGATAATAAAAGACTCATTTATTTCAAAGTCTGTGGTTCCAAAGAAGGGATGAAATATGCTTTTAATACAAAACAATATTTCAATTAAAGTGCTCAGACAATGTAGTTTTGCACCACTTAAAAGTGCTATGCATTTTAGTACAGGTAGTGACTAAACTTAAGTTTTTATCCCTATATTATCTCTTCACCACTTTTCCATCTTTTCTGGTGCTTTACCCTTATTTGTGTTCCCCATCATGTCTATGCCATGAGTTCTAGTTAAGCTGTCAAATACTCCATGTTCTCCCATAGCAGCCTCTTTCCTTTCTTGAGTTTGTATCAGAAAGGTAGGTCTATGGCACTGAAGAGGAAAGTGGAAAGTAAATTAGTATTTATCTATTGAAATCTGTTGGAGGATTCATCTTGGGTTGAGGATGGACTAAGAGGATTTTTGGATCTGTCAATATACGGAATTTGTTGTCTTGGAAGGAAAAGGTCTCCAAAAGTAGACATTTCTAAGCAGGAGAGGACCAAGAATAGACTTTTATGCCAAAGACTATGGGCGCAGGGTGGTGGCAGTAACAGGGAGGGAGAACATTATCCAAAGCTAGAAGGGGGACTATGTGCATGACTGAGCCTGCCCTATGGTAGATGGGCTTTTAAGAAGGATTTGAACTCTCCATAGGTTCATTCCTCCCTCACAGCTGGGCTACACAATTCAGTGCGTGAATGTGGAAGGGTGAAATGGGGCTCTACCTTTCACTGCTGATSTCCTGCAGCAGCAATATGGGGTGGCAAGAGGCTTTTGGAAGAGGATTTGTTTGTATGTTGTATTACTCCTGCTCCCGGTTCCTTCAAGTAGGAGGCCTAAGCACCGAAAAAAGGCCAGCTTTCCCTAGAACAAAAATAAAAAGCTGCATTAGAGGAAGGAAGAGTAGATGTGCTGGCACTGTCAGCACGATGGGATACACATTACCAGTCCAGCTAAATGAATTGGACAACAAAAAAACAAAAGGTCTGTGCAAGGTTGGAATGTTAACACCTTATGACTYGACTGAACTTTAGCAGTAGATATTAAATTGGTCGATAACATCTCTGTATTCAATAGAATGGGAGTGGGAACCATTTGAAGTAGAAGGAATATATGTATGAGGATATAGTGCTGAAATACATATATATATATATATATAATATTTTTTACTCTTTCTTTCCCTCCTCCCCCTGGCAAAACTTCCAATTTAGTCAGTAAGATTTGTTATATTATTATTAAATAATTGTTTCTAACACATATGTGTTTTACATAGCAATTAGTTTTGAACTTTTGTAGGTTTAACTGTTAATGAAACTCAGTCTTCTGAGTCTGCAGCAGAGAAGGTAAAGGCTCTGTGGCTACCATYTCCCTGCTTTCCTAAGAGCTTGCTTTTTAAAAGCTGGTTCTTGCCAAATCAAATAACTTKAATTGCAGTGCATTCTTTTCTCTTCTTTCACGCTAAGCACGGACTAGCAACACAGTGTCATGCTGGAAGGCAAGAATTCCTGGGCATCTGTCTTTGTTTTGCTCTGTGACTTCAGGGATATATAACAAATCCCCAGTTCACCTTTGCACCCATGCAACAGAGATAATAGTTTTTATCCACCTGTCTTTCAGAGATKTATTGTGAAGCAATTGGGGTTGACAGTTTTTCAGTTCAGGAAATTTGGGATTGATTCCATTYGCCTTACACCTTTTGAGGCTCCTTCATCCTTTGCGGGTACTTTCACGAATAGAAAAGAGACGATTCTGTGTAGGAAAAGCTTACTACAGGCCACTTCAAATGCTGTGTATGTTATTAATAACTACAGCTACACTTCTGAACTTGCTAAAGGAAAGGAAATTACAGTTGCATGGGCTTGCATTTCTTTTATACTCTCCTTATAAATTTGAACGAGGTTTCGGACAGAATTAGAAGTTTTATATGGCCAGACTAGMTTTTGAAAAGAGCAGAACACAAAGAACTACCCCAAATGCTTAACCAGCCTGATAGCCTTCTATGATGGAGTGACTGGCTGGGTAGATGAGGGGAGAGCAGTGGACRTTGTGTCCCTTGACTTCAGCAAGGCTTTTGACACTGTCTCCCATAACATCCTCCTAGATAAGCTCAGGAAGTGTGGGTTAGACGAGTGGACWGTGAGGTGGATTGAGAACTGGCTGAAAGACAGAGCTCAGAGGGTTGTCATCAGTGGCGTGGAGTCCAGTTGGAGGCCTGTGGCTAGTGGTGTCCCCCAGGGCTCAGTACTGGGTCCCAGCCTGTTCAGCTTCTTCATCAATGACCTGGATGAGGGGACAGAGTGTCTCCTCAGCAAGTTTGCTGATGATACCAAGCTGAGAGGAGTAGCTGACACACCTGAGGGCTGTGCTGCCATTCAGAGAGACCTGGACAGGCTAGAGAGCTGGGGAGAGAGGAACCTTATGAGGTTCAACAAGTGCAAGTGCAGAGTCCTGCATCAAGGGAAAGATAACGCTAGGCACCAGTACAAGGTGGGGGCTGACCTKCTGGAGAGCAGCTCTGCAGAGAAGGACCTGGGAGTGCTGGTGGATGACAAGTTGACCATGAGCCAGCAATGTGCCCTTGTGGCCAAGAAGGCCAATGGTCTCYTGGGGTGCATTGGCAAGACTGTTTGGCAACAGTAGGTCAAGGGAGGTGATCCTRCCCCTCTACTCATCCCTGGGGAGGCCTCATCTCGAGTACTGTGTCCAGTTCTGGGCTCCCCAGGACAAGAGAGACATGGAGCTACTGGAGAGAGGCCAGYGYAGGGCTACAAAGATGATCAGAGGGCTGGAGCAYCTGCCCTRWGAGGAACRGCTGTGAGACCTGGGCCTCTTCAGCCTGGGRARGAGAAGACTGAGGGGGGATCTTATCAATGTGTACAAGTACCTGAAGGGAGGGTGTCAGGGGCACGAGGACAAACTCTTTTCAGTTGTCCCGTGTGACAGGACAAGAGGCAGCGGGCASAAATTGAAGCACAGGAAGTTCCACCTGAACATGAAGGGGAATTTCTTCAYGGTGAGACTGACAGAGCGCTGGGACAGGTTGCCCGGAGAGGTTGTGGAGTCTCCTTCTCTGGAGATCTTCAAGGCCCGGCTGGATGCAACCCTGTCTACCATGCTCTAGGTGACCCTGCCGAGTGGGGAGGTTGCACTAGATGATCTCCAGAGGTCCCTTCCCACCTTACTGATTCTATGATTCTATGAAATGACCAGTGTGAGCACTCCAGCCAAGAAACTGAAACTTGCCATCTTCATAGTTTCTTCTTTGGCTGGCATCAGCAAGCACTAACAAATCTGAAGCCCCAAATATACTGTATTCTAAAGCAGAGACCAAAAGAGCATTCACGAGTCACCTCCTCAGACTAAGTACTCAAATTGCRTTGGTACTCCAGTGGAAATTAGCTATTGCAATGCAACTTACTTATAGATTCCTTCCATCTATAGTGAACGAATATGCCTGTGCTACCCCATTTGGCTACATCCCTTCCTAAAACRTGTGCATTGTAACATTTTTCTGTTCTCAGACTGCTATTTGCCACATAGTGCTGTGTCAGCAGCCAGCATATGATATGTGTATTCTGTGGTTCAGCTGGTCAAACAGAAAGAACTACTTTGATCTCATTCCCAGCTRTTGTATGAATTGGCTACTCCTTGAATATAATGGGGCTTGTTTATGTTTCATACCATTTAATGTACTGGAATCACCACAAGAAATAGCTATCATAATAAACTTAAAAGTAACAATAGTCATTTTTCTTTCTGTGGAGAGAGGGCCACTGATCAAAAACTGTATACAAGAGTTTCATTCCCTGGACTTACATATAGTCCTTGAATGTATCAGGTACAAAAAACCCTTGATTCCTAGCTAGGACTGACAGGCTTGAATGTGGACTTGCTCTGATCCTTTGTAATGTTTGTTACCTAAAGACAATGTCTGGTGCTGTAATGAGACAAAAAAAAAAAMCTCTTTATACATAGTGTAATGATACATCCTTGCAAGCCCTGAAGTAAAAATTAATAAACTCAAACCAACAAAACATTTTCTAGTCAAGTTACATGCATCACTAAAAACCATGCTTACAAAATGCCAACAGACTTATTGATTTCCTGATTAGCAATATAGAGTTGTAACTGAGCAAATAATCTACTGAATTAAAGCAATAAAGAGAAAATTCTACCCCCTCGCTTCTTAGAAATGCTACCCAGCTCTTCACAAACAGACTTTTGTGTTGTTTCCATTAAGTMTCCTGGAGTTACCCAACAGCTTTCAAACCACATTTCATGAATTGTGGAATGGTTAAGATCATCCTTGCAGGCTTATTCCCATGGCAYTAGACTATTTGTTGAAATAATTGCCTCATAGAATGGCTTTAGCACAGCATGCAACCTAGGTGCATTCACAGTGATTCAGTTGGTGATATTCCAGATTTTTTCCCTTCTGCAGCGTGTGCTCTGCTCCCTTTTCCCCTAAATCCCAGGCACACCGAATAGTGCAAATCATATGACTGATCATTTAAAATGTTGTTGTTTGTTTTGCTTGACTGGATAAGAATTTCATTAAACACAAACAACTCCCCTCCCCATACAATGAGCACCCATTTTTATTTAAAAATATCACCATATGTTTCTAAAAATTACCCAGTTTCTCCTCTAACATTTTCTAAAGCTGTGGCTAAACCATCTACACTGTCAAAATTCTAAAGGACATTTGAATGTATCCATCACATATTTTGAACAAAGGAATATAACTAATAACATTTATTTAGATATCCAAGAACCTTTGACTAAGTTCTTTAAAATGGAGCTGCAGAAGAAAACCARCTTCTGGCAACAAAGAAGTAAAACAAAAATTATGATTAAAAACTATCTAAGAGCCAAACAAGAGACATAATTAATTCTACATTAATTTCTATATTTAAAGTATGTGTTAATATGGAAAAAGGGGAAAAAGGTAACATGCATCTGATACAAAGTTCTTTAGGTTGCTGACTATTTAAGATGTTTTACTGGTCTGTCCTGAATAACAACCAGGTGGGAATTTCCTCTAAGCAGTCGAGAAAGAAAAGTAGACATTAATATTAACTATGACCTGCTGAACTGTCCTTTAAGCATCTGAATTAACCTTAAGTTGATGGCACAAATATCCTCCTTTCCCCTGAGGGGACACGAAAAACTTCAGCGTTCAGTGGGTGAAGCTTACGGTTGATGAACACACTGACATGTAACTGAGTAAAAGAAAAAATCAATACAGTTAACTTAAGAAAATAAATTGTACTGAGGAAAGGGACTTGTACGCTGTTGAACAWAGCTTAACATTCTGCTGAGCTATCAGATATGTAAGTAATGGGATAATGTATAATATGGGAATATTACAGTGATCTTATGTATGTAAGTAGTGCCACTTTCCCTGGATTTGTGCCATCAGAGATGCAGAGACAGATGAGGAAAATAACWCGAAATAAGGAAAATACTTCCTAAAAGGAATTAAAAGTGAGAGATTGTTTACTATGGAAATGAGGAAAAAAATAGATACGTGAAAACCTTTCTATGAACTACTGAGGAAARTTAAAGAAAGCAGGGTGCCTGAGAACTGTTCTATTTCCTCTGTCCCACAACATAAAAAAGGGGAGACTTTCCACATAGCTGGAAGTTGGAAAACTTTGAAATAACGAAGCTAGTATTTTTCCTCATGATATATAATTAGGTGGTRGGACCATAGGCCATGCACTTAGATATCCAGTCCTTTATTTACACGTCTAATATGCATARGTAGAATAACCAAGGAAAGAGAGGGGCAGAATATAGGATTAGGTGGGCCTAAGTTTGAGTCCCAAATAGCACTTTTCATGCCCCTGATTGTTGCAACGTAAAGCTAGGTTCACTCTTGTGAATGTGCAGGTTAGCGTCTGCTCCCCTCGGTGCCCAAGAGAGTCGCTGTCCTAGGAATACCGCGCTGGTGGGCACTACTATCACCTTTTGGGATATATTTCACTGAATAAGGACAGGTAGACAGGAGAGCTAATGGAGAGGATCCCTATCCAGTGTATTTTCCCTTATGGCTTAGTAATGCATGCTTTTGGGGGTTGTGTCAACTCCAGCCTTTTCCACGAAAAGCAAGAGACAGAGCAACTCCTTGATACAGCACTGTCTTGGCAAAGCTGCTGCCATTAGCCTTCAAACTAGCTTTGATAAAGTTTTAGCACATTAACCAAACCTCTTTAGTAGTTGATTTAAACCCATGAGTACATGCCACTGTTCAATCTTAACTAAATCAATTACAGAAACGACCACAGTAACCATAATGATTTGCCTGCATTTTTGAAAGGAAAATGCTAAGAAGGTGATTCATTTGTATTTATTTTGAGGTGCTTACAGATTTCTTCTTAAAGTGTTTGCCAATTGCAATTGATATTTTTTTTATATATATTCTTGGCTATTTCTTTCCAAGTCTGTTGATCTTATGTGAATGCTATCCTCTGTACTGATGGCCTTCAAAACCAATTGCTTAGCACTTCAGTCTATTCTTCTGCTGAGAACAGATATGCATGTGAGGGATTTCACAATTAGCAAGCTGAGCAGAGGGAGGGAACTCCTCAAAATCACAAGCCTTGACCTGGACTCATTCACTTAAACTGTCCCAATTTTGTTCTTAACTGTAAATCAATATGTTAAATCAAACTCTCATTTCAGAATTTCAGGGACAGTGACCATTATATTGACTTCTTAGTGAGTCACAGTTTCTCCTGTAAAAAGTATTCTTTAACTCTCTTTATTTTCTTGTAATATTAAATTAAATATACTCACTAAATAGAGGTAACATTATTGTCCTGGTTTGCAGTCTATTTCGTTCATGTGTATCATGGGCCAGACTTTTAAACTGCGGTAAATTTGGTAGTAGTCCACTGAATCAAATATAGGCCAGCTGAGATCTGTCCTGATAATTTGAGTTTTATCAGTTATTTCTGTTACATTAATAATATCTTTAAACTTCTACTTCTATGCCAAATTTTTAGGTCCCATTTAGATCATGTGGCTCATAGAAAAATAAAATTATCCATGATACCTCCTCTGCATTGGCACAGATTTATTCTCTAGCTGGAAGCAGCAGGAAGAAGATTTAAAATGCAGTAGCAGTCACAGGAAACAGATGCCACAGAACGACCAGTCACATACATATTTCATAAATTCTCTCCTCTAGTCTTGCAAACCTTATAAAGTCAGGGTTTCAGCTGAATATCAGTTTGTCTCCCTCTTTTAAGCTCAAATGTATGTTTTCATTTGGCAATAATGAAAACACAGAGTTGTTTGTTCCAACTGGCAAAAGTGATAAATTTCAGACAGGGCAGGTAGAAATGCAAACAGATGGAACAGTCTGATGCGCTAGCAGTGGTGCATCCTGCTACGCAACTTCTTCTCCGAGGGTGAAATTCAGCCCTGTACAGAGGGACCACACTAGCCAGGTAGCAATGAGCTCTCAGGCTCTCAGTGGAAGCAAGGACACAAGCCTTTTTCTGACTCACTGCACAGTAGGCCACATTTCACTGTGTTACCTGGGTTCACTTCCTTCTCCAAAATTAACTTACAAGTATGTTGTCCTGAGTAGCCTATGAAGGACGGAACATCAGACAGATGGCAGTCTGGCCCTAGGAGGTTAGAGCAAAAGTGGATGGAGAAAAACAAACAAATGAACACAGCAGTGCTACGGGGAGATATCTGTGCTGCACCTTGCACAAYAGGCTCTTGATCTTTACTCTGTTATAGAATTATAGGCATGCAACATTTTTTTAACGTTCTGTAAAAGTTATAACTGATGTGGATATTGTTGTTAACAGTGTTGCTTTCTTCAGCGTTAATCCTTCTTTATTCTGTCCCTTTTTTATAAACAGGTTTTGAAGAACACCTTGAGGTATAAATTGAAGCTCATTCCAGATCTCTAGGGCCTGTCCACACTCTTAATGAAATAAAATTGCTGTTGGTGGGGCATGTGAAATGAATTGGAATAATTTAGTCTCCCCAGCGCATATGTCAGTAGACATTYAAATTGTTCCCAAAAGGCAGACTAGCTGTTTACCAGTATTGGTTGCAATGGGGACTATAGATCCTTGCTTTCTGCTAGCAACTGCCTTTTGATAAACACACAATCCACATAAACTGTATTCCTATTCTTTGAACAAATCTGATGTAATAGATAATAAAACCCTGTTGTTTAGACAGCATGTTTAACCTTGGACCTTGGTTTCATGGGCCGTTAGGTTCCTAGGTAACGACTGCAACTCCTCATCTACTTGGGCTCATGATTTTGTAAATACAATTGAGATAATAAGTTACAATTTACCCCTTTTTCCATTCCCTTCTAAATGCTTGATACGGACAATAGTTATGACCCTTTGTTGGGTCTGTACATAGCATTGTCATATTTCTTTTGCAAGTCCTTTACAATAGCAAATGAGTCAAGGGGCATTAACAAGCTTTTCACTGATTATTGAAATAGACCATTTAATTCTAAAAAACATTTGATGAAATAGCAAATCTGCAGTAAAAAGGTTTAAAAAATTCATCTTGCTGTGTTGTTATTTACTTTTTTACAAGTATGTGAAAGTTGCTTCACCTTTGTGATGTGGAAACCTAGGATAAAATTGAATTAAAGCACTAGTATTTTGGGGTAAGGCAGCAATTTTTTTTAAGGCATTGGTCTGGAATTTGGAAAGCGCACATTTGAATATCTGTTTTGCCATAGGCTTTCTGAGTCAATCGTTTAGTTCCTCATCTGTGAAGCACAACGTTTCTTCTCTACTACCCATTATATTATTTATTCACTATGATTCTAAACAGTCTGTGGTCAAATACTGCATCTTAATGCCTGTGTGGTTAAGAAACTGGGAGTTAGTTCTTCAGTGGAGACTTTATAAGCTATTGTTGAAATAGCCAAGAAAGGTGAATACAAGATTATTCTGAAATTCATTCAAAATTAGGAGGAYGTGTGAATGTTTCTGCAGTGAGATATGCCTGCCTTTTAAAATAAGAAAAAGACATTCTTAAGGTTATGCTATCCAGTATCAATTACCTTCTGGCAAGATYCAGAAAAACTGCTTAGCACAAGGAAGCTGTGTTGCAGAGCAAGTGGTCAGTTAAACAAAAGTGTATGTCTTGAGATTGGCATCAAAGAATTAGAGCGGGCCAAGCAGTTCTGCCTTTGCCTGCCAGACAGCCTGCTGCCTGACAGAAAAGAGTGATGGGATGGTTAAGACTTTTAGCTTATCCCAGGTGAAGCACGCTGGTGGAAAAAACAGGGGCATCATGTAAGTTATCTTTCCTTAGAGTAGAGGAATGCAGGCACAAGTATATGCATAACTGAAAAATCCGGAATCTCCATTTGGTAATCTGAAATTCTGGAGATTCTGTTTTTAGTTTAGATTTTCAAATAATATTTTGCAGGCTGCTCATTTAACCTTTGACTACAATCTGTAGGTATTATGGCTTTCCAGTAGGAGAAGCCTGGGCCTGCACTATTTCTTCACTTCAACCTCCAAGAAATTTRGATTCCTGATAAACTATATCAGCTGTCTAAATACACGTACCATCACCATGCATAATCATCCCACCTATCACCACCAGTCATTACACATTCTGGAGGTAATGTAATGTACTGTTTGCATATGTATAAGGTTTTAAAAGTAATAACTTCTGTCAGCCTAATGTGTCCCAGTTGCAATCAACAGCTTGATAAAGCTTTATTCAGTTAAGACAGGTGAAAGGAAATGTTAATATAAAAAAATGATTATTATCCCTTCTTCTGCTGTGGGCATTTTCCAAGAATAACTACTTTATTTAAATATCTAAATACCAGTCCCGACACAAGCTGTTCAAACAGCATGCTTGATAATTATTGYGTCTCAGTAAAACCTGAGCCTCGTGTGAGCACAGAGCTGACAACAGACACTTCTACCCCTAGAAAAAGATTCAAATTATGCTTAAGACAGGGAGCCACTCTTTTTTGTGTTTTTTGTACTGTTTTTACCCAAATTTTTGCATAATCTGGTATTTCCGCACAAAGTATGTTCCAACGAGCTAAAACTGGCTAAGAAAATTCAGGCGATAACATAAAACAGAGACACTGAGAAGCATTTTCCACAGTAGACTATAACGCTTTGGGGGGTCTTCTTTAAGACCTGGGYCTAAATTCCTTTCAGTCTGACAAATATGATCTGTGATACATGAAGTTATGCTTCGTGCAAGCTTCTGAAATGAAAATGCTGGCACACACCAAAGCTTCTTGCAGTGAGATACTCCTTAAGCAATATAGTCTTTTAAAAGCAAACATTATTATCAGATAATTGTCCATGTTATGTTTCTTGTAGCGAGGCCAGAGGCATTTAATGTATAAACAAGGTCAATTTCAGATAATATTGCCTATTAATGATCTGAGAGAGCCACGGAATGGCCCTGTGTATTAGCTGTCAGCACAGTAAAGGCTCACTTGCCGCCTTTGCCTGCATCCTTTGGAAGCTRTATAAACCAAAGAGAGGGAGGTACTGATCAGCCTGACAAATATGGAAAACAGTGAACTGGTTACATCATTAAGTTATATAAACCRGCCAGTGAGAATTCCCACCTGTAGAACAGATCATTTTTTTACTTTTTTCACCCAATTGAACTAGAGGATATAATTCCCAATAGTATGTATCACAAGAAAGTGACTCTTTCAGTCTACAGTTATCTGAATGATGTTTTTGTACAGAGTATCACAAATTAATARGCAGAAGAAACAGTGGGACAAACTGTTTCCTGTTAGGCATACGTAATTAATATTTAGCACAAAATAGAAGGTTGAAAGGGCATTTCAAACTTGCAATCTACTTAACTTCTAACAGTAGCTAAGTAAGGGTTTCCAGTGCTACACCTGTATCCAGCCTGTTAACTCTTTGTTYTTACAGTCACAGTCTCATTATATATAATATATATAAATACATGTATGTGTATGAAAGAGAGATTTTAATTATACTTCCTACTGCTACAACCAAAGAAGAGATATTTCAGAGCCTTTATGTGATGAAAACAACAGAACTAAGTGTATACAAAGAAGAGCTCATGCATAGAGTAAATGAGCAGTATCCTCCTTTCCTCAAACCAATGTCTTTTTTGGTTTCTGAGACACATGCCTTTTAGGGGGCAGGGGGAGGGCAAAGGGAAGCAAGGGGTGCAAAAAGCTCTGTGTTGTTTCAGCTGGGACCAGAGTGGTAAACATCTGAACACATCCGCAATTCATCACAACCAAGTGAATTACTCTCAAGAATGAGCTGCCCTTGCATTGATCGTTAAACAGGTACTTGTTCTTTTTCTTTGAGTGAGACCTGAACTATGGTGATGATGATATGGAGTACCTACTTGTGCCTTTGTATAAATCCAGAATTATTATCTGTGAAAATGACAAGGTGTTAGTTGGGTTTTTTTGAAAAAAAAGGAGTTGATTTTCTTAAAAAAGGAATTGATGATTTACCATACTGAGGATTTTAGTTTTTGCTTGCTAAGAACAGCTGTAGCATATCACCCAGGATCCACAGCCACAACTAACAAGAGCCATAGTGCTTGTGGCAGATACACCACTGAGGACAAAATTGAATGCATTTGGTAATAAAGACAAATCATCATGTTAGGAAAAAGAAAAACTTCTCTGGGAAATCATCTGACTTTTTTTTCCTCTGGAATTACAAGAAGTCATGGACTAGATCTGTAAAAGGTTGCATTTAATTTACTTTCATTGTCAGTAAAAGGTATGACCTTGCTGTGTTTCCAGAGCAGTTCATCAGTCTCGAGAGAGAGGTTAAATAAAGAAATTTCACCTCTGGCAGCTAAGCCAAGCAGTCTAGATTTTTAGACCATCAGCTCCAGCACACTTAATAAGATTAATATGCAGAAATGCCTCCCATGTCAGTTTAAAAACGAGGAGAAAATGGCAAAGAGGGGAAAGAGCTTAAATCATTAAGGCCTTCAAAAATGAAAGGCAAGCATTCCAGGTAAGCAAGTATTTGTTAGCATGTCAATCTAATTTTAAAACTARTAATATGACACATTCGTTAGCAATGTCAGAAAACTTGTTGGAAAGGCTGTAAGASCGGCTTCTGATTGTTTGTGTGCCACCTCCTGATCAAGTCTTCAAATCCTGACCAGCATTTCCATATGGAATGTGTCCAACCTCTCTCTACACGCACAGCTGGAAGTTATTTTATAACTTAGCATATTTTACAGCACACTTGTTCTGTTCTTAGAGCAATCAATAATAATAGACTCTGGCTGGCACAAGCCCTATCTTTCTATGCCTGGTCCCAAATAATGCTTCACAAAGAGCTTAGCCGGTTGCCGCCACTACTGTTATGTATCGATTTCTAAAGTACTCTCTGAGTGTATCCGGGTGCTTATGCAGAGTGAACATCAGACAGAACAAACTGTATGAAATAAAAATTGATAGAAAAAGAAATCTTTAAAAATGACTATAAAGATAGCAAAAGAGTACACTGTGTAAAGATCAAGTGAAAGGGAATCACACTACCCACTACCTTTGGGCCAACGGCATGAACATTAGCTTGGATACCATAAAAGTGGGATAAAAAGCAAAGAATCCAGTGCATAATGGAAGGCATGGGCTGAAGTTTAATGAAACGAGGAAGATAAGACAAGGTTAAGACATTGTTTATTTTCAAGGCCAATCTATACTTCTGTTTTGAAATCTTTTAGACGGAACAGTCATAAGTCCAAAATTCAAGGTACGTGAGTTCATGCTGAGCATAAGACTGATGAAAGTACACAAGTAACAGAAAAATGTACAAAAAGTCCTGCTGAGAGCAATAGTCCATCTTTCCTGGGAGTCTGTCTCCAACAAACAGCAAGAGGAAATTTTTTCCTYTTACTCTTTCCTAACATCTACAATTGTTGTATTAGGGGCATTTTTTAGTGCAATCCTGTCTAATCCTTTTTGTGTTTTCCTATAGCTCTGTTGTCCATGAATTTATCTAATCCTTTTTGAACCTGATGAAAAAATATTTATCTCCACAACCCTCTGTGGCAGTAAGTTCCAGGAAATCCTTCTTTTCTGTGTAAAAAGTATTTAACTTTGGTGGTTTAAACCAATCTTTTACCAGTTTTACTAAATGTACCCTTAGTACTGCTATTGCAGGGTTTAGTGGGATGWCTGGGAGTTCCACATTTCRTTCCAAACCTAAAGTTGGGAATTTRCTGCTTACRGCTAAAAGAAATAAAAGTCCTATTCCAGTTTATCACTTAAGTTGACGGACAGCTGAGAAAGTAACTGTGGACACTAACAAGAAAGCAATAAGAGAAGCACTTTCAGGGGAAAATTCCACGGATATAACTAAAAGCTAATGCAGCTGAGAAGTGGTTGTCAAGGTACTAGTAAAGGAAAACTAGTCATTTTTTGTCAGTTTGGGAGGCCAGCTAGGCTGAGCATGGACTATGAGCCTYAGACAAACAACAGCCACAGCACAAGTGTTGTGCTGAGATTCAGGCTTGGGCTTTGAGCTTAAAAATGCTGGAAGCAGTGAAACCGCATATATATTTGAGGGCTTCCAATACTGCAATGCAAAAAGGCCTGTGATATGTGAAGACACAGTGTCCATACAGGGCACAAATGCTCACCATTGCTATGTTTGAGACTCGTGGCATCCTGAGTGYGGAGCAGCACTCTGACTTTGATGACCAACAGGCATTTTAATACATACCATGCCAAATTGTCTAGGATGTAGTCATTGCAGTTGTGCTAGCTAAACCCAGGAATACATTTCGCTCTCTCTTTAGTCTTGTTTTCAGTATATAACAACACTTTTGACTGCCGATTACCAATACTTTTATAAGACTCTAACCAGACTCTTGCGCAGCAGTTCTGACTGATGTGACATACTTCCTCCCATGCATGTAGATAAGATAGAAAACACCCTGTTATATGGGAGGATTTGRACTAAATCCTGTCCCAGTGCCCCAGTGCCTACTTGTGAGGGCTGAGTGTTGCATAGATCAAATTCTGCTGGTGATCAGTGTGTAAGGGAGAGTCAAAAAAACAGGTTTCCCACRCACAGCAATCATCACCAGCAAGTAGTTACCTACATATAGCAGATTTCACAGGAAAATTATTCACTTATTCTGTAGCTCCTATTAAATAGATTTCACTGTAAAAATATGTATGTGTCTTTCATTTGCTAACAGTACATAGTTCATGCTTCCCACTTAGTCATGATTTAGTTCTTTGTAAATTATTTTGTTCTTGGAAAAGTTCCATGAAGTCTTCTTTTACATTTGGGCTCATTCAGCTACTCTGTCTGCTCTGTCCACACAGTGAGTGGATTCTTTAGTGGAGCTCTGACTTTCAAGCTGGATTATACTCTAGTACAATATTTTAGAAAAAGGCTTCATTTCATCATCATCATTTCTCAACCAGTCTGTAAGGGCTCACTTAGTAAGAATTACTGGTGTGCAAAGACAACCACCTATCTTGTAGTTCCCCCATCTGTTCGTATCCATCTGTTATAGCTTGTCTTACGCTTAGTTTGCAAGCTCTTTGTAAGGCTCCCACATTTTGGCTTCACTTTTCTGACTGGGAAAGATATGACCCGGCATGCTACAGTGCATGGAGAATAAGTCTGGGACTAGTCAGATCCCTGGAGCATGTGCTACAGAGTTTAGCTATACGTGAGCGGTGAGCTCAATATACAGACAACATGCTGGACTTACTGAACAGGGCAGGGATCAGTTTTATAAATCTCACCGTGTGTATACTTTGGGGTGAATCTTTGTGGGTACAGTAGTTACATGTCTGGGAATTCCAGTGTCTGAAAAGTGGTTAATATTCTCTTTTAACATTCAAAGTTGGAAAAAGAGGGCTTTCTGGGAAGACTCACGTACRTCTAGACCCAGCTTCCCTGTTCTGGGATGTACAGTGCCACTAATGAAGAGCCCAGCTTCAGCTCTGTGGCAAATGCAGAGAGCTTAAATGTCTAAGACTGAGCACTCACAACAACAGGAGCATATCTGTTCTGTCCTCCTATGTAATGGGGCCTTACTTGATCTAGCTRGGTGTCAGCTTCAGAGCCTTGGTAGTGAAAGTTTTACGTGATGCTAGTGCCAATGGCATTTTTCTGCTGAGAGAGAATAGAAAGGCTCTTTAATGAAATAACTATGTCTTGCCTATATGCAAAGTAGGTTGCCTGACATCTTAAGATCACCTGCAGGTAAAAGGCAAAAAAATACTTCATCTCTGTCAGTTACTGCATCTGCAAAATCACTGTTGCTTTAAGCAATCTGTATTTTTCTTTCCTTTTTGGAAACAGAGAAATTCATAGTTGTGGCTGACACTATGGCTGATGTCTTACTGTATGCAGAGTATGTTTACATGGGCTTTTGCAGGCGGACATACCATGCCCTGTCCTTCCTCTGTTCTAAAGGGAAGACATTTAGCTGCCCAACACCTTGATCAAAGTCTTGATCATGACAGGATATAAATTAATGTAAACTTTCTGCTATCCTATTGTGAGTTCCTATTCATCTCAAAGGGTGGGCAGAGCAAGCTTGTGTCTTTCTGCAAGCATGTCTGAAGAACTCCCAATGAGACTAGCAGTCTGATTTCCCAGCAAAAGCTCTGATTTCATTCAGGGATGCTCAATCCAACCTCGGGGAATAGATAGAAAACTTAAAAATAAAATAAATAAAATAAAATAATGTATTGTACATTTATTTCAATAGGGGGCTCAGGCAAAGCAAGATCCTTTGATTAAAGAGCTATGTTTTCTCTATGAAGTCTTAACTAGAAGCTGAAGAAAAATAAAACTATCAGGTTGTCTCTGTCCACATTTTTCGAGTAATAGCCAGTGCAGAATTGTGGCATGTTTCYGAAGAAAGATTCCCCTGACATTATCTCTGAAAAAGTTTTCCATTAGGAAGGCTCATGTGTTTATTTTGTGCCATAAAGAGGGAAAAGATGATATGACAAAACTACAAGAAACTCTACCCTCATGATCATATATAAAATTTTTAGAGGATTGTCATTGTAGAAACCTCACTTTTTATGTTGATTCATAGAATCATTTTATTTTGATATGAAAATAGAAAGAATTCTGCTGCTTTACATTTATGCTCTCCTATATCTTCTGTAATCTAGTGTGCTCTAAAATATTTTGAATGTTATTATCTCAAGTACCTTGAAACTGCGCAGGTTCATACCATTGCTTTTTGTACTATCGCAGTGGGATTAGAGGGAAAGAAAGAGGCACACAGGGAAGTCACTAGAAGGCCATGCCTTAAATAGTTAGCAAGCCAACTGAAAGAAAATAGCGGGGGACTGAAAGTCAAAAAGGGGCCTGAAAAGACTTGCATAGTTTTTACATGGTACTTCTGGAAAAAGTTGTTTAAATGGCACTGAAAAGAAATTGTGAAACTGTCTCAGCTCCCCCTTAATTCATGCCTCCCAGTGTGGTTTTGTTTGAAAATAATCCACTTTGTGTTCTCTAAGGCCCCTCCAGGAAGTAAACTAAAGCTCAGGAAATGGGGACAATCTTGAGATTTACTCCAAAATCGTACTCCTCGTCCAAACTATAGTGCTAATGTAGACTCTCCATTAGCCCAGATGGGATAGGAAAAATCCTGAAATCCTAGCAGGAACTGAATTCAGGATTCATTCCCAGAGCATGACTGAAAGACACCGATAAGGTCTGACCCACAGAAAGTGCAGTTAAAGTTCTTACATTCTCATGTCAGATGTCTGGAGGTTGTCATAGTGCTACTCTTTCTTCTTAATCCAGCAGTTTAGTACTCAGCTCTCTCACTTACCAGCTACGTTCAGTTCCTATTTCCTGCAGAGACTGAAACCTGCATCTCCTACTAGACTGCCACAACTAAATACACCATATAATAGTCTGGAATGAAGTCCGCTTCCATCTCCCTTCCTATACGAACTGTGTCACTGTAGAGATACTAGTGATAATTCACTGGGCCAGAGAAAGCAAGCACAGTTATATCMCCTTATTGATTCTCATAACATAAGGAACCAGTTCTGTGTAGAGAGAAAAAAAATGTATCTCACTTTATGGGGAGATATTAATATTGTATTGATATAATGTGTCCCTTTTTCCAAGTAATTTTCTAGATTCCTTAGTAGCAATGATTTTTGTAGCTAGGATTATTCCAGTCAGACTCTCTCTATGCTTTTAAGCKGGGTATGTGTTTAAACTCTTTACTGAATCAGGGCCTAAAAGGCTCACCAATTTAAACACATGCATGCTTTTTTTATAATGGTACCCATAACAGCACCAGTGCCTCATTTGAGTACAGCGGTCACTTTGCTTTTGCCTGATTCCTATTAGGATGCTGTTGCAAAGTTGCTGTGGCTCTCAGGCCTGAAATGGGCACAGACTTGGATATGTTTGATCTGTCCATTCTGGATGTTCCCTGGTTAGCAGAGGAAGGCACCCTACTCCTTCTCCTCGTCCTCTGGGCAGTGGGAGCAGGTTCAATATACATGCTGAGGTCAGAACAAGTTTATTGTCCTGCTCCACACACAGTGATCAAGCACAGGGCTGCCTGACAGGTATCCTTGGACAGTCCCATGTACATCATTTACAGCTTATTCTATTTTCCATTTCTTGACCCTAGCTTTCTCCACCCCAATCCTCTCCCAGAAAAACAACCCAACCCTAATTACTATTTCACTATTTGTTCCAGTTTTGCTACATCCACACATAAATTTAGTATTAGGCAATCTTGGCTTTAAATGGTATCAGTGATGGTCTTGCAAGGTTCTGCTCCCTAGAAGGTCCACAAACTCCCCTTCAGTTTTCTGTGAGGTTTGGTCGTGTCTCACATAACTTCCCCTTAACCACCTCTGAAATCTAACCATTCTTCGTTGCACTGTTTGTAACTTTTGTCAGCTTCTATCTTTGTTATCTATCACATCCAACAATTTCTCATGTCATGTCTAGAAGTTTCTCACGTCCAGCTAAGTTAGCTTAGCCTCAGGCCAGGACCAAGCCAGTCCCCTACTTATGTGCCTGCAACCCTAACAATTCTGGTTGCTTTTGCTAGCCGTAGTGATTTACTAGCTCTGTCTTGGACTACAGGGCAGGAATCATCCTTTAGTTATAGGTCCATATAATGCTCATCAGTCTAAATTAGGAGCCTCAAGCCATGATCACAGTATATATAATGAAAAAAATAAAAGAATTCCTACAATTATGGACTGAAGGAGCTTAGATAAATAGGAAAAAAATAGATCAGACCCTGTTTTTCGTATTTTTTTATATTACCGACATTTTATATTATCCTAATGGGCATCTTTACATTTAATCTACAAACTAAGAATGTTAAAAGATTGTTAACCACTGGACCAATCTCAGAAAAGCCTTTTGCTGGATGTCAGTAAAATTACTTTCAAGATGATACTTCATTAGTTTATGAAGAGAAGTAATTAATGTGCCCAGTAGATCAAGTTTGTGGACATAATGACCCCAGGGCCCTGTCCATTCTTTCCTTCTCTGATGGTGGAGTTAGGAAAAGAGGCAGAAACTTTGCTTTCTGTGCCACTTGCAGTTGTGATGTAGGATTGGCCACCAGTTTTGGGAGCCGTGAGTTCCATGCAAGCRTCCCCTTTGGAAGAAAATATCTTCCAAGCCTGCAGATCCAGTGTCACAGCTGAAGGGGAGGCTTGTGCCACTGCCTCGAGATCTTTTTTTTTTTTTTTTTTGGCTACTGCTACCTGTGAAGACGTTTCCAGTAGACACCCACCAGCCACTGGGCTCGAACTGAAGAGCAAAGTGGAGTCATGCAGCAGAGGAGAAAAATGTGCAAAGAAACACTGATTAGAAGTTTAAACAGTAAAAACAGATGAAAAAGCTTCAACCGTTTTCATGGTTCAGCTGGGGCCCATTTGCCAACTCCTGACATAATACAGTCACAGCTGGTCCCACCTCATTCCTCCTAACCTTTGTAAAGTGACAAATAGCCAAGACACTGGGAATCAAGCTGGACTTCCTCCTGAGCCCAGTTAAAAATACTCTGGCCATAAGGACCATTCACTGATTATAATTCAGTTTTGGCAACGAGAGTGCAAGCTGCCTTGCTATAAAAGAAATAAATGACAAAGTAGAAGTAGTGAGCCCAACACCACCGCGCACCATTTGTCTCCCTTGAAGTCTTGCCCATGGCATAAGGGATCGCACAGTTCCTCCAAGCAGAACTTCTCATCTGCCATGATGGCAGCCAGGGGTCTTGCTTGATACAGCTAATTTAACCGTGTGGATAACATGGTATCTTAGCAGAAGTCCTGTTCATCTGACAAGAAATGAGACCAAACTGCCTCCTTGGTTTTTCAAGCCTGCTGTGCTGTCTCCAGATTTTCTATATCGAAATGGCAAATTTCACTAAACAGCTGAATTCATAGCCAAAAGGGTCAAAGTTCTGCAAACATATGGGCAACTTCTTTACTCTTTAGTCTAGCAAATATCTCATCTCTTCAGAAACTCAAGGAGAGTCCTTTGCAAGGGGAAGACGTTACACAGTGGAGGAAGCTTACCTAGCTCTATGGAGAGTTCTGCACTCATGTAACAAAACCATATAATAAAAACTATTTTAAGCCCYATATGCCTACAAGTATGGAAAGGAGCGAGGCAGAACCAGGGCTACAGCCAAAGCTCTCCATCAGTCTAATTCCAACTTGGGCTGAGAGGCAATTAATGTAAACTCTGCCTGTTGTGTTTTCTGTAGCTGTGCAGCTCCATGAGCATGTGCCCACAGTTACAGCACTCAGCAGCTGGCAGAGGGAGAAGGAAGCACAAAATTCTTTTCTTTCTTTCTGTTCTCAGAGTTGTCTCATACTAGCAGCTCGAAGTTTCGGTTGCAGTCAGTTTTCTTAAACACTTCTGGGTCAAGAGCCAGTATTTGAAATTATTTGAGTGGTCATTCATTTTAAGCAAGAAGACACCCACTGCAGCTGTGATACAAAGGGAAATCTGCCTCAGAGCAGCTTACTGTGTAAATACTAGCAGTTGTATCACAATGATTGCAATAAGAACATACTGTATTGTCCATAATTACATCCATATTAGGAGGAAAAAAATTAGCTAAGCTATTCAGTTACATGCCAAAACTGTTTCCTGAGGGATATTTATTTTGACTAATATTAGGGTAAAAAATGAAACCAATCTGGCCTGGTTTAAAGCATTTGATTTTTCTTTTATGTCTGATGGAGGCTAATAAAGAAAAGCCAAGGGTTTATAAAAAGGCAGTGCAAGGTTTTAATGTAGCAAGAGTTTATAGGTTGGCAACAGTTCCTCCCCCTTAATGAAGAGCAGGAACTCACAAATGCAGAATGAGGTAAGGTTACTGATCTTAGGGAGAGGTGTTTTCTTCCCCTGTCTACTGCAGCACTGTTCTGTGGTTTGAAACAATGCCAGCATTCACTGGGACAAGATCCTATCTCCTCAAGCACCAACTGCTGTTTGGCTCTGAGTATTTGGAAGTATGCTCTTGTTGCTACAGTGATCTACATATAAATCTGTTTTCTTGCCTACTTTCTATTTCTTTAGTTGTTGTTTTTCTTAAACGCAGAYTAAAATAACAGTTCATATTACTCCCAAATGAAAAAAGCCGTAACYAGACATTCTTAGTACAGAGGCGTAGGTCTGCTAACAAACTGCTGCCTGGTTGTATCACTGATCACTGGATTGTCTTAAAACCTGTGTCATCAAATTTCACTATGAATTAGAGTGAGAGGTTTATGCAGACCAAAGAGTGCCAGTGAGAATCACCATCTGGCAGACTACAGTTCAGATTTAGTTTCAGCAGTCTCTTTCCCTGCAACCTTTACTTGGCCTGAGGCTTTCCTCCCTGAAACACTGTGTTTTAAAAACAAAAAGATTTTAATCTGCCTGTTGTGAACTCTGAAAGYTTCTCTCACAAGTTAGAACTGTATAATTGCACTGTCTGTGTGAGTTTTGCCATTAAGACATTTAAGACTGAAATGCTTTAGAATGGTTTGTGATAAGATTGAGGATTACAGTTTAGTGACATGAAGAGCAGAGATTAATCAAAGTTTGAGAAAAGTATTTGCATGAAAAAGAAGGCAGTTACAGCCCCTTTCCAGAAACAGGTGTTGAAATGCCCACATTCACATGACTTGTCTTCTATATTCTGATAATGAAGTCCACCCTCATGATAACATATCCCTTATATGTATCAGTTCTTTAATCTAAATGCAGCAGTGTCATAGTTCTTTCCTTCCTTTGTTATMCCCCTCTGGCAAATCATCTGAAAGCTCTTAGTTATGGTGCCATTCTCAGGGAAAATATAGTTTAGAGAAATATGCCTGAAAACGATATTTTATATTTTCATTTAACTGTTTCTTTACAAAATGGATCTGTCCTTTATTCAAGCGAGTTCATTCAGAGTAAGATGAATCAATTTATTTGTGGTAGCTATATAGCAAATGAAGGCAATATTTCAGAATTCCCAGAGACATAGCTCTGCTGTCATTCCCCCCAAGGGCCTCATGTTTCACAGTCTGTAGCAGAATAGAGGCCAAAAAGAGGCCCCCCGAAAGAGKCCAAGAAGATTTTACAGTAGTGGGATCAGGTGTAGAGGATACCACATGACTGGGGCACTAAGACATCCAGTGGCTATCTGCAGAAGCAGACGAAACCTCTTTACACAGCAGAATAAGAATCTGCCTATGTTCTTTCCAAGAGGACAACACAACAGAGGAAGGGGTATTGACATCTGAAGAGAAGAGAGACCATTTAGGGGGAATTAAATAAGTTTAAAGAGGGGGAAGCTCTGGCTTTGAAGAATTTGGAAACCCATGGTGGTTTTGCAAACTTTTGTTGTTTGATTAGATCCAAACCCTAAGGACAGACCCAGAGAGACTACTTCACCAGTAATTGCTTTGCTTCAGCCTTACAAGAGAAAGRAGCTCTGTTCTCCAAGCTCTGATTCTGAGTATCTAAGATAGGTGCTCATTTTCACAGGTCTACTAAGCTAAGTAAATATATGTGTCAGAATAAAGGATCTCTGACTTGCAGGGCAATTATTAAATTGTTATCAGAAGTCAGCCTTAGCCCTGGACTGAGCCTTTAACAGGTACTCATTGCTTTCCTACTAACACTGCAGGAGCCTAGCCAGAATCTCGCTGCTCTTGGCCAGAATTTTGTGTTGGRCAAGGTTGTTAGAGTGTTTGCCAAATCTGTATCTCCCCCACTGACTTTACCACCTGTGAAGGATCCTGTTAAGTTTGGAAAATATTAACTCTAGATGATACAGATTTTCTGAAAATAGTTGTTTGATTTAGAGATGTRCAGACATTAACAAACCAAACAACCTTCTACCAACATACATCTTTCTAGTGCAGGCTGTCTAGTAGACTAGGTAATGTTATGATTGTTATAACAGCCATGACTGATATCCTTAAGCTGATGTTTCCCTGGAAGATTGATCTTTTTGTTAAGAGTATTAGACTGAAACTCGGGAGACTGGGTCAATTTCCAGACCTCTTCCTTTGTCATAGATGTCCTGTATGATGTATTACAAGCTGTTTGCTCTCATTGTGTGTAATTTTGTAGACTGGAGGATGATGCTTCCCTATCCCACAGGGACATCTGTCAATAYAGATTTAGCAGCGTTGTGCAAAGTTGTCAATAGAAAACTAGAAGAGAGAGTGAAAGCRAACAGATAGGAATCTCTGTTTCATCTCATTTCCCATGGTATGAACCCATACAAGGGTTTTTTCAAGSCAGCCTTCTTAAGAGGAAACTAAGCCAGGTGATGTCATGAGAGAAAAGCTGTCACAATACAGCTTTTCCTCTTTGCTTACCTTCATTTCCTTATCCTCCTTCTTAATTCTTTGTTTTCTTGCCTTGTCATTCCTTTGTTTCTTTCGTTATCTGTCTGCTTCAGGCATTACTTTTCATTACTCTCCTATTTTCTCTCCCTGCCATTTATTTCCTTCCAGTCTTCTCATTGCCTAATATAAATGTGCACTGGAGTAGGAAATCAGAAGTTTTGCTCATCCTCTGGGCTCTCTTGACTCCCTGTAGAGTAAATAAAAATACACGTTCAAGTACTCTTCCARTCTTGTGCTTACTGCACACCCGCATTATAACATTTAATTTAATACCCATTTTGCTGTGTTTCAGGGAGCTGTTACCAAATGCTTATACAATAATAGCCTMTCTATCTGGGTAACATGGTAATGGTGTCGTTCAATGTGCTTGTGCACACATTTGCTGAAATGGTGTTTTGGGGTATGTGGTCAGTTTCTGTGTTGGGAGACCAAACTGTAGGAGACAGAACATGAATTTATGGTCAAAGTTTTTTCATCTTGGAAAGAGTGGGTTGGTAAAGCTTATCAATAATATCATTCCCATGAGCATCTTCATCATTGTCTTACATGTGTCCATCAAGCAAGGGGATTTTGTCTCTKTTTCAGTTGGGGAAATGAGAGGGGAGAGAGGATAAAGGACATAATTTTGAATGTCTRTGTTTTCTTAACCAAAAATCAGAAAAGTCTTTAGCTACTTCAGCTGTTCTTTTCTTGGTTATTGCATCTTTCAGGAGGTGCCAATGTGAAACAGCCTGCCCAGATGGATTTCCACCTTCTCAATGCTTGACTGGTTGTTCAAAGCCATTGCTGAGTCTGCAGTGCTGTGCAAGGATGGTAGTATGTCTGTAAAGCGAGGAGTGAGAGGGAAAACAAGAAAAAGAGAAGTAGGTAGCCAGTATATTCTCTTGCTTAGATCTTATATAGAAATGGGGAAGTGATCATGTCAGAGTTAGTGACCTGCAAATGGAAAAGACAGGACTACTTAAGTGACGATCACTRCTTGCTACAGAAATACATGCAGGGTTTCTCCAAAGTAGTGATTGAAGGAATATAAAAATGAAAGATGGTCCTCCCTGAAAGGGACTTGCTTTTCTTCACTTGATCTACGGAATACCTTATTAAAAAAGCTTGCCATTTATTCAATAGTAATACRGAAGCTACTGCTTCTCCTAGTGGTGTGTTGGAACTACTCAGGGAAGCTTTTTCTAAAYCTTCATTCCCTAATAGCAGTGCTATCAATTCAGTATAGTTTGCTCATTCTACTCTGCCTCTACCTTCTAATTTGGGTGACTTATCTGAGGGCATGGGCTRTGAATATGAGAATACAGTTCTTGAGAATAATCTCAGATATTAACTTTCCAGGTAGTGTATTTGACTTCCTTCTGTACAAGGTAAAATTTGCTTAGAATACATATAGAATTTTCAAGTTAACCCTGTCCACAATGTGTCAGAATCAGTTAAGTAACACAATGACTCCATTCCTATGAAAAAGCAATAGAAGAAAAGCAAAACAACCGCTAATTAACATCACATATATCACATATTTTTCTTAATCGTAACTAGTTATCTTAGCATCCAACACTTTGTGTAGTGGTCAAAGAACCTGCAATTTATAAACAAAGAGCATAACAATATATTCCTGATTTATCTGTCTCAAACAAGAAAAAACTATTTTATTTTCACACTGACGAGTTTCATTTTGAATATTTTGGTACAGTATATTCCAGTCAAAAAAATGTAAATTCAAACACACTAATTTTGTGCATTTTAACAATGTAAATCAAAATTTGTCAAATAAATTGTAGGAATCTATGATATCAACAACTGATGTCTTGAATCCAGCCCCCTGAGAATTTCAAGGCACTCAGAGTTTGCACCATGGCTTTATGCCTGAGCAAATGTCCTGTTTTCAATGCTGCCAAGATGACCTAAGTTATTTGACTTGCACAATAAATTTAGCCCAATCAAGCACCCATCCTTAAGCCAGCAGTGCTTTTCTTGAAATATTTTGTCTCTAGCATCCACAGAAGCATTATCCAAGTTTAATATTTGGGCGGTGGTTGAGATAGGCGTGTGACTTCACCCTTCTATCAACCTTCAACTTCTGTGTCTAAGGTGTCACAGCTGGCAAATTGTATGGAGTATCTCTTATACTCCTTACTGAATCTGTCTCATATGACCAAAAGAGGYAAGAGCAAAAACATTAAATCTTTTTTATCTGKCTTTTCTGAGAGACAAATATCTAACTGAGTTCTCTGAGCCAGKTAGGTTGGTTAAAAAAAAWWAAWTAAAAAAAAGTGGTAGCAGGGGAGAAACAGAAACAGTGGTTGGTGGTGATYATTCTCAGAGCTGGRCTTAGAGGCTCTCAATAAAGCAATATAGTTGAATCTGTTCTATCTTGCAGGTTTCTCAGAAAACAAGACTAATTACAGGAGAGTGGCTGCTGCTGGGGAATTTGGTCTGGTWGCTAGAGCACTGACTAAGGAACCGGACAAGATGGGTGACATGTCAGAGCTATGTAACCTTAGACAAGCTACTTAGCACCTCTGAAATTGTTTATAATGTTTGCCTTTGTCTTTGAAGCTKTGTCTTTGTCTTGGCAGCCCTTCAGAGCAAGGAGCACTTTCTGGTACGTGGATGCACTATACTGAGTGCCTTGGGGCCACTACTTTGCCTGGTGTCTGTAGGTGCTACTGCAATCTAAATCATAATGCAACTCTCTTCAGCTTGCAAGCATTGTTTGAACCGTCACTGTGATGTGACTKTTATGTCCCTTCATTGTTCACTTGAGCCACCTAAGTCTGACCTTTAAAATCTGTGACTGAGGCTAAAAATGTCTAGCCGTGATTTTGCTGCTCCTTTTTTTACAGTACGTCTTCACAGCACCTCTCTTTGGGAGTCCTCTGAAGTCTCAGGTCCCCTCTTCCTGGATGTAATATTTGTCTCACATCCACCTCATTCAGGGCACTTGCTCCTTGGCTGCTCACACTCCCTATGACAGCCATCTCTAGCTGCCTCTTTTGCACCAGTAGGCTCTCTCATAATTCAGCCTCACAACCTTCAACCCCGTGTTCAGTCCCAAAGCTCTTGGCCAGTGGCCAGCTGCTGGGAATTGGCCACCTCTTCCCTTACAACTCCTTCATTACAACCTAGAGGCAATTTTTTTCCTTGCTCATGATACTCAGGAAGCAAAGTGATGGAGCAGTTAAAAGTCATTGCCTGTGGTACAGAGTGTCTAACTCCATCACCACCCGATGGGTGTCTGCACGCACTGATAATCAGGCTGGCAAATAAGACAAAGAGTTTCAGCCACAGCAGTAAAATTCTGTCCTATTCCTCCCAGTATGACCTCTGCTCACTTGTGCTGGCATGGTAGTTGGAGCTGTCAGTTACATCCCTGAAATCCTTCCCCGTATGATCACAGCAGTGGTGACAGCTGTCTATCTGAATTCCACTTAAAGGAATCTCAGTTCTCAGCAACTTCAACCCCCTACGAGATCAATGAGGAAGAAAATGTAAAAATATCACAGCCCTAATCTTTCTCTGGCTTTCTAAAGTGCAATATTCTTCTTCAAAATATAAAAGAATATAGCTACTTTTGGTAAAAGAGTGATGAAGGGGTACTAATGGAAAAAGAAAACTAAAGAATATAGCTACTTTTGGTAAAAGAGTGATGAAGGGGTACTAATGGAAAAAGAAAACTGAGCTACTGTATAGGAAGAGGAAAGAAAAGGAGTTAAGAGCCAAGATAGAAGTGGGATACTTCTAGGGAACAAGAGAAGACAGAGAAAAGAATAAACAATGAAATGTTTAAAGCAAAAAAAGATAAAGAGGACAGAGGATAGTAAGATCAATGAGGAGAAAAGGAAAGTTAATATTTTATAGCAGAGGATCAAGAGAGCACTGACATGAGAGAAAGTGCAACACTCATGATGCTTAAAAAGAAGTAAGTAGTGGCACTCTGCTTTATATTTCAGACAAACACCTAAGATATTTTATTTGCACTTACTCAGTTTTGTTTTTTAATTATTAATTTTTAATAAACATCAGAAAGCCGTGTTTTGAATTGTTTGGCTTAGAATTGCACACACAAGAGCCAGTGAGTAACCCTTTACTGCTCTTCGTCTGTGATATATTGGGTTTGGTTTTCAAGTTCTTGGCATCTAACATGAGAACACAGCTKTCCAGGCCTGTATAGAAGGACAAGTGACAACTGGCTGTACTTTCATATGTGTAAGTATAAAACTAATCTTCAAAGGCATTGTGTTATTGAGAGCAAACAGAAGGAGACCTTTTTAAGTGATGAAAACACGGAAAGGAGACAGGCTAATTCACCAAAATRTAGCCATACAGTTCAGAACTCAAGGCAGAAATAATATTTTACCATTTGAGCAGACAAGTCTTCATTGGGTTACAGCTACCTGGCTACAGTTACTTGCCATAACATGGACCTAAAATTTCTGTATTATTTGACATGAGGATCAAGAATTTTCTGAATAATAATCTACACCCTGCTTCATCGGGGTATGAATGTACTGTATGAAAATATAATGTCTCTACCGATTAACAATATCATTCCCGCCATGCTGCTGACCACTTATTATAATGTWACACTATAACTGAATTATAATGGAWTTTTTGTAGCAGTGCATATGACAGTGGCATTAATATCACATGAATCCATTATGATTAATATTATTATGATGAATATGAAATTATTTCAGTAGTCGAGGATACTGTTTCTAATGATTAGTTTAATTACTACTGAGTTACAATAGAAGTCTTATGAGATTGCATATGACAGCCACACAGATACCATATAAATTAATAGTAGTTAGTTCAATGACAGTGATTTCAAAAGAAATAAAGTGACAAGGCACCTAAAGAGTTACCACAATACATTGCAAATCATTATTACTTTGTTGCAGATGCATTTATCTTAGTGAATTTTCCATGCTGAAGTAATGCCTAAGTCCCTAGGAATTCTTTCAGTATGATACAATGTTTTTTTATGAAAGGGTGAACTTACTTATTTRACAGCCTTCTGCCAAGAAAATAAGGCAAATGCAGGTACTGGTAGAGGTGAACAGAAACAAATCCTACCACTGCTATCACTCTTCTCATCAGCTGAAGAAGGAAAAGCTGTTCTACCACTAGAAAGTTGCAGAATCGAAAGGAGGTAGAGTCCCCCTTCTGCAAATGTTTTTACTTTTACTTTATACTTAAATGTTTTACATTAAGATTCAGGCACARTCTTTATCCTACAGGTGTAGCAGATCTTCTCATAGTAGTTCTCTAACYGAGAACATTGCAAGTGTGGTGGTAGGACCATAGTAGTAGGTGCTAGCAATGTAGATATGCAACTCAAGTTTGTCCAGTGAGATTAATCTGCTGTTGCTAAAGTCCACACCACGGTATCTTCAGTGAGAGTGTAATCAGAGTGTGCCTTGCTGATGCCTCTTACTATTGCTACTTTCATTTGCAGGGTAGACAAATCCATTGTCTTTAGAGATATATTTGTTTTCAGCACTGCTTAATATGTGAATATTAGTGTGGAGAAGACAAATAGACCAATTCTCATTTTAGTTATGCAGGTGTAAAATTGGAGTAACTTGGCTGTGCCAGAGAGGAACTTGATTGCACCAATGGGAACAATATTTGTTCATTGCAACAGAGTTTCCTAGAACTTTTTCTGTAGTCTGAAAATCTGGATGCTTCTGTTTAACATGAAAGCTTGACCTTATCAATAACCATATATTTGACAGTAGCATCTTTAGAGAAASTTGATCAAACTGAGATTGTTAGTCCTACAGTATATAATACAGCACATTTTTTTCTAGTATTAAATAGTATAAATTGTTTGAACTCAACCCACGTGTCAAGATAACTGGAAAAAGGTAGTCCAACTAGGTTGACTAAAAGCTTCTATTAATGCTTTTTAAATGTTAGCTTTAAATAGTTCATGAGTAGATTGCAAAACCCTGTGCCGGAGGATAGGGATGCTCAACAGCGTGACTAGCCATACGATTCTGTACKGATGGTTCTACCAGTACACAAGGTATAGAGAAAGCTGTTTTGTCTTCTGCAGTTGCACAAGTTATATCACTATTGTTTCTGGTTTTGACTATTCAGTTGTAAAAAAACCAAACTCCTCTGTAATTCAGTGTACTTAAAAGAAATGACAATCATTCTCACTAATATTACAAAACTCACCAAACCCCACTAGAAATCCCAGTCATTAGTGCAAAACATGAAGAGCTTATTGTAATTAGCTTTTCTGTAATACTGTGAATGAAACTACCATAAAGAGCTCTATTATTCTATCTTTTAATCAGCAATAGTTTTTCCACTAACTGAAGTGGGAACTGAAAAGGACTCACAAATATCGATCACTCTCTGTGGCAGGCTAACAGTCCATCAGAGACACATCTTCAGTCAGATGACTACTCCAAGTCTACCAAACACTTCTTCTAAGTCCTTAATATGAATATTTGTTAGTACTCATAGATTTAAATTTGAAGCTTGTTTTGCTTAGTAGCTTGCTCATTTCCTAAACTGCATAAGAGGAAGAATGTGAAATTGCTGACTGATAATGAAAAGTACCTGATCTCTGACTAAGGACTCCCTCTGCACAAAGCTGTGTAACCATAGAAAGTTGAAGAGCAATCTATTGCCATTATCTTCATTGTCTACTTTTATTAGGCAGCAGCATGCTGTATCTGATCTATGTGAGCCACTGAATGACATAAATGATAGCTAAGAACTGTATAAATAAGAAAAACTGCACAACTGAATAAGTGCGAAGTGGCTTAGGTGAAGCATTTCTGATTTAGATAAGTTCTTGTCTAAAGGTCTTTGCAAGTGAACATGTTACTTTTGACTTGAGCATTACTGCCTGAAACAATTCATGCTAAATACCGTAAGCTTCTAAGCACTGAACATCTGGGATTCACATTTATAACTCTTGGCAAAAGAGAATCCATTGAATTCAGGCTAGAACTAGCAGAGAGAGAACAGAGTGCTCAGATCATACCTTTGGCCAAACACAACAAGAATCCAAGGTAAGGCTTGACAATATGTAAAAGCTCCTTACATTTCTGAAGCAAGCCAGCAAAATCTGCATTTAAAGTGCATTTGATAGTGACCAGATTGTTTCTAAGGTCCTGAAGAATATTAATGAATTAGTTTTCAAAAAACATCATTTGTAGCTTGGGAGACAGATATGTAACACCTTGGGGATCAAATTCTGGTTTTGRTTTGAATTCACAAAGGGATTGAGTTCAGAACTTGATTATTTCCTGTGTCTATTTGAGAAAATAAGCCTAAACGTTGAGTTCAAAACACACTCCAGAGTATCAGATAAAAGCAGGCTGGTACTAAAAGATAGCTGCTGGGAAGTTAAATGAGGGAAGAAAGGCGCATGGAAGGAAAGAATGAGCAAGCCTGGCATGAACAGAGAGGGAAAGAGGAAGCCACAGAGCTGCTGATGTGCAGTGGGAGCAGTTGTAGAGTGCTATTTAAAAAGCATGCCTTGAGGAAAAATGAGCGGCTCTGTTGGACGGATGGAGGGGAAAGTAATAGACACAACATCCCAACTGAGAGGTAGAGCATGAGGCTACAGTGAGGAGAGGCAGGGTCCTAAAACATGGGCAACAGCAGTCATGCTTTTGCTCTAGGAGAGAAAGTGGGAATTGCTGTGAACTGCCAGGAGAGAGGAGAGATGTGCTGGCTCAGAGGTGTCTTGTGGGACACAACAGAGCAGTGCAAGTAGCCCATCTTCTGTGTCTTGAGTGAAGCCTACAGAGACAAAGTATATACAGCTYCTTGTCTATTTAAGCAGTTTAGAACTAGCTCAGCACTGGAAACAGAGCAACTGCAACAAGATCTCTGATAGTTTAATATTTTTTCCTTTTAGTATTTTGAGATTTCTTCAGTTCTAACCATAAAATAAATACAATACAGTATTTCCCTAGGAAAAAAAAAATATAGTAACATTTTGTCATGAGTCCCTCTCCTCCTGCTCTTTCTGGGTAGATTCTTGGATCCCAGGGGCATTTTTTTTCCATTTATTGAAACAAAAGAAGGAGGAATAGTTATGCCAATTTTTGTAGGTAGATATCTTTTTCCTTTGGAATTTATTAATATGATTATTGAAAAGATGGAAGATGATTTCTGCCCTGAGAGCACTTTCCTTTGATTTAGGGCTATGAAGCACCTGCCCTAGGAGGAACGGCTGCGAGAGCTGGGCCTGTTCAGCCTGGGGAAGAGAAGACTGAGGGGGGATCTTATCAGTGTGTACAAGTACCTGAAGGGAGGGTGTCAAGGGGACGGGGACAAACTCTTTTCAGTTGTSCCGTGTGACAGGACAAGAGGCAATGGGCAGAAATTGAAGCACAGAAAGTTCTGCCTGAACATGAGGAGGAATTTCTTCACTGTGAAGATGACGGAGCACTGGAAGAGGTTGCCCAGAGAGGTTGTGGAGATCTTCTCCGGAGATCTTCAAGGTCCGCCTGGATGCTAACCTTCTCTAAGTGACCCTGTTGAGGAGGGTGGTTGGACTAGATGATCTCCAGAGGTCCCTTCCAACCTTACTGATTCTATGATTCTATGATTCTATGATCCTTGTTGCACTGTGATGGCATTTTTTCATTCTCTGGATTTGAATCTTTGTTTGGGTTCTACTTATGGTAAATGACAAAAACTGAGTCCTACAATAATTCATTTCTAGAACTACATTATAACTACAGACATGTATTATCCTATGGTTCATGCAAAAATGCTTATTAAGGTCTTGTAGTGTAATTTTTCATACTCACGTCAAAGTCAGAGAAACATATCTTGAATTTCAAATTCCAGACTTAGTTTGAAGGATTCATTTTCCGGAATGTAGAACAACAGCATTAATTTGCTTGCAAGCTATGAAACTTTGATCCATCAGGGAGCAATAATTACAGAGCCATACAGTGTCTGCTATTAAAAGTATACCCTTTTGCACTGAGCAAGTGAATACCATTCCTGCACCATTTGCCAGAGTGTTTGGATAGTATTGCTGCTAAGTACAAGGAATAATATACTAACATATAAGAAAATGTGAATTGTGTACTAAGTTTGTTTAATAGTACTAAAATTTCCATGGTGACCACTAACTGTACTTCACAATATTCACACAACACGGGTGAGCATTATCAGTACTGTCTGTGCATCAAATGAAAACCCAGAATGAGAGTATTTTTCCTGAAGTATCTAAATTACAGCAGGCATGATATGAATAATACAGCCTGTGCACATTAGCACATTTTTCAAATGCAAGAGATTCTATATGCATAGTTARAATGGGCTTCTCTGAGTCTTATGTTAGATAAAAATCTCACTTAACTAGTGGAAAGGAAAATGGGGGGCCATCACTATGACTTAACTCAAATGGCCGGAAAGATCTGGAAGTCCTCAAATAAGAAACCCCCCATTTCAGAAATCTGAAACTAGCTCTTTATTTGGGACATCATCCTGTAAATCCTGCCTCTGTCCTTTATGGGGTTTTCATGCTTATACATCTGCCAGAATAAGGCCTCTATACAGGGATGAAGATCATAATTATGGTAATTCCAAATAAAATGGCTGCAGGAAACATATGTCAATGTAGTATAATTATTCCTTATTCTTCTGTTTGTATTTTCTCATTTATTTGTCATGTTATTCTCATTTGTCCTGATAAATACACATAAGTTAATATGTATAATGAGAAAACATATTCTTATTATTATGTATTTTCAAAGTTAAAAAAAAGAAAATAATGTTACACATCACCAGTTTTAGGTGGAACAGGCTTAAACGGTAAGAGATCTTCCCCTTCTGGAAAAGAAAGCAAAAAACCCAAAATGTGACAGGTGCAGGTTGTGCTGCTTAATGTTCACTGGAAAGCATTCAAATGCCAAGTTAAGAGGTGCAGTGTGATTTAGAATAGAATAGTAGGAAGATGGGGAAGGATCAGAATGATGCAAGTTAGCAGTAGAAGTAACCTGTGAAAGACTGAAAACCAATGTTTATTTCAATGTGTGTATTTTATTTCACTAAGTCTTAAACATTTAGGGTTTYGGCTACTGCCTAGAGATACTATTTGGCTGTTTCTGACTATTTTTGTCAACCTATATTATCCTTGTTTACATTTCCTCTGATTTCTGCTACTTGTAGGGCTGCATTACAAGTCTTTCTTCTTGAGCTCAGACCACTCCCTCGCATGCACAAGCCACTAAGAGAAGAAATTTCTGCAAGAAATACTGGTACACTTTTAYGTCAGGAGGCGACTTACTTTAGGGTAGGCCTCGGAGTCCACACAATAACTTGCATCATTCCCAGAAAACTGTGTTACTCCTCGTTGTCATTTGAACAAGTCTACGCTTTCCCAATGGCTTTTTTCTCCTCTCCTACTTCTCTGCTACCAGGTCGATGATACATTCAAGCACTTTCAGAACCTTCTTCTTGAGCCTCCCTGGGCACATGCAGGAAGCAAAGAGGTGATCCCTCACAAGCCCATGATGGCCTCCTTTTCAATGTTGTTCCCTTCCTTCTTGAGTCCTTTTCTGGAAGAAGTGTGGTTTTTTTTTCCCCTATAATATTCTGAATTAATCTTAATTATTAGTGCTACAACATTCTGAATTAATTAATTTCAGAGAAGCAAATTAATTAATTGTTTTCTGAAAGTCTAAGGATTTTGAGCATTAGAGGATTTTGTCTCAATGGGTTTTGAAATTACTGGTCCTTGCTCTAAAAATCAGTCTGACAACCTGTAGAGCTTTCTCCAGGTCTAAACTTCTCACTAAACTTCTCATCACACTTTTTGAAATGTTATCCATTACCACTCTTTATCCTGTATGAAGCCATCATATGTTTATGTGATGTGAGAGGACTCCTCTTCAACCAGTTCCTAGTTCTTCAAGAATAATATCCACAGATTTTACATCTGACTGTTTGTTACGTCAGAGGTTTGACTTTTACAGAAATCCTGTAGTAAGGCTTAGGAACAGAGCCCTTCAGGTAACTCTGTATCCATGACTGGAAGGAATAGATAAGGAAGGACAGACAAGGCAGGACTAGACGTAGGCAGCTGAYGTCTGCCTTGACCCAATATAACAGAAATATCAGAAGAGAGATCAGGTTACTGGCTCCCAGAGGAAAATGGGAAAATAGAGCTGAGTGCTAAACCAAAAGCTGTCAGGAAAGATTGAGTTAATGTATGTCCAAATACTATGTGGACTTACTATGTGAAATCTATAGGAGTATATGAACCCTAGATAGAAAAGATGAAAGAGCAGATGAATGGAACATATTTCTTGACTCACACTATAGTGAGCTGTATTCGTTTATTGAAGCAATATTTTAAAGACTAAAAATACCTTGCAAATTGGTTCAGGAAATATTATTTTTACTTCTGAGTTTTTATACTACTCATATAGAGATCATAACAACAATTCTTTTACCTTTTTTTAGTTCTTGGTCTCCTWCCCCAAATATTCCTTCTTATTGTTGGCATCTAAAACATATCAGTTGCATGAAAGGAGGATAAATTACGATTAAAAGCAAAGAACCTTTAATATGTTTATAGGAAGGTCCAGGGTCATGCTCTGCCTATAACAGTACCAATATCACCACCATCATTATTATTATCTTTTATTATTCTTTTAGGAACAAAGTCATTAGGAATATCACAATGATAATCCAGTATTGT
Organism: Rhea americana; assembly: GCF_003343005.1. Lineage (NCBI taxonomy): Eukaryota > Metazoa > Chordata > Aves > Rheiformes > Rheidae > Rhea > Rhea americana. The sequence continues at coordinate 1,752,528 of NW_028186745.1, forward strand.
TATTCTAAAGCTAACTAGTCACCATAATTTTTTATGGTAATTTTTGTTTATGAATACCTGTAAATCATGCAAGTTTTTTAAAAAGATGTGATAATCTATCAGATTTAAGGCTTGTAGATTTGTTCTATCTAGGCTTTAGGCGTCTGGTTGTCCTTCAACAATTTTAAATCAYTTTAATAAAGGAATCAAATACTCAAGGCAACGAACTATTAGAAAAGACATCATGACTGAAAGGAAAAAAAAAAAAGACCCACATGCAGACAGAAAAATCCAACAGAAAGGAAAGGAAAAAAATGAATGACAATGGCAGAAATTTGATCTGAAAGTGAATCTGATTGGAATCTTCTCTAATTCCCTAAAAATAMACAGAAAATATTTTTTCTTCTACAGAGTGATTGTATGATATATTAAAAATTTATATTGCTTTTTATATGTATGCATGTTAAATGCATATTGGATTATGAGACCTTTGCTTTCTGCAATGGATTGAGGACCTACTCGTTTTACAAGGACAGAGTTTATGTATGTTTCCGCATGATCTTAGTACATTTAACTAGTTACAAAGTCAGAAAACAATGTAAAAATGTACAGGAAAAAAGCCACATTAGGAATGATAGAGATTGACATACAGACAGAGGTAATTCATAAATGTGAACTGCTTTCCTCCAGACATACCAGCCTTCCTAAGTACATCCTACAGGACCCATAATTTCATGACTCTTATATTGCCTTTAACGTGCAATTGTTTCTCAGTGTTCGGATTTTAAAGCTGTCCCAAAGTTTAAGGTCATAGCAATGTTCAGATCACATCCGCCAAAAATAGAGTATCTTTCTCTCTCCAGTATGAAGTGTGAAATGAATGTGAAGGGTGTATATGGGTTAGGAACAGCCTTCTTTTGTCAAGGCAAAGTTATAATCCTTCCATACAGAGGTTTGGTTAATGAGATTTTAGATCCATTTAAATCCACAAACTAAAGGAAAAATCTAAAAGTGGTTTGTAGAATTGATTTCACTTCAATAAGATTACATTTAAATGTGATACATGCTCTTTATTCCTTGTTTGGTAGAGAAGAAATGCATATAATCTTTTTTTACTTGAAAAATAAAAAAAAGGACTAATTCTAAATCTATATTTAAGGATTTACTAGATTTTACTAAAAAAATGGATTGAGAAGGATCCAGTTCTGTAATTTGAAGAGCTTAAGTATAAATATCTATTTGCCAATTCAGTGCTCATGTAAATACAGCTCTAAATTCACACTTCCTCATAAAATATAAAAGGTATCTATTAATAATGGTTCTTCACAGTGTTTACTAAAAGTACTAACTCCAGGCAATAATTAAACTCTTTAAATGTTTTCAGCCTTTAAGAAAAACCCTCTTTTAAGAAAAATCCCCTTCAGCTCCATAATAAATTCTTAGGGGAAGTCTATGCTGAAATATTGATTTCAATTTGGCTTCTGGCTAAAGTACTAGGCCAGCAATCCCAGGGCAGTAACTAACCTCAAGGCGGGTCTGAACTGCTGAGGCCAGATGTGGACAGTCTAGCCCAGYTGAGATATTGCTGCCACTGAAGCATGGGTTAGCATAGCTGAGCTACTCTGTATACCTTAGCTTGCATACTGAGAAGTGTCTCATGTTTTTAGCACATAACTCTGAGAAAACCTTTAACCTTCCTTTATCTTTCAGGTCTTCTTCCTTCCCGTACCCAACCCTACAAGAAAATAAAGCTTAGTTTTATTTTCACATGAAACTGAGTGCTCAAACTATATGGAACATTAGAGCATTATATAGTCAAAGAAGGGATGCCAGTGCCTCCAGGAGACAATCCAAGGCATCTAAGATGAGCAACTAAAGTTTTTCATACACATGTAGATCTTAGTACAAGTAACCACACTTGTGGCCTTGCCATGAAAAAGAAATCCAAAATTTTAAGTCAAAGAGTCCAGACCAGACAATTCTTCAAAGCTTATTAAGTACTTAGAAACCACATTTAGTTAAAAAAAAAAAAAAAAAAAAAAAAAAACTCTGAACTGTGAACTGTCAGAAGCTGTGAGACTACTCCCAGCTTGATCGATTCTTCTAGTCTTTCCTAGAAATCTATATTTACATTGTTGAAGACAGAGAGGGACTTTGGCTCTAACTCAGCTAGCTCTTCTTTTGCATAAGCTAGTACTATTAGTATCCTCTCGCTGGTGATACAATAATACTACTGAGGAAAAAAAAAAAAAGCACGTAAATTCCACTTACACTCAAGATCTCACCTTTTCAGCATAGCTTAGGTACCCTGAAATCATACAGTTCTCCACAGGTCTAGAGATTTCTCCCATTAACAGTTTGGAGTAGTTCCCTTAAGGCATCTGTAACTTACTCTATGACTGACCAGACAAATACATGYTAATCCTGTTTTGCCAAGATCCTCAATTACAGTCCACAATACTTGGTTACATCTTTCAGTTTTATTTGTTGGTGCTGTGGAATATGTGTTCTGCCTTGCTAGTGGAGCTGTAACTGCATGAAATGGTYTAAGATCTCATTTTTTTTACATTTGTTTGTTATTTATATTAACCTAAAACTGTCTGTGTATCCATATCTGAAAAAGAAATATTTGAGGATTGTTTTATGTACAATTTAATGTGAGAAAGAGATATCAGGGCTCAGGAAAATGACTAGCAAGAAAGTTTGATCAGCCAGTCAGAATAATTTGATGAATGTCCCATAATTTACATTCAAAACATAAAGCATCAGTGGCTTAGGGCTAAGGGAGAATTGAAGGTTTCAGAACCAAAAACAGTACATGAAAAAGAGGAAGCTCTTAAGTACCCTGAAGCTGGAAAAAACATAGGTTGGACTATGTTCTGATTTAGCTTCAAAGGATTAGGAGTAACTCCTTTCCTGCAATTATCAGACTGGAATTGGAAATGCATGTGTGTCACAAGGCTACTGCTACCTGCTGCAGCCTGACTGACTGCTTTGAAGGGAGCTTAGTCTGCTCCAGCCTCGGAAGCACAGAGTGCCTCGAATAGACACCTTCCTTGGACAAAACATGTGCTTTAACACTCGTTACACTCTATAAGCAGGCTTATAAGGAGATTTCAGGGCATTCCCTCAACAGGACCTCCATGTGTGCAGTCATGATAAGCTCCAGTCCTTTGGGATCTTGCTCTTCCTTTAAGGATACTAAGCAGTGAGTCGTATTATTATCATTTTGGATTTTATAGGCAAGCAAGCTGGTAGACATAATTAAGTTTGGGATGTATTTCCCCTTCCTCTAATGTTCAGCTTATTAATGAAACAGGATCAATACCCTGGCAGACCTCACAGTTTGATGCTGTGGGATGAGCGTGGCAAATGTTGTATGAGAAAAGTGCTCAACTCACCCAAAGCAGAGAAGGAAGAAAAGGGGTCAGTTTTGATTTTTCAGTCCCTAAAACCCATGCAACTGCTGCAACTGCTTGATTCTTCCAATCTTGATTTTTTTTTTTTTTTTGTTAGGGCATTGCTTGAACATTAGGAGGCGTATTCAGAAAGACAGTCCATAGCCTACAAGCACACGTCTACAGGCAGTGGAGAGACGGAGATTCCTGCAGGGAGCTAGATTCAAACTACCACAAGTTAGTCTCCTGCTCCAAATCACCCTGTGGAGAAGCATCTATTACTATGGGCCATAAAGAGAATATAGGGGAGACTTCCTCCCTTAGGYTAATGTTAGCCTTTATGAATATCTTTTTCTGCTTCCACAGAGACATCATTTTAAATCACTGTTTAGCTATTTTGTGCATTTTATTGTTTGTTTTTTAAATGAAGGCTGATTTGTCTCCCAGTGTAATACACAAAACACTGAAGCACCAAACTGCTGCTTTTTCTATACAGTGTAAATATTCACTTCCAAGTTATGGGCTTGTCAGTCAGATTTTAGTCTGAAGAAAGTATTTGCAACTGAGGTAGCAACTCTGAACATCAACAAAATTTATAATGAAAATAACAGTCTTGATCTGCATTATSATCAGATACTTAAAAGGTACAGATTTCCTATTGTATAATCTGCTATTGGTCCTTTTATATGACCTAATTAAAACCCTACCTCAAGGATGTCCTTGCCATGCCTGCCAAAATATTAGAGTAATTTAGGAGTCCTCAAGGGAGGGACCTGAGAAACAGCAGACAGCAATCAAATGCCGGTTTTCACACACTAAAAAGACTTTAAAGCAAGTTGTGAGAAGCTGCTTTTCACATTGCAGTGTAGGAGTTGCTCCCCTTCCTACCATGGAGATCAATTCGTATCAGGTGCTTCAACAAGAAATTTTGTTACAGATTGGTCTGTCTAATTAAGACTATCATATCCTGTAATGACTGGAATTAGGTAATCAAATGCCTGGTCCATGGCTCTAGATACACCTTTTCCAGACAGGAGCTGAATCCTGTCTATGATATTATTAAGCTATTAAACTCCTGTCAATGAACAGAACTAGATTTTTTTTTTAATGTAAAATACTAGACGTAGTCCTGAGAAAGCATGAGGTGGGGTCTCCAGGGTGCCTCGTTCATCATCCTTGTGAGCATGCAGGATGTCAGCTCTAGGAGACAGGAGGGGCAAAAGCAGGTGCGTGCCGAGTGGGAAAACAGCAGCTGCCCTGGAGGGCAGGTCAAGGAGAGCACCAGAAGGAGCCGAGGAAGGAGGGAGGCAGCAAGGAGGGCAAGGAGGAGACAAAGGCACGGTGGGGTGGGGGGTCCTGAAGCAGCAGAGGGGGAAGACAATGACATTGTCTGCAACTCATGGTCTTTAAGTGCCATTCAAATTCCCATAACTCCAGAAACCTCCTTTTGGCTCACTCTGAACATTCATTGGAGTGTTTTGGATTTTTGCTGGTAACCATCTGAACAAGCGGGGAAAGCAATATATGAAAATGAATTCCAGCAAGCAAGTATCCTACTGAAATTTGTTAGATGTTTCAGTGCCACCAGTGACTTCCCTGTCTTGAGCTCATAAAAATTTGCTATCCAGTTCAGGCCTTACAGATCAAATAAATAATACAGGGGTACTGGAGGATGTGCAGATATGTATCCCTGTACTAACCAGCTGCAGGTGTGCAACAAGTCAGGTGAATCAAGGGTAGCTGGAAAATGTTTGCTTGTCAACCCTGTAATCACCCCAACATCAAGAAACAGTGCTTTTTGACTGGCCCACTAGTCCTTTAGTGGGAAAAACAAATTATAAACAGATGCATTCTTCAAGTTGTAGCTCTGCTGAGCAGCTCAAGAGATTCCCACTTGCTGAAATATATTTACAGACTGCATTTGTTGAATCACCTTGAATACCAATACAGTTCACAAAAATGAAACTTACTTATGGATAAGAAGTCTAAGCATTTTTTTCGCTTGTTTGTTTGTTTGTTTTTACAGTAAGTAATTTGACTTATTTTAAAATTCACTCATTTCGCTCTCTCCAAAAATCTCGGGAGCTGGAAAAAGCAAGGCTGTTGTGGGTAACCCATAGATAGCACGATGTCATTGGTGCTGAATACAGAAAAGGTCAGCTTGCAATAAGGAGTTTTAGGGGAGAGAATTTCAGATTTCCTAGAGCTCAGTTGATGATTCTTCTTGCCAAAAGGAGTTTAAAATCAGCTTCACACTCCCCCAGCATTCTTTCAAGAAAGATTAATATGAAAATTAAGATGGCAAAAGCAGCCAGTCTAGCCATACCCTATTTCTAAGAGGAGATGGAAGGGAGGAAAAAAAATAAAAAAAAAAAAAAAAAGAGGAATTGACTAATTCAGCTTCTGAGTCTAATTCTTGAAAAGATACCGAGGGAGCACTAAACCCCTGAGCAGCTGTGTCCTTAAAAGGTGACTGAGTCAATAATTTTATGCAACTTTTTTGCAGAGTTAGGGTTGTAACATTTTTGTAGTGCAAAACAGTGGTCAAGAAACATATTTGTGCAAATCGCGACATTGAATTCTCATCTAGGCTACTGCCGGCTAACCCCTGGGACTGCAGCCTGCTGGGTTTCAGTTTGTTTTTTGTTCTTTATTATTTTGATGTGGCATTGCTAATGAATTGTGAAATTTCCTGTGCTGARCATTCAGTGCCTTTAGCACATTCCTACATTTGGCAGTTGTGGGAGAGGGTTACTGCAGAACTGTGTTTTACCATCTGGATGGTTTCCTTTTCAGAGGCCCTGCAGGGACAACAAGATTGTAAATCTTTACTTGGCATTTTCAAAGGGTTAACAAAGGAATTAAAAGCTCCTTTAGTATCAGAGAAGGATGACAGTCAGCCACTGTGCTAACGTACATTGGAGTCAATTTTGGTACTATGGAATTAAGACTGCCTAAATGAAGCTGAGGACAAGTAAAACGTAGTAAGTTTTGCAGGCAAAGAWAATTACCTTAATGAGTACATGGGCACTATTGAAGGATTGGAGTACTGTAGTTCTTGACAAACAATCTGGAGACAGGCTTAGACAGTCTGTCTAGAGGAAGGGATCAGTTTATTATGTTGTGCAACATTGTTGCAAAGATACTAATAATGAATTTGACAGCTCTGTTCTGTTTTTGGATTTGAATCCCATGATATAGCTTTGAGGTGATAGATATTCATTGAAATCTCAGTCTTACTTTAGATACTTACAATACCATGCTCAAGAGCAAGGCAAATTTAAGCCATTACTGCACACACAAACAACAGTAAAAGAATGTTATTAAGCTTGTGAAAATGAATAATGTTCTTCAATGTATTTCTGTGCATGTGTTTAATTTATTTGCTGTTTTGTTTTTCCTTTTTTTTTTTAATTCATCTAGTAGATTCATATTGATATTCACATGGGTCAACGGTAGATTAGGAATCTCTAAAATAGCTGAACGCGTTGCTTCAGCTAATGGAGTAGTTACCACTAACAGCACTATTACTGGTGTGAGGCAGCTGTAGCTTTGACAGTGAGTTTCATAGGCATTTACTGAACAGCAAAGGAAGAGTGAGATTCAGGACTGTGAAGGTTTGGTCCTGACTTTACAGGGGAAAATTTCAGTGAGAAACTCTCCTTCTCATTCTCCCCAAGTTTGATCCTTTTCTGACCCATCCGTTCTAACCTGTCATGGCTGATTTTTCCCAGCTCTGAGACCTTACTTGATTTCCCCCTTGGCAGTCTGTACACATGGGATTCATGTCGCCTAACTCCAGTTTCTTCAATGCAAATGTCTGTCTGGAGCTGGTCTTCTCAATTCTTTCTGTAATAATGTCTAGGAGGGTACACTTTTGACCTATTTTAAATGACTGGTTTAGGTTGAGAGGAATTGTGCTCTGCTAGGGTCTGTTTCTTGGGATTGATTGGGGGGAGGGTTGGTTTTTTTTCATTTGTTTGTTTGTTTTTTTAAATCAGTTGGCAAAGACAACGCTTCTGAATGTGACAGGGATTGGATCCCTATCTCTTAGTTGTTCAGTTAGCCATTCCCCATTACAAGTCATCACACTCATTGTAGCTCTCTCCCATTTGGCTTGGGGGGGAAACAAGATCTCTCACTGTGTGCCTAGGGCATAAGGGTACTCTGACAGCAAGAGACACGTGAGAGGTCCATGCATATTTAAGGAAGATGGGAATGCAGCTRTGACCTCTAAGGAGGTGTACCATACTGCACAACACAGCTTGACTTTGTTGCTGTGTAACTTATGCTACATAAATAACAGAGGACTAGGGATTTATCTCTGACTCCAAGGCCAAGTAGCCTGGGCTGGCTTGTGTTCACAATACTTAAGACCAGATCCTCCAGAGCAGACGATCTGGGTCTGCAGCTCAGCATGAGGCCCTGACTCCCTCCTCTGAGACACTGTGGTCCCCTGTGGTCCTCTATGGTCTTAGACAACAGGATTATTTTGTCTGTGTGTTTTTTTTTTTTTTTCAGTCCAAAGATTTGTAAGGAATATGTGCTCTGTTGCAGCTCATCAGAGAGTTTTTTTATAGTGTCACATGGAAGATAATGTGGGGCATGACAAAAGGATATGCAGCTATGTTTTAGGACACAGAGCCTGAAGAGATGGTGCTGGAAGACTTTTTATGTGATGGGACCAAACATAGTGTAATCTTTTCATACTGTCTTTTTGGATCATTTCTTGGAGTGAACAATTCATCAGATTGTATATCCTAGTTGGAGTAGTCAGTTTGGAGGACTGGGGTACAGTACACAGCCTTTCTTCTTTCTTTTATTTAACAGTGTAGAGATACCCACAGAAATCTCAAATTACTTCTAAATGTGCTAGTTCAAGCATGAGAAACTGCATAATTATTTAAGCATGGAGCCTGGGCTCATATTAATTTGTTGCACTTCTTGACTCGGAACTAGCTTTCCAGGAGTAGCAAAGCCAAGCAAGTCTCTGTTAGTTATGTACCAGGAGTTATATTTCTATGTACTTTTCTCCATATTAATATTTATATATTTTTTCCATCTAGGCATACCAGATGCAAAAGCCAAGACTTCCTCTTCTGCCTAGAGTGAAAAACCCCAAACATAGGGCTCCTAGATCTGCTTCCTAACAATTTGCCAGAATTTTAAAGGACAGAACACATTTCTGTAGCCTCCAAAAACAGCTGGGCTGCATTAAATACATTTTCTCCCAGACTTTTGAGACCAACAACTAACTAGATCTATGTCAGGCTTAGTTACTAAACTTTGGACAGGTTACGTGTGACTGAAAGCAGCATTTTATAATGAGAAATCTTATTAGCAAAAAGAGATGCCTCCAACACCCTGTATGCTTTTTCGTGGCCCCCAAATCCTCTAACCAAGCTGAAAGATTTTACACATACACAAGTGGAGAGACACAGATCCTGCACTGATTCCAGTGAAAGGTTTACTTTCAGAACTGCAATATTATATTACAAATATTCATGTAGTAGTTATTTCGATGAAATAAGCCAAGAAATGTATTATTACATTTAGATGAGAGATTTTGGTGGGGAGAGGAGTGTGTAAATGTAGGGGTGGTTTGGATTCTTTGCCATGTTATCTTGCTCGTTCTTTTGAATGATCTCAACAACATTTTGTACAAACCTCCTTCCGGTGTCATTTGAGTCAATTTGACTCAAATGTGTCATTGAAATGATATCATAGGGAWGCAAGACTTRTTTAGTGATATCATAGGGAAGCAAGACTTATTTAGTAGTTACATGCTATATTCCACATAAGAACTGGGATAGAAGATCCAGTTCTGAAATCCAAAGTTCAAGCACATTAAAATCAATGGCAAAATCTGTTTATCTCGATGGAACTGAGTTTTGGCCCTAGCAGAATACACAGACAAATAGCCCTTTTCTTATTTCCACCAGTGGTTGTAGGCCTATTTCAAAAGAATAAAGAGCCTTTCCAGAATATAACGCTTAGTGGAACCTACTCAAAAGGTCCAGCAGATGAAAAGAGAAAGAATAATTTTGGAAATAAACAGAAAGGATCAACTAAATTTTGTGTAATATTTATGAGAACTATAAAATCCCCCTTGTTGAGCACAAGAGGCCTTGGAASGTTGTGATTCTGCCAGACTAATCCCTATCCAACACTTTCTAACCCTACCCAGGATCCCTAGAGCAGTAAGTGTCTTTGCCAGAAAGCAGTAACTCAGCACTCAATAGGTGAAAACACAATACTGATAAATGTAATTCCAGCAGTTTGTTGGAAAAAGAGTGAATATCTTGTAAAATTAACAGTCTGTCCAGTAAGTAGCTTCAGCTTTCTGAGCAGCCCATTAAGTCAAAAAATGCTTTTGTCTTTCTCCAGAAGCAGCAGAACACTGAAGACACTGGTATATTGAAACCAAACTGTGTCACTGCTCTGTAAGTTGAGCCCAATCACCTCTAATTGTCTCAGTTCAGTCAGATCAAATATTGGAACTCAGCACTTGTAACAGCTGCATTACGTGTCTGTCTCTGGCAGTCAGCTGCAAGTGCTTTAAAATCCAGACACTTTTTATGCAAAAAGACAGAGTAGATGAGGAAAACTTTCCTGGCAAGCACTCTAAATAGTTTCCTTAAGCTTCACAGCAAAATTGCAAAGAAGTCTACTTTACATTCCCAAGGATTATTTTTCAGTCACATTTTTTTAAACCTATTTCAGACCTTTTCAAAATTACGTTGTAAAATCTAGCACATTGCATTAATAAATCAGAACTCTGTGGAAACAAATTATGGAACATAATTATGCATCAAAAAGATAAATCAGAATTTAATGGCTGGGATAGAAGATATTTTCTAATCAGACAGCTAGAGAACTAATTAATGTTATTATTTGTAAACCAACCAAAGAAATACAGCCATGTTCACAGTTGGAATGCATAAATCTGATGGCAAAGTTAACACTTATCATTTGGATCATTCTGTCTAATGTTTATAAATCAGTCTGTTAAATAAGATTTGAGCAAGGTCTATAAATTAACACACTAAATTAAAAGTGTGTGGTTTCTGCTGATAAATAAGGACTTACAAGTGTTGAGGGAACTGAACAGACAACAAATTCATATTCCTGGATTAGATGATGGCTAAACACTATAAATCAAAGCTGTAAATAATGTTTATTTCCTCCAGTGTTCATGTTTCAGAATGCCCTATTTAAAGAAAGAGAGTGAAGCTGTGAATTTGAATTCAGTCTCATCTTTAGCATGCAAATAGAATATATATGTATATTCTATATACGTAGTAAAGACTGAGGGGTGCACAAGTAGATTCTCCTACTTGAACTATCACAAAACTAGCTGTTGTGCTGCTTTGTTTCTAAGTCTTGCAGCAAGTGCTTTTGTGGCATATGACTTAATACCGTGGTTCATAGTATTGAGCACGTCTGCAAATCAGAGAACGATTGTTTTACCCCCCAGAATGAATTTGACTTGACAAGGCAGCAGCGTATCAGACTTCCCTCTGTGGGTTGTCCTTCTCCCAGGCTCCAGCTCTCCATGAGGACAATGGAACGCTGAATACATCGCAGGCCAGAAGGCAGCAGGTTACTAAAATACCCATGACATATTTATGCAAGAAACATGCTGTATAACATATGGGCTTTGGGAGCCTTTCCCACCTTCTGTCAGTGTGGACTTTTTTTTTTTATTTTTATTTTTACTGTGAGAAGGTCTGAGGAAGAGATTTACTTCCACATAAAAATAAATTTTAAAACAGAATAAGAGAGCAAAGCAACCAAAACAGGTGACCACAAACACAAGCCTGAACTTCAAAGTACCTTCCTAGCTCCAGTGARGTAATCCTTGCAAACTTTTCATCAGATACCTAACATCATCCTATGTTAACAGGCACCAAACCTTGAGGCATAAAGAGGCTGGAGCCAAAATTTTCAAAAGTGGCCACTGGTTTTGAGTGCTTGACTAGACAAACACAGGCAGAGTTTCGAGTTAAACACAAGAATATAGCATGAGTCTCTCTATTCTACATTCTCTTTAAATCAACAGTCTCTTTTGAAAATGTGGCTGTGGCTTGAGACTGGCTGGAAAAGCAGTAATGACAGCATTAGGACTCGGTCAGTTCTGGCTCCTTGTTTACTGCTGAAGCCCTACCCTTTCCCAGAAAACTCCTACTTACACAAGAGTTTTTAAGTTTTTACCTTTAACACTGCAAGGAGTCACGATGAAGTATTGTCATATTATGTAGTCCAAAGGAGGAGAAAGAAGTTTTCTGCATATTATTTAATCYTTATAAATTCAGAAGCAGTTACATTTGAGTGACCTAGATACCTGGGAGGAAGCTGCCAGTCTCTCACACAAAGGATCTAAGTCCAGTAGTTGAATATCTGAGCAGGGATAGTAAAGAAATGCAACAGTGCTTAGTAGCAAACTTAAAGTTTGAATTTCTGCTAAATTCTTTGTTTCTTTTATCCATTTTTTAAAAGCTCTCTGACATACAAGGTCTCCATCTCCTAAGCCAGGAATTGCTATCTTTGATACRATAGAGTGTAAATACCAACTGTAATTATTAATCAAGTTTCTGAGATGCCAGTCCTATAACATCACTCTCTTGCATTAGTCGGCTCACTTGGTGTTGGCATGAGCACAATTTGCATAAGATAAATTGCTCTAATCACTGGAAGTAATTTCGGGAAGTAATTTTGAACACAAACTCCAACAGTCTGTAAGACACATGGGAATGGAGTCTTAAAAAAAACCCTTGTTCACTTACATGGAGAAACACCCCCTAGAAACAGAAGATATTTAGATTACTTTAAAAAAAAAAAGACAGCCCCCCCCCAAAAAAAAATCCAGCAGCAGTTAGTTAGAATGTAATAAGATGACAAAGTTATCCATAGATGGGTATTTTTCCTTTCCTCTTTGGAGTTGATCCTGTTACCATCAGTTTCTGTATTTTACCTGTAAAATCTGATAGGACCCTTAATTTGAAGATCTCTGGGTAGCCATGTGTGAGGAAATACATTGGTAAAGACACCATTTACATTTATGTATTCAGCACACGTGGATAAGCCTCCCTATATAGGTAGCAGGAGATATAACACCTACAAATCTGCTAATGTTGCTTCTTTGGGAAAGCCATGCATTCCTAATCCGACAAACTGATGGAAGCATTATAACCTGTATTTCTCTCAGTAAGTGAGRTGACAACATCACTGGCAAAAGATTGTCTTTATTGGTGCTATTAAATCTGCAGTGATGTGTCTGCATCTGAGCCTTTATGAGGCATCTATAATGCTGGTAATCCCAGTGGAAGAATACTGTATCTCTCTTTTTGGCTCATGTGTGGAAGGGTCAGGAATGGGGAAGGAAAGTAAAAACTCCTGAGCTRACAGGAGCTTCAAATAAAAACTCAAAAAGAAAAAAAAAGGCGGGAGGAGGAGAGAAATGAAGTGAGGAGAAGAGGACAGTGAACCTTGCTTCCAGCAATTTGCTAAGCAGTTTGGGTAGATTTGCCAGATTTGTTTGGGTAATTACTATCTGATAGAATTAGTGACAAGAAAGGCTGGTTGATGTGCTTGTGATGGACTTCTACCTCAATCTTTCTCCAGCAGGGATTTGCAAAATACTCGGGTGCCTACTAGGAAAAAGCAGGAATCGATACTGCAGTAGCAACACGATAGATGTACTGCTTTGAATCACTGAAGTCAGACTATGAGTCTGGCAAGCATCGCGTGCTACTTGCTAAACAAGTAATCATGTCAGTTTTCATGTAAGCAAGCTGCTGCTAATTTCAAGGCTGAAAATTTAACCGTCTGCATYGGGTTACAGTAGAGCTGCTTCGAGTAAGTAGTAACATATTCCGTACAACGTGTCTGATTACAGATGTAAAGTGATTCCTCCCTTTGTTCTTTGGAACCTGCGGTGCGGCCAAGTCATGGGAGCAAATATTCATCACCAGCTTGAGGTAGTGCCATCGAGTTCCATCAGAACCCTATGAGGTAATCAGGAAAGCCTGCTTAAAATCAATGTCACATATGAGCCCAGTACTGTCCCCTGAGCGAAGGATTCAAATCACCAGGGGTGTGGCTGAGAGTCCCTTCAATTTTCTTCTCAGTTTGTAACACCAGGCGCAGCGCTGGGCTGGGCTATGCTGTGTCACATCACATTAAGTCACTTCACATGTGACATAATGCAACCTGACATGACATGTTTGGAGGGCTGAAAGAGTGTTATCTCTATGTCCACAGGCATTGAACACCAAGCTACTAAGCCTAAGCAAGCAGGCAGCAATTCAGGGAATCAGTGAATAGGGCTTGTCTTTTCTTTTGGGTAGATTACATTCAGGCATAGTCGTGAGTCATTTTTCGCTTACTTTACATCATAAGTCATAATAGGAGTCTTAAAATTCAGATTTTTATGCCTTTAGATATATTTTTGCACCTCATAMGTATTAGCAGTCATGCAGGGAACTTGAACAAACCCTAGGACTCCAACTCCAGTACAGAAATCTGGGTTTTGAAGAAAACTGCTTTCACTATTAACCTGAAATCTGGAGTTAGTAGATTCATAACTCAAATTTTTAATTATATATATATGCATCTAACATAGACCCAAGCACAGGTGTAGGTCTGTTTGTACAATCAGTGAGAATGCAACAGAGTGGTGGCCTGATAAATTTAATAAAATTGCTTTCTGTTTTCCCTCTTTGCCTGTGAATGCATATGCAACGCTTATCAACTGACTTTTCTCTCTAGGCCAGAGATGATGAAACAGTATCATGTAACAAGATCAGCAGATGTCTACTGATCTGAAGTATAAGGATCTCTCAATCATATTCTCCTTTCATTGATTTAATTCTTGCTACAAATAAGCTTCAACATGAAATATAATTTGATTTTGAAATGATCAGGTTTTTTTTCTGTTTGGAAAATGGCAAACCAGTGTGCTTTGACAGCTTTGACATTTTTACCAAATGGAAATTATTTGAAATAAAYCTTGTCAACTAATGTGTTCTGATCAAAATAAATGAACAAACAAACAAACAAACAGAAGACTAAGTTTCTGGTCAAGTTTACCTGCTGAATTGCTTTTGATGATTTATGTATCCCCATCTAAGGTAATTTAGATTTGCTAACTGTTGAACATATATCCTGTCTGAAATTTACTTATTTAAATACAKTTGTATTGAAAACCCATGCAGAGACTAGAATAGAAGTATCTGCATCAGCCTCCCACCCCTGTCCTCCCAAATTCCTTCCCCGGTAGATAGACTCATAAAGAGCAGTTGCTGGCATTTTAATTGCTGTGTCTAATCCTGTTTGAAGTGGGTCTAGCTCAGAGGCATGAACAAATTCCATGTGTGACACTGACATCAGGGAAAGGACTTGTTGCCTGTACGAAGCCTGCTCGGTACGAGACAGAAGTATCTCCACCTTAAACAGGCTCTGGGGCCCAGCAGCCGGAGAGGAAGATCCCAGGGAAGGTTGAAGAGGGGGTGTGAGGCTCAGCTGCCCCTGAGTGCAGGGGTGTCCTTTCTCTGTACACGATAGCATCATAAAGCTTTCAGTAGGGTTTTCCCTCTCGTTTATATTCTCTCTGCTTTGTCCAAGCCATCTGCCTAAGCTTTGGTAGGAGAACTCTTCTTACTCCTTTAGTCTTTACTTTCGATAACCCTAAAYACTTCCTTTATCATCTGTAAGTAAGACGTTAGTCATTTATATTGGATGGAAATGAGTACATTGCATCACAGTGGTGTGTGCGCCACRATGAAAACTGACCGCTTACTCCTCAGAGCCACGGTCCCAGCACGCCAGATGTTTCTGGAGAACTTGCTGATCGTGAAGTTTACGTCTCGTACAGCTATGCATTCACTGAGCTTTTGCTTCTCATGTTTGATTCTTCCCACTCTGACCCTGTGTGTTATCAGTGTGTTTTCTACTTGCAATGGAGCACATTCAAAAAGAATCCAATCTCTGATTTTGAGCAAGATGTTTCAGTCTAGAAGATTCCGAAGCTCACAAAATATATTTTGTTTGCCATTAAACACATAGATACCAGTCTCTTTGCTCAGCCATGGTAGCAAGCTCCAGTGTGAATCTTCTCAGCTGAACTAGTGAAGAGTTTATTTTTTAAGAATTAGTTATTCAGTACAGCTGTGTTTAAGAGAATGCTGAAAATCGGGCTGAATCAGACCATTTTACTGTCACTTCTTATCAAAGGTGGAAATCAAAGCTTGTGCAGGAAACATAGACAAGCTGTGTTATGCTGAAAGCTTTTTTTAATATATGTGCACATTTATTACATATAGAAATAGATACACCTTATAGATCAAWTTATCACAAGATGTAGGCATGAAACATGTTTCTTTCTCCTATATATAGTTAGTTCTATGCATAATTTAAAGTCTATTATGCWTTCATGAGATCATTAATTTAACAGGTTAACTGGAAGAGAAAAATGTTTCTAATATCATCTAATCATGAATACCTCCTGGTTACTCATTTAGTGAGAGAGGAAGGAGTTGCATTTTTTTTTTTTAAGATAAGGGACTCAATGTATTGTGACAAAGCATGACTAGTATTGTCACACAGAAACCATTGTTGCTATATATTTTTCTAGTCTGCATTTTCATAACTGACAGCTCTGAGACAATCTWTATAAACATAATCACAAAGAATAGCTCCAGTTAGGATATAATATTAGTGCTATCAGACCCTTAGCAGAGGATTCACCCATATATGAACCAGTAGGATAAGATACAGTCTTTTATCTGATGACTGAAGGCTTAATACGTGTTAGAAGTACTGAGATTCCACAGTGTCCATTAAAGTCGGCTACACATGCGTCACACTTCCCTAATGCCTATACTGTGTTTTCCTAGCAGTTAAAGAGACAGAGAGAAGAGATGGAGACAAGTTCTAACGTACCAAGCTTCATGTCATCTGAATGGATGAAAAGGCGTACTGATAGATGGCGAAATATAGTTCTCATAAATTTTTTAACAAGGAAGACAGGAGATGCAATAGCTTTTAGACTACACTTTAACCTAACTTGGAAGCAAAATGAATAGCGCATTACTGAAGCAGTACAAGGAAAGAAAATGCAAATCCCCCAAACCTCTGGATAACTAGTAACTCACCCAGCTCTGCACTCTTTCTAAATGTTGCATTAAATAGGTACATGGAATTCTGATTAACGTTTAGATTGCTGCCAACATTTTTCTCCTTTTGTATTTGCTTGGACAGATTTCTGTCACGGAAAAGATGTTGCACATACCAAATATCAGCCTCTGCTATTATAATCTTATGCAATTATCCTAAATTGAGTGACTCAAAACTGCTTTTGCAGCTTGAAAAATATGATTTCTAAGTGTATTTAATGGTACTTTTATAGTATGAAACCAAGAAGCCTAGAAATACAAGCAGCCAACTCACCACTGTAAAAGTAGTAGTGCAGGTCTCACCTTCTGCGTATGAGTATGAGAGAATCAGTCACTAATTGTTAGCAAACAACCAATTTGMCAGGGAAGCTGTTGCACACATTCTAAAGTTTTTTTTTTTTTTTAATACACTGTTGATTTTCTAAACAGTTGACTATGGTTTACAATAGCAATAACCTTCATGAAGCCAGCTATTACATGGGATAACACCTAATTCATAGAACATTAGCTTTTGCCTTTAGTAGTTAACTGACTAAATGGAATGAAAGGAGGGTGTTACTTTTTGTCTGTTTATTTTGTTATTAGTAATGAGGGATTTTAAAGTGGGCTTATGTGCATTTTTCAGGTGCTTTTTATGATCAGTGACACAAACAAATGATCAGCCCTCTCATTCCTTTTTTAAGGCCAATAGTTTTGTGGCTGGAGYGCATAAAGGTCGCGTTTTATCAATTCACCTAAGTATGTGTTTACCCCCCCCTGAAACTGCATGCCCTAAAAATTAAACATGTGTTTAAGTGCTCTGGTTGAATTAGAGTTGCACTGCTTGAAGGAGTTTTGGCTCTTAAATGAGAGGTGGTGAAAGACTATTTATATGTATCCTAATTCAGAGAATTGAAACTTCATCTCTGTGCTCTCCCTAAAGTAGAATACTGGTCAGTTTATTTCATGTTTTGACATGAGCAATTTGGGGTTATACTGGGGTTCTGCTATTATTGGGAAGCCTTAGGAAAGTTATTGCTACCCTGTTAAAGCAGATGTGAACATTAAAAGTGACAAAGTACACAACTTATTGAAAAGATAGCACATTTTAAGAGTACCTCAATGGAGGCTGTTCCTTTCAATCTCTCATGTTCTGATTTCTGCCCTGCAGCACTATTTATTGGCTCCATTTCTCTCTTTCTCTCTTTTTAAATTTTTTTTTCTGCTCTCTTTTTAATAGCAAATTGCGTTCCGAGACATTTAGTATGCAAGTTTAGTGAAATGGTCACGTTAGTTATTGATGGTTGTAGCAAATGCATTATTATTCATCTTGTTACAGAGAATGAAAGTCAATAGTTTTTTAATCCTGTAACCACAAAACCATTTATGCCGTGGTGTCATCTCTTGTACTGAGTCCTAATCCATTTCCACAGAGTTTTGAAGTATTCCAGAATAATTTGTTGGTTTATTTCCCTATTAGTTTTTTCACCTTAATATATACATACTAGTGTTAATAGCTTTGATGAAACATACTCATTCATTATAGAAACCATAGCAAAATCTCATATTCCTACATCGTTTAAAACATGTTCAAGTTGACGGACAGTTACTTACAGGTACAGACCATGAAAATCTACACACTGGGATATGTTCTGAKCTCATATGAATTACTACAATAGCACTAAAGGCCCTTTGCAAAAATTTGATGTCAGTACTCCAGGCTGAGTATTTGGTTCAGACCTCTAAACTCATACACTTTTAATCAGTAGCTGTAAAATTTACAAATTTAAGTAAGGCATCRTTGGTAGAGAGAGTTTTTCTTTTCTTTAGAAGATTAAAAATTAAAAAACATCCATACAGTTCTCATAATTTAAGAAATGGAAATATATTCTGTGATGTTCTGGGGAGGAGCAGATTTTTAGAGTTACTTTATTTTTTAAAAAAACCTGAACACATGATGTGTGCAAGACATACTACACTTTTAGGATACACTACCAAAAGTACTAGGAAAGCAGAAGTGCTATAAGCTGTTAGGCTCCTTCTGCTGAGTTTGGTGTTTTGACCTTTTTAAGTTGTGGTCTTCTAGTTTTGGCAGTATTTTTGGTAACCTTTCAGTGATAACATGGTAAATTTAGAGTAGAGTTTTACCATTCAAATAACAGCTTCAAGACTGGTGAAATCTAGGCTCTAAATGGTTTGATATTGRTTTTAGAATAAACAGTTTATTACGGCATCTCAAAAGCTGTTTTTAGTTTAACTTAATGGAGCTATTAATTACTTTCTGTACTTAGTATTATTAGTATCATCTCTATAAGCATTGGTATTAAAAATGTAAATAAGGTCCTAAGCTGCATAAGTGTTTAAAAGGCTTAAAGGAAAAGAAGTTTACATCATTATTCAGTGTTTCTGTAACTTCCAAAGGACAGTTAACAGTGAAGACCAACAAAATCAGAGATTCACTGCAAAAACCATTAACTTGTCATTATCACATATTAACATTTCACATACTCATCACTCTTCCAAATATATTTCTGGAAGCTGTAAAAGTGTTGTACATTTCTTCATATTTTGATCCGAATATAAATATAGCTACAAAGAACTATAAATTGTTGATGGATGAATATCTTAATTCCTTTTAAACTTCAGAGTAAAGCATAATGCGCAAAAAGAGGGGACACAGCATAACGGAAGCTATGGATTTGTAAGCTGTAGAATACATTAGAAAAAGTCATACTGAAAYGTCTAAATCTTTTAATGCCAGCTGTGGTTAGGCCAATAACACATTAGATTTAGTTCGCAGCATAGCATATTTTCCATATTGAACATATTTTTTAAATCTACCATTTCCTTCTTAAAAAAATCTATATAAATTATCTTAAACCCAAAAACTAAATAAAACTCTAGCTTGAAAATCAGTCCTGATGAAGCAAGGAACAAATGCAGATTCTGTACCCATTTACTTCAGCAAAACTTCATACGTATCTTAATTTCAATGGTTTTTTTTGTCTTATGCTAAGGTCTACTCGTGTATTCTCCCTAAGAGTTTCAGCCTTTAAGGTCTGAATAAGAAGTTCTAGGTTTTGTTGTTATGAAAAAATCATGTGCRCAGTGCTTTTGGATTGAAGTTTTATTGTTCGTAGTTGAGCTGAGAATATTTCAGTAATTTTTAAACTTTCTTTTAGTTTAGTTGTGCATTGAATGCATGGGTAACTTAAAATACTATAGCAAGCTGCTGCATGGCCCAGCACAGTATTTCTTCTCTGCTGGGCACTGTCTCCCTTACCACTTCCCTGTGGGCTAGGTGGTAACAGTGTCCCTTCAGAAAATGTTTGCCTGTGGGGGAAAAAACGGTGATTGAATTGTGATCTGGTTATCCTTTGATCCCTCCCTCACAGAAGAAGAAAATTTTTTAAATCTATTTCTCGGCACAAGTTACTTTCTTGACACAAAAGCTCAGCTACCAACCTGTTCCTGAGCGGTGGACAGAGCCACGGCCCTGACCAAGCAAGGCCCCGTTCCACCACTCACCCACAACTCACACTGATCCTACCTATGCTGTTATTGTCACGCTCAGCAGAAAGCACAGGGAATTTCAAGACCCCTCCTCCCCCCTTTTTTTCTACACCTCCCTCTTTTTTTCTTAAAAAAAAGCCTGTGTTAAGGGCCATCCCCAGCATGACAAGATTTTCTTTTCTCTTTCTCCAAAAGCTGGGATCTCTAGCAGTGCAGTGGCCTCTAAAATACCTGTGGCAGCAGTAAGTGGAGAAGCCCTTGGAGTGCTCTGCAGAGGCGCTTGGTAAATCATCCTGTTCTTTAGTAAATGGTAGTAAAGGAATAACTCCATCTGCACTTCACTTTACAGCCCCATATATCAGCTGTGCACTGTGCTTCTAATCGCAGATGTGGGATTCCAAAGCAAAGAACGTCAATACTAGTAGGTTACAAACTTGCCCTCTTTCTTTCCATTGTATCTAAGGGATACAGGGCTAGTAACCCCACACTGCGTCCCTCCACAATTGTCTCATGGAAGTAGGTGAGGCAATACACAAAGTAGGAAAGTTGGCTTTTAAAGGCAAATGAGAATTTGAAATGTGCCTGATGTGCTCCTAACAGGGCACTAGTATAAGGTGTTGAGGAATGTGTGGTTTAGCTCTATCTGCATGCTCACTCCAAAGCTCAAGTGAAGGTTTTACATCCCAAATTCAGAAGCTTTAGGTTTTTTTTTTTTTTTTTTTTTTACCTTGAATTGGGGTAGCTCCACTTTTTATCCTGAAAGACCCCAGCTTGATCCCTGATTTGCTATAAATGAGGACAGGTGTCACATTAAAGAGTCCTTATCTACTATTCAAGCTACTGTGAGCTTGAAGAATTTCCGTTGGCCAGAAGAAATATGTGACCCACAGTATATTAGTGTGTGAGTCAGTGTCTGTAGGTTTTACCGGCTCCCCTCAGTGCCTGACCCAGAAGTCCTAAGAGGCCCAGTTGGAACCTGCTGGATTTCAACAAAAGTCTATGATGGCAGAGTACTGATGATCCATAACCGTGGAAGTATCTTTTGTACTGCAGCACATTCACTCCCTGCATATTTTCATGAGAGGCAAATTATTCCATGACAATACTTCAATCTCTTAGAAAATAAACTGAAGTCATTACAGTATCAGTGTTTTCATTACCTGACTTATATGGAAAGCATGAGCTAGAGATCTCCAAAACTATGTCGGCATTAAAACCCACGTTCTTCCTCATCTTGATGCATACCTGTAATCTTCATTGGCACTAAGAAAAAAGTAGACTCTTGTAATGGCTGCTCTGCAGAAGCACTACAACATTAGGTTGGAAGGACGCACAGCTCAATCCAACTAGATTAATACAGATTAAAAGATATTTTTTCCAGTGGAAAAAAAAATGGAAGCAAGTTTCAGTATATTTCAGTAACAGCTACAGCAATTCCTGGTTGAAAGCCTGTGTTATACAAGTCCAATTAGACCTGTGGTGGTAAAATTATGGTGTGTAGCCTGAGATTGGCACATGGTGCTGCTATTAGGAATGCGCCACCTGCTCCCCAGCTACAATGTGGGAGTTTGTGTGTTCTCAGCACACCACCAGCACTCGGTAAATTCACCTGAGAGATCTGGAGAATCTTCATTGTAAGGAGGTGGGAAACAGGAGGTTACAAGGCAGTTAAAGACTTTCTTCAGCTGAAATTGCCAGCCATAAACTTGATGTGGGGTGTGGACTAGATGGTCTTTTTCAATCTTCAAGTCGCGGAATCGTCATGTTGTGAGGGTAGTGTGCAAGTAAGCTTCCAGCTCTTCAGGAACTAGAGTTCTGTGTCAGGTATCTAGCTCACTTCATTTCACAAGCACTGGCTTACTGTTATCTACAGAAGTTGTTAGAGCTTTGTGGATGAATATCTTGTTCACTTTAAAACAAAATTCTAGCAAGCCAATGCTGCTTTTAAATGGGAAGATGGGAGTCTAACATTGGATTTAAGGGAGAAAAACAAAGCCTTGTGATGTAATTCTTAATCTGAATGAAAAAGATTTAAACTTTTCAGATTTTTCTTAGCTTTTTCATTTACAAATCAATTCCATATATTCAAATATATATGTTGTAATATTAGGCACTTAAGAGTGAGTTTAAATAGAGCAGGAATACTTGCCAATTACTGTAGCCAGCACATTTGAATTCCTCTTTAAGCATATTAAGAGAAAAGGGAACTTTTATGAAGGAAGAATGGGGAAAATTCTTACAGGGAGTTGTGTGCATGTGCTGAGAAAACAGAATGCAATTTGAGAGCAACCTGAAGTAAATTCCCTGACAAAGATCAGAAGAATTCCATTGCAATACACCTATCTTTCATGAAACAAAATATTATATCTTATTGAAGCTGATCCATAACATAAAAGCTGGGAGACTATTTTAGTGGATGGATGATTTCTGTTCTCAGCTGCCATCAGAGATATCGGTCTCTGTCTCTTGATTTCATTAAGAGCACACCAGGCTTTGCTCAGCACTTGTGAAAGGAAATGTTTTAGCCCGCTCTGCAGTGATTGCTTTGTTGCCCATAATGAAAGCTGCCTGATAGACCTGGAGGATCTGCAAGCTGGGAGCACAAAATGTGATCTCAACCTGACTGAGATTATACCTTACAGTTATATAAAGATGTGACAGAAGTTACAACAAAGTGTTGGAGACACGGAGTTAAAATTTGACCATGTAAGTACGTTAAAGCACATGGAGAAGCATGTTCTTGGTATGCTAAGTTTCACTTATATTTTGAAGGCTGAGGCTTAACTATGCATTTCCTTCATCCTTACTTTGTGTCAGGCAGACTCTTAAAACTCTTCTAATTTGCTTTTTTGGTGCGTGAATAATAACAAGTCAACATCAAACATCTGCTGCACATTAACAATTTTAATCTTAATGCGTCCAGTGATATCTGGCTTAATGGTCTTTCTGACTTATTTGCCGATATCATCAGGATGAGCTTGATTATTGACAAGGGTATGTTGCAGGTGGAAATGTACCACTTATTATTGGGTACACTGAGAGAAGTGCCTTCAGAAACTGTGGCTTTTGATCTCTAAAATTGTCAATTGTTTTGACTTTGAAGGTTGTAACTAGGTCTTTCAGACACTGTCAAAGACTATCTTGAAGGAGAAAAATAAGGGCCCACTGAGGAAAATCAAATCTGAGTTCTTAACTGGCTATAAATTGTTGGCAAAGTGTCTTTTTTTCAGACCTAGTTTTCAGCAGCAGCTTTCAGAGAGGACAATGAGCAGCAACAGAAACTCAAGAGGAGAACAGGTTTCTCTAAGAAAATGTCAATGCCATCATCCATACGTGACATCAATCTTGCATCAGTTGAGAATGCAGTCAGAAAAGTCTCATCAGCTCTCAGTATTGCTTTCAAGTGTGATATTTGGCTTGTTCCACAAGGACAAAGGGGAAATATGCATTGCTACGCCTATCCTAAATTGAAGAGAAACAGGAAATTCTCTCACCTTTTGAAGGGAAAGTTTTGGCTTGAAACTTCAATACAAAAAAATAGAGCAACTGTGCCTTATTTTCCATGCCTTCACAGAGGAAAACTTAAAAGGGCAGAGAAGTAGTTTTGTTAGAAATTAGGCTGGCACAAATCTTTGCACCCATATATTCAAAAAGCTCTTTCATGTAGAAGAATCATGCTATGCTTTATTTTTCAGTACTTGAAATGTCGTTAATGAGCTTGGAGGAGTAATACCAAGCCCAAGTAGAAAATGTAAAAGATAAAAAAGCACTTTTCAAACTGGATGAAGGAATATGTTGTATGAAATTTCCACCATTGATAGCTGCAACTTGTGGAAAAACATCTCTCATGACTACTTGATATTACCCTCACATAGCAATGTGATATCTTCACAGTGGGATACAGGAGCTACAAATCACAAGAGAAGACAGAAAAGGTCCAAAGATGCCAGAGAAGCATTTGTTCTGGAGCTGGGAATAAGATATATGACCTTCCTGTCGTCTTCAAGAATGATAGATAAGTGAAGTAGACTAATGGAGCGACACAAAGGTGCACTGTGAGCTATTCATCCTGAAAAATGTTATCTGCATTTTAATGTTATGGGTGGTAGCAACCTTTGAAGCTGATTTTTTTTTTTTTTTTGAATAAGTTTTGGAAGTTTTCCACTTCATTGTAATGGATGACTATAAAATAAAGTCACAAGTATAATAATAACTGAGAGCAACACTCAGATAAGGTTTGACAAATACAGCCTGTAGGTTTTTCTGAGCTTTCTCTTTTCTAGAGTTTTTGTAGCACTCATCACTGCAGTATCTAAGTATCCTGTGGTTAATTAGATATGCATGATAGGTTCCTTACTGGGATCCTGCTTCCTAGTTGAGGGGACTTTGCTTTGGGTAAACATAAGCATTTTTACTCTTCTCCATCCCTCATTAATTTAATGATGGTGAGAAAGCTGCTCTCAAAGAGGTTCCTGCAGTGCATCCCGAATGTCATTATTATTATGGAAGTACCTTCCTCAGCTAAATATTTCAGCTAAAATGATTTATTTCCTGGTTTTGTATGCTTTGACCTAGGCTGTTCAGCCTATCTGGTCCCACAAGACTGTAACTACCTTGGTAGATTATGGCCAAAGATTTGGTTAGTTGGACCCTATCTTGCTGACGATGTTGAAAATGAATTTTATCCTGACATTAAAAGTGGGCACGAAGCCAGCAGAGCAGCGAGAGCACAGCAGTGGCTCATAGCACTGACATGCTATGTATGATCCTGCTGCCTCTCTAGCGCTCCCTTGTCATCCCAGAGATGGCATGTTGCCGTGACCCAGCTTGGGAATTCTGTCCTGGGATRTGTGCTGAGTGGGAGCCTGATCCATGAGGCCTTCTCAGCTCCCCTGAGCTGAGAGACTTTTGTCTGTGCTAAGTGAAACCCTAGGTCTAAAAAGACCCCAGAGCTTTGCATAACTTTGACAAATAACGTTTACAGGGGGCATGGGAGCAACTCCTTCAGCGGCTTTCCCTGTTCCAGTGCTTAGTGTTTCTGTCTTGCCCCTAGGGGAGCTCTGCTGTGCTCTGCAGAGGTTCTCGCATCATATTTGTGCAACTTCTAATTGCAGCCRGATCAATTCTATTTCTTCAGACTCAGAAGATTCTAAGAATCTTCTATTTCTTGTGGCTTTTCACAAACTCTGAATTTGCSTTGCTTAGCTTACAATGTTAATGATTTACCTATACTTATTTATTTCTAATAATTTTATCAAAAAGATGTGTTTCCTACTGACACTGGTCTCCAAACCTACTTTTATCTGAGAATTTTGWGAACACTGGAAAAGGGGAGAAATGCATTCTTTTAAACTGCAAAATGCCATAAATATCCACATTTTTATAAGAGCTGTCAAAGTTTTGTGAATCAYGAAGAAATTAGTAATTTCACAACCTGCTTGTAGATGACTTGTGAAGACTGTTGAATACATTAGCTTTAATGGACATTTTGCCAGTGTCAGCCCAATCAGCACAAGAATTATATTTTTGAAAGCTAAAACAACTTGGACACATCATCCAAATTTCCTTCCAACATGTTGGAAGCAATGCAAACTGCTGTGTTTACTGAAGAGGACAGCTTTGCTGAGAGAGTTTATTTTTATTCCTCTTCTTACCCAGTTACAGGGAAAGATCCTATAATTATCGACGATCTTTTAGTGGTGATTTACTTGGGGAAGATTGATTAGCACAATCAGTCACTGTAAAGCAATTTTCATCACCAAATACTGGATGGTTTCTTTTTCCACTTCATTAGCAGTCCTTCTGCAGGTTACACTATAGATGTAATTCTATAAACATGGCTTGAAAACTGTTATATGGCAAATCCATATCTAAATATAGTAACTCTTAAWTATTTATGGGTACTAATTATGTAAATGCATATGTTCACATGTGTTTTATATGTGCATGTGAAGGAAATCTGGAAGTGTGGATTATATTTTAAACATGGAGCTAAAGATTTGGAATCAGGGATTAATGTGCCATATATGTATATGAGTAATATTTTTGTTTCATTTTACCATCCTGTCCCAGCATAATCTGGAAAAAAGAAGCAAAAAATATCCTTGGATATGCTTAGGAGAAAGTAATTCACATTTGTTCTTACACAGCTAGCTTAATGCATCTTAACTCAGGAATTGTTTCCAGATTGGTGTTTTATTTGAAATACTGGATTTTTGAGCCATTCTGTATTAAGCTTTAAATGCTACAACGTTTAGGCTCTGTTCTGCACGGCTGACCTTAGGTGAACTGCAACCTTAACTGAAGAAATCAGTAATCCCTATTGTAAAATGTTTCTCAAACTCAAAAGAAAGCAGAAACAACCGTGTTCAAGAATAGATTCAGCAGAGAAGCTTAGGCATCTGTCTACCTTTTGTGATTACTGGCCGGTGTGGGGAATGTTTTTGCTTCAGATGTTGTACCAGATTGGCCCAGCTACCTCTTCCTCTCCAGTTTAGCTGAATCTGCCTCTGCCCAGTTCTGCCTGCAGCTCTAGGCATTGCAAGGCAATGTATACAGAATAGATCATATAATATAGTGCATTCTTAAAACTATGGAAATAATACACTTGGATGTAAAAAAAAAAAAAAAAAAAAAGTTACATGTGCAGTAATGAAAGCACAGGTTAAATGAGTAGTTAACCGGGCAACTTTGATTCTACTTCTTGGTGCAGTTTCCTATGCTGTACAAATACTAAGGCAAGAAAACTGCACTTATGTGAACAGGATACATAGATTGTMTGTGAGATGGGAGTTTTTGCTGATTGCTTTGAGTGACTTCTGAGCACAGGACTTATCTGGAGGAGAGGCAAGAGGTTGCTGTTCAGGTATCATTGCTGAGGGCAGCAGTCTTCCATCACTAGGTAGTAGTACTTGTGCTGCAAAGGAGGAGGCTGTATGTGAAGCTGGTGTAGGAGAAGTAGGACTTGGGAGAGGGACAGTTAGACTAAGTTTTGCAGTAGGTCTCTGTACCCAGTATGGGCTAGCAGCCAACAAGAAGAGGATTTTAATTTGTTTCAATGGCTAAAATGAAATTACTGGACTTTTTTTGCTGCTAGGAAAATTTGTTCTTCAGCTTCGCCCTGAATTTCCTTTCAGTGCTGAATGGCTACTCCATTCAGCATGTTAGCCCTAAAAATTCCTTATACAATGAAGAAGCTAAGTGGAAGCCTTTTTGAAGTTCTAATGGATTTACACAGTCTTAAATGGGACATGGTTTTCTGGTTTGGCAGAATCCAGCCTACAGCTGTGCATAAGAGACTAAACTCTTCTACATGCAAGTCATGAAAACAGATAAGAACAGGTCTTTTAGATCTTACTTTTAAAAATCAAAACCAAGCAAAGCTTCTGATTTTTCTCTTGAGTTATTTTATAACTCAACCTGTTTTCAGTGGAAACTTAGCTCTGTTTATATTTATTATTCCTTTGTGTGCTCATATTTTCTCTGCTATGAGAGTTAATGGAGTTGTAATTTACCATATGCAACAAATGAATATGAGAAAATGATGCTGTCACGCAAAATCATGCTCTAAATGTAACTGCCACATTACGAAAYATTGAAAAATAAAGTCATGTTTTTGCAAATATATRTAGGCTTTCTCGTTTACAAACACATACTTCCAGAGTCAAATGTTTAAAAAGGATCCCCTCGATGTGAAGACTRCACGTTCACAAAAACAGCCAACTTTGAATTGTTGCCTGTCAAGTAACTGAAGAGAATAAATATCCAGGCTGGTACACATAATTCATTTCTCTAAGCATAGTACCAGACACAAAAACCTGAGGAAAGAAAAATGTAGATGTAAGCATTTAGAAATGTATCCCTGTTGTTTAACAATAATACACAGAAAAGCACTGTGATATCATCACAAGGAAATGTTATCATCCTGTATAAATTTCATATTCTTTTCTTTCTAACAGAAAGCGTTTAAGTCACTAATGTAGAACCCAGATTAGCAAAAAGAATAGGAAAATTTCCTGAGTCTGCAATACACCTGTTTTTGCTTAAAATATAAATTAAATTTTAAATGGATGGGATATTAGGAAATGTAGTACCCTCTATAATGTAGGAGATGTTAATAACAGGGACCTCCTGTACATYGCTTTGCCTGACAAGTTTATAAACACTTTGCAGACTTTTCTGCAAGGCCTCAGCATTAGAAGCAGTGAGGCAGCATCCAGGACGATGCAGCTCTTTCTCTTTGTCAGACCATTTTCCATTTCTGAACTGGCTCTGCACCACTAGTTGTGTGCACATACCACAGTCTGGGACCCCTTAATCTGTGTCAGGAATCTGCGTGAGAGCAGTGAGCCCACATAGAAGAATCCTCAAAGTTTGTACTTCAGCAGAATGAGAGATGTTGATACTCTTTTAAACAGTTTTAGTGGTGTATCAGAGTGTGCCAACTGAACAATAATGAAAAAATTCACTGATCTGACATAGTTTATGTTTCTTCTAAATCTTTTTGATTATTTGGTTGGGGAAGATCTTGCAGATCATGCATTATAATCTCCTGGGCTGAGCGTGATGTTCCTGTACAACAAGCCAGCAAAAGTGTATCTAACTTATTTTTGAACATAACTAGCAAAGGTGATTCAGGTTCACAGGTAAAAAATATTTTTCATTATATAATTGCTTGTCTGCTAAGACATATTTCCTTTTATCTGGTTCAGATCTTTCACTTTTAATTTACACCATTAATTCTAATCTAATTCTTAAAAGGAAAGAAAGCAGTTATTCCTTTAGCTTTCTCTTTAGATGTAAGCAACTGTAGATAGCTTCAAAGATAATTAAGTAATACCAACTTAGGGCTCCAAGATTTATGATAATCACCCTTGCCAGGCTTATGTTCAAATGAGCAAAATAAAAGCAGCTTAGCAAGGTAGTTGGTTTAAAAAGCTGTTTGTCAAAAGATATCCTGAGCAACCAAACCTAGACACAGGAACCAAACCCAACTGTTTATAAATAATATCTTCACTATTGAAGATAAATTTGGGGGATTTTTTAGATCTGGATTGGTAATATCAAAATACTTTTGGCAAACTTTTATACAAAATATTAACAATCTCCAATATATATTTGTTCTGAGAATTAGATTTACTACCACACAATCCCATGGAAAATCCCAAAATCCATTTGAAAGCTACTCATGACTACTAGATTTCAAAAAAGTAGGAATTAGAAAGAAATATAACGAAGTATTAATTCAAGTTCTGAACTATGCCTTTGAAGTGCATGCTGCAAATAGTAAATCATATAAGACATTCAATCAGGGAATAAGTATCTTTTATGACTTATTTTATTGTGACACAAGTTCAAACTTTTGCAAGAAACTTTTTAAACAATAGGCAGAATATGATTTTTTTTTCTGAAGAACATTGCAAATTCTCATCTCAGTGAGTAATATTGAGCACTGCATAATGTTGATAGCTAGTGTGGTTGTTTATATTCCACTCACTTCTCTTTTGAAGTCCCAGACTTTTGTCACACTATTTTCTCTAACTTCATTATAGCTTGTACTAAAAGGTACAGATAAGTCATAACAATTTTCCTATAGACCATCCCATGTCTGAAGTCATGGGAACGTTGGATGCTTTGCCTGACCTCAAATAAGTTAATTTTCATTGTGTTACTCTTGGTTTAGTGGAGGAGAAAATGAAATCAAGAATGTCTCCTTTGGTTGCAAAGAAGCTATGTTTAAAAGAAAATTGAAATATTTGAAATCAACATCAGAACAGTAAGTGGTGATACCTAAACCAGACAAGCTGAGGTTAAGAGCTTAAAAGCTCCTCTCTAACATTCAGATAAAGGATAATTGTTACAGCAACACTCAATTAAAAAAAAAAAAAAAAAAAAAAAAACAACAAAAAAACTGAGACAAGAGACAAGTGAATACAGAAAAAAATATCCCATTATTTTGGGGCACAGTCAAACAAATCAATCCTCCATTCCAAGGTCTGAAAGTACTAGCTGCTCCTGGGAGAGAGCAGACTCTGCAACTCTTATGTTGTGCAACGCTTTCCCRAGAGCTGCTTCTCTGGATCTGCTGTGGCTGCTTGCATGAGAGCCCAGCACGGGGACTTGCACAGGAGRTTCACATATCCTAGTCCTGTTGCTCTACAGTTCTGGTTCTGTATTGTCTCCCAGACGAAAAGTCCTCTCTAGCAAGGGCAAAATACRATTTACGCCTCCTCTACATGTGTGAAATCCCGACTCTCGCCAGAGGCTGCGGCCTTAACCTTAGCTCAGGTTAAGAGCATTTGCACCACCTCCCACAAATGACAACGGTTTGTATGGCTGGATGGGGACACCTTCAGCCAGAGGTACCTTCAGGTTTCAATGCAGGACTAAATCTATAATTTTAAAGATGCCCAGAGGGATGGTGAGGGGTTACTTCCTCCAAGCTCTGAGGAGAACCCCAACATGTAAAATATGCTCACAGAAAATCCTTTGACTACATTTACACTCACTCTATGGGAAGCCAAATAGAGCCTTTTTCTGTCAAAACTGGATTCATATCATCAGACACGGTAATTTTATTTATATTTATTTTTATCCATTTAAGGGAAACAGCACATAATTGAATGGTGAATTGATGCCACCTGAATACAACAACCTAGATGAGTTGCAGATGTCAGATCTCTGGTTACTCTAAAGACAAAACCAAATGTATGATACTGAAGGTGGATATAGCATTGCCCATACTTAGCCTGAGACAAGATAAATGTTTGAAGAGATCATTAATGTTGAGGGAGGAAAGAAAGAAAGATTCCTCTAATGAGTCGTTGGTTTTAGTCAAATGGCATATCTGTTATGCTAGTAAAAGATTTAGAACATTATAACCTTGAAAAGATAGATGAATGAGGCAACCACTGGTGGCATATACGACTATCACTGGGGCATAAACACATGTGTACACACTATTACCTGCACAAAATTACTGCCATTAAAAAACAAAAGTGTTGATGAGCCAACGTTGAGGTCCTGTTTACCTTTTTGTCAAAGTATTTCTTGTAATTTTGAATTTACCGAATTCCTAACATGACAAAAGCCTGAGACATAACTGTTTTAGAGAATAATGCTTAACATAAATGACAGTTCCTTTTTCTCTCCTACTCTGAATTTCATAGCTAGGCACTGTAATCTATTTCTCTATTGTAACCATTTGATAGCAGATCTACGCACAATGTTCAAGTCTGAAACTATTAAATCAACCTTTATAAAAGAAGTTTGGCTGGCAGTCAAAGTCTGGCAGAAGACAGCAATATTAGGATTCCTGATAATAGTTGCCCTTCACGTGGATAGTTATCTGGGTGGGACTAGAATGCCGAAGTGTTCACAAGCAGATATATTAATAATAATTAATTTAAGGCAACTCCCTGTAAGTTTGCCCCATAGTATATGTTTTTCATCCCACACATTTAAAATAAGCACGGATAGTAACAACTCAAGAAAGGTGAGATTTGAGTAATTAAAACTCACTTCCATTATACTCACACTTCAAAGTGCCTAAGGCATCTGATCTTAGTTGTTTCAGGAGATCCAAATTAATACACAAAGTAAYAGAATTTATATTCAAACATAAAAAGTTCTCCCATGTATACACAGACCAAAATCTTCTGATGTATTTATCTTGAACTATATTAAGATTGACAGAGTTACACTAAATCTCATTGCCTATGAATGAAAATATTAAAAAAATGATATGCAGTTAAACTGGAGCTTTCAATAGGTCCTGCATCTGGATACATGTCGCTGTATTAGAACTGCCCTGCTCGAGTGCAGACATTTATTTTTACTAGAGTCAAAATGAAATCTTTGATTCTGCAACACAACAGGGGAGATAGAAGGGAGAAGTGGAGATCAATGCTACTATTTCCATATTATGCATTCCTCTGGGACTTTAATCAAACATATCAAGACAGAGGGATGTGAATTTCTGATAGTCACTTCTCTCCCTCTATATAAAATATACATATATGTTTGTGTGAATAGCTATATATTTATAAGCATATTATTTTTAAACATATATATGTTTTCAGTGTGGTGTGTGTACGTATGTTTGTTTGAAGGAAAGTAAAAACACAAGATAAGAATTTTTTCCTTCATTTACACTGCTTTCCACAACAAATAAGCACATTAAAAGGTGCTTAAAAAGCACTGCAACTCAAATAGACTGTCAGGCACTTTCTTCATCTAAATGAATGCCTGTGTTTCTGGGAAAATAGATTACCTTTTTTGAAAGGATGAAGGTGTCTTCTGCCTTGGCTAATCTTACCCAACCATCTGAGAAAGGAATAGCAGGAACCAATTTATTGAGCGTAATTATCAGTACGCAGGTAGCAGTAAATAACAAAAATGAACTTCTTAGAGTATACAGACAGTAGAGGAAATACCTAATAGCTGGTGGTTTTTGCAATTCTYTTTTTAGACTAGAGTCAACATCCAGCTCTCAGGAGCTGTGGAAAACTCTCAGGAGCTCTCGTCTTGATCCCCTGTGGAAAGATTTTGGGCCAGCTAATCAGCGTTGGATATTTTTGCAGTATTTCTGTGACAGTGACAAAATGGATAAAATAGCAGAATATGAATAACAGAGCAGTTTCACTTTGTGAAATATAATAACTGATGATTACTCAACTAAGTTGTTGTTAATATAAAATTATCTTAATCATATATTTTTGCTTTATTATCCCTTCTGGCTTTATAAAATGTATATTGTTTGAATTACAGTACTTTGGAATCTAGAAAATCATAATCTTCTGGATGGCTGCTGTTGGCAGAAAATATACAATTCTGAGATATAAGAAGGGTAAAAATGTTGCTTAGTCTTCATAGCTCCTCCAAACCAAAACCAAGTGCTCTCTGCATTGGTCTTTACATCATGTAGAAAGAGAGCTTAAATATCCCTTGCAGAAATTTGGCATATAAAACACATAAAAAGCTAATATTAATAKTTCTTCCTTTCTACTCTTCCACTCCCCTTTTTATCTTCTTTGGCTGCTTCAAACAGTGAGGTGACTCTTGCGCTAAGAAGTTGGTCCTTATTTCTAGGCCTCATTCACATAAAAATTTTCTGGAAATAAACCCTCGGTCTTCCACTAAGAAATCTTAATTTAGAATGGGTTTCTTCCTGTCCCTCACTTTATCAGTATCTGTCATTAACACTAAACTATCTTCCAAGGAACTGAAGAGCCTTGAACATTATGGTTTCAATTTTAATTCCATGYACATCTTTATCACCTTTATTTATCTTTATTCCTCATATATAAGAATGCACARCAAGTAATATTTTTCAATTTTGAATTAAATCTTTAAAAATATTAAATTTCTTAATACTTAAGTGCTAATCTAAGCACCTTAATTCTAASCATTAAGATAGTTTAAAGCAAAGACAGTGCTGGCAGTATCACCTCTGTTTTGTACTCTCTCTTTAAGAGCCTTGAAAGATTTGCACATGCCAGGACAATTTGCTTTATACTCTCTTCTACATGTTTTGGTGGATATGTAAAGAATTTGTAAGACTGGTAATCCTATGGGCAATGCCACACTGTTTAGAGTTCTCAGAGCCCGATTAAAAAAAAAAAAGTCTAATGTGCTAATAGGCTACTGCATTGTCTCATTGAATTTTTCCATATTTCCCTCCTTGAGTACTGGTATTTTTAATATTTYGATTCTGGTGACAGCTGTTTCCGTTTCAATTTTATATTTAAAATCCAATTTAATCAGATTTACCTAAGTGCAGATTCAACTTTGGCATACTTTTTTACTGCTGTCACCACACCTAAAAATATGGAATAATCTTTCAGCAACAGCATTTTAKTCAAGACCTTCAGTGAGTTTCTAGGTGACCTGGATGCATTATTGCATGATATGTCATCTCCTTCATTCTGCCTCTTTTGCTTGAAATATATATTATTTAAGATCTTTTGCAGTTTTTGATGTCTTTCCTTCTATAAATATTCTTTATCCTCCCACTTTATAGCTCTTCTTATTCTCGAATTATGAGCTTAGTCCCATTGCTTCTCTATTTTGTCATCCTCATATTTACAATATCAGTGTTATTGGATGTGGTATCTTCTCTGATGCCACCACGAACATTTTAGTGCTGGTCTTTTCATGGTTTCCTGTGTTTTCCTTTGAGTAGTAGACCTCACTAGTATTAGACTTCACTTTGACAATTTAGAATTTCTTGCACCTATATCTATCCTAGCTAATATTTTTCTTAAAGCCTTAATTTGCAAAGTTTGGCCAAACGATGAACAACATCAAAAATAAACTCCAGRTGTTCCCTTTTGTTCTTTCTGCTGTCCTTTAAATGTTGCTTTTTAAATATACTATGCCTATAAAATGAGCATCAAACTTTTATGTTTTTAGGTGTAATCCATCTGTAACAGGTAGCATGTAGAATATCTAATATATGAAAGATACCCAGAATTTTTAAAATCTTTGAATTCAGTAGCTCAGTTATATGATTTTTTACAACTAAATACCCTTAACATTGTCAGATGGACCACAAATTCCATTGTATTGCATTGAAACTTCAATAGTTAGAGTTTTAGCATTTCAAATCTGGTGCAGTCTCTTGCACGTTATGAATACCTACTTGTATATAATCATTCTTTTCATAATTTTATAGGTATTCTTGGTCTTCTATTTTTTTTTAAATTTTTACAATTTCTGTTCAAGATCCTTGACATACAATCCCCATCCTGCTTCAGCTTCCACTTCCAGCGTTCTTAACTTTMTGCTGCATTTCTCCCTATTACTTCTGCTACTTTCATAAGAGTCTTGCTAACAGTGCAAAAAGATTTGAGGGCTTGTTGTATCTTTTTAATTTCTCTGTACTCTATTTCTGAATAAAGTAAACACAGTATACACAGAAGCAAGAAAAAGGCATAGTTCCCATCTTTCTAGGTATGAAATGCCTGCCTGATTCAGACGTTTTCCTAAAACATTATTATAACCCTGTTACACATTGCATTGTCTTTTAAAACTTTCAATAGTAAGTGTAACACCCACAAAAGGTAA
Source organism: Rhea americana (assembly GCF_003343005.1). Lineage (NCBI taxonomy): Eukaryota > Metazoa > Chordata > Aves > Rheiformes > Rheidae > Rhea > Rhea americana. The sequence goes on from NW_028186745.1 coordinate 1,787,638, forward strand.
GAATTAATGCATATAGCTCATTAACACAACAAATAAACCAAAGTGTAGAGTGGAAATCAGAATTGTCATTTTAAAATGCTTTGAGATAGGAAGGCCACTGAATATCTGACAGTAATTATTGTCTCTGAACTGCATGGCTATTGCTAATTCTCATAACAGTCCTTTGTCTCCTCCCCACACGGGGAAGCATTATTCTTGCCACAGAATTCATTAATTTTTAATTAAGAAATCAATTTGGAAAATAAAAAAAAAACGCTTTTTTTCTGCTACAGTTTGAAATTCACATTCTTCTTGCTTCTTACATGGAGTGGGCAGGAGAGACAAATTCAGTATGACAAGCCTTAATTTGCATAGCTTTGAAGCCAGGGACATGGAGTCACTCCAAGTCAATACGGAGACGCTAGTTTATCATGTCTACGTACGCTGTTCATGCACAGCACCATCTGATGTTTATGTGCTAAGCAGAAATACTGGCATTAAGTTAAAGTTGTCACACAGTTCAACAGGGTTTGAAAATAATTATGGCACCGCCAGTTTGGATTTGATCTCAACTCTCAAGGATGTCACTTATACAATTTCCATAAAACTAAAACTTTAAAAAAATAGACTTAAAAATTTAAAACTTTGGGCGGTTTTATATCACAAAGTTGAATAACTCACTTATAACAGCATGGAATGAAGAATTATGGGTAAATACTTTGAAAATCTTATCTATTTTCACTGGTAGTGGGCCAAAATCCGCAGTGTTTAAAAGTTTCTATTCCTTTCCTAACTTTCTTTTGGCAGTCTGTCAGGTTGATTCCAACCCTGTTTTCTGCCAGATGGAGTGCAAAAAGGGAAACATCTGCTTCAGTCTGCCAAGGCATTGAATCTAAAATATAGGACTGCTTCTTCCAGAGCAAGAATTGGTACTCTTAAGCACAAAAGAAGACAGACAGGGCTTTCTTTTGTAACAGGATACCTTTATATCACGGCACTTTGCCAGAACAATGTAATGTGAATTGGTATAAATGGGAGGCTGGCCCATTATTACTGTAAAATCATTGACATTCACACCAAGAATTTCTGTGTCAGGCATACAATTTCAAGCAGGAGGCAGGGCCGTGGGAGGAGAGCTGATGTAGGTTGAAAAGAAGAAACTCCTCCAATCAACTCCTGTCTCGTGCTCCTCTTTCACAGTGCTGAGAAATTTGTTTTCAGTATAGTGCCACTGTTTCTAGTCGATTCTTGGATCTCAAATGCCTTATATGGAGAACCAGACATAAGCGGCAACACAGCCAAGGAATGTGTTTTTCTTGGACCCCAGACCTGCAGTGCCAAACCTACAAGAAGTTTTCATGTGAAGGCAAGCACCCACCACATAGCTCCCCGACTTCCTAATGCTCSTTGCACATTCAGGCTGCATCCATTCATGAATCAGTTCCTTCATTTTTTACTCTGGTCGGGCCCCTTAAACAGTTGAATCCTACTCAGAACAGGGCTGGAATATAGAAGTCATTTTGGGCTGGAATATGGAAGTCATTTAATAGACAGAAGGATGCACAGTGAAGAGATCTGTAACTGGGCTCATGTCAAAATGCACAGCTTCCCAGAGACATCTGTTCTCCGTGTGCCTCTGCATATGCTACCTACAGCCAAGGCTCCAGCAGCTGTGCAAAACCAGCAGCACTGGTGCCAGCAACTGGCTTTTGTCCCACTGTGGTCCCAGAAGGGTAYAAAACTGTGAGACTGTATAATGTTTCTATAAGCGATAAAAGAAAAGCAATGACCTCAGTACTCTCATTGCATCCCTGACACTGAAAATAGGGTTTTTTTTTCTTTGTTAAAAGGCTCACCGCCAAACATAAATGTTTGAAGTGGGTAGGAAGGGGAGAAGCAGAATGAAATGATGCTGCAAAAAGATGCAGGATGTTTATTACCAGTGTTTGTTTTGCACCTGGTATGCATCTACTTCAGAAGAATTTGGGGGTATGGAGAGAATATGGGACTGGGTTTAATTTTCATACTAGTCAGAGTAATTTTTCTTCAGTCTTTCTATCTGACATATAGTTTTTTTCTCAGTCAGTAACTGACTTGTACATGCTCTGTGCTTCAGTGAAAGTAGATATAATACACTGGATATCAGCGTGAGACACCTTTGTTTTTTGAAGAAAAACAATTATTTTTATAAGTTGAATTGTGCCATTATTTTCACTAATTCCAGGTTTTTCACCAGCTCTTTGTTTTTGCTCTCTGATTCCGCAACTATTGTTTTACCTCAATGGAATAAGGACCTTGAAGGCATCAATGGTGCTTTGAATTCTCTCAGCAGGCCACGACAGGCCTTTGTTCTCTATATTAATGGATTGCCAATGAAGAAAGAAATATAGGTCTGTAGTAAACAGGCATAGGAAATGTAAATCATTGATTTTTCAGTGATGTTACTGGCAAATTTTTATTGTCCAGATAAGTGGACAGGGGGGTTAAGCAACTTAACTAACCAGCTAGTGGCAAGATCTCTGCCACAGACATCACAAAGAAGTGTAACAGTCAGCTCTCTGAAGAGTTTTGGCCTCAAATTGATTTTTTGGCTCAAACTTAAATTCATTTTTCTGGCTTCAAAGTCATTTTGAAGCTTGATTTTGTGTGTTTTGTTTCTTTATGTAATGGAAGGACATATTAAAAAAACAACTATGATGAAGAAATCTCTTACAAACAGATCTAAAGAAATGTCTTAATTAGCATGATACATTTTGTTGGCCTTCTAAAATCTGTCTCTATTTGTTGAAACTTTATCTTTGATTTTCTTAAGAATTTACTTTAAATTCTTAAGACTGTTCACTGCAGATCTTTCTTGGCTGTATTTATCTGTAAGCTTTGCTTTAATTTTATTTTTACTGCTGCTTCTATGACTGAGAGAAGCCAAATGAAAATCTTCTACTGGCAGTCTTAATATACACAACATAGCAACTGGAGATGTGGAGCACCACTTCTTGGCSAAAAACAAGTGGTAGGTGTACAATGTGGAGGAGGGAGCAGGATGAAAGGGAGCTGCTGGGCCTCAGTTTTGTTTTTTTAAATGTAAAACAAGTATGAAGTTAACCTGAAAGAAGAGGAAATCTCAAGAAATAGGACGGGTCTAAAATGTGTGTTGTATCTTCTCAGGATATCAACAAAGAGAAATGTAAGGAGCAGCAATGGTTGGACTTCAGGAAGAAGGACCTSCGTGATGCCTGCTGGAGGATGTCCTTGCCTGGTATCTGCAGTCTGCAGGCAAGTTCCMTATGCACCACAGGAAGGCAAAAGCCTGACAGTAGCACAGAGGTGGGATCAGTTGAAATTTCCAGTCCTGGCTGTGTTTCCCACTAGTAGCAGAGCTAGGTCAAAGAATAGATATRCTCTATAGATAGGGCATAGATGCTGGGTAAGTAGGGCATTCTAGGTGACCTTTAAGTTAACCCAGGTAATGAAGGTGTGTAGATATAGCTCAAATCCTGATCTGCTGTGTTTTGTAAATCCCTAGATATCCCATTTTAAATGCTGATTAATGATTTTTGTCATTAATTTTAATTAGATTAGCTCTAACATTGCAGTTAGAGGCATTCTCTTAATAAAACAGAAGAAAATGAACTAGCTTGTTCTCTCTAAATACTTTACCATTTCAAGTGGCATACTAAAAAAAAACAAAACAAAAACAAAACAAAAAAAACCCCTAATGAATGTCAAGTTACAAATACAATGAAAAAAACAGCAACATCAATTCAGCCAATGAAAAATGCATTTCTGTTGATGCTTGAAGGCATATGAGAAGTGTTAAAATATATGTGTGAGGAAATGCACTCAGTCAGAAGTACAAATGACAATGATTTAGGGAAAGATTCAAAACATAATGAAAGAAATTCCAACAGGCACCAACAAGCAGAACAAACACACTTTCTCAGATATGATGGCTGTGAGGTTTCAGAGCAGTTCATTTGATCATATGAAGTGACAATATATCGGGAGATAACATTTTCACAATCTCAGCCTCTGCAGAAAAGAAAAAGAAAAAAAAGAAAGGATGTTAAAATTTACAGTAATGATACCCATCTTCTTAGTTTTGGATAAATCAGACACGTAATGGTTTTTCTGTGTGTCACCATCTTAACTGTACATTTCCCCTTGGCATATCTACTACCCATTGCAAAGTATCGTTTATATTTACCTTTTCTATTTTCTATGATATGTCATGTTCAGCTTCATTACAGTCTTCAAGCTACATTTTGTTTCCTTATATGGATATAATACTATTTTCTATTCCTACTAAGATAATTCTTTTCTACGTTTTTTCAGTATTGACCTCTTTCATTCAGTGACTCTGCATGCACTTTGTGGTACAGCCAGTGTTAAACCACTCCTAAGAACTAAAACCTTTTCTTCTGCTACATACTGACAAATTCACCCTGGTTAAGGAAAACGCACTAGTTCTTAGCTGGTGAAGCACTTTCCAGTTTAAGTGCTATTTGGCTTTAGAATCTAATGTAAAAATAAATGTGCTGCCAGCAGTGACATCAGCCAGTGCATGATGCAGACCCTAACCCACTTAAAGGAAAAATAACAGAACTGCTGCCTCAGTACTGCTGCTATTATCCTTAGGCCCAGTCCTAAGAAATTACACACAACAGAAGGAGCCATCTGAAATCAGCATCTTTTTTGCACACACMCTTTGTAATGGTTGCATAGACACTGTTTAACGGTTGCGAGGCTGRTACTTTCTCAGAGGAATTATGCCACGCAGCTCTTCCTATTGACTTGGGAAAGCATTAGCCTCAGAGCTGGAAGGCAGCTTAATACATACAGGACTCACTTTGACTGCTTGGACTGCTCTAATACAGGAGTTTTGATCACGACTGAAGGGGGAAAGGTGTCTCAATTTCCTTATGCAGCATCTAGCACAGTCAGGTAAATTTCTTCAGCTCTTTGACTTAGAAATTCCCTTCGCTAGGTACAGTTGTTGCAGCTGTAATTTATGACAGCACACAGCACACTCCCAGAAAGTTTGCAGACAACACTAAACTGGGTCTAGTCAGTCAATACAACTAAACAGTCAATACACTACAGGGCAGGCATGTGATCTAGAAGGACTTCAAAAAGCTAGAGAAATGGGCTCACAGGATGGTTAGGAAGTTCAGGAAAACCAGCTGCACCTGGGGTGGGATAACATCTTGCACCAGGACAGGCTGTGAGCTGACTGTCTAGGAGCAGCTCTGCAGAAAATGAGTTGGGACTCCGGGTGGGCAATAAGTTAAATGTGAGTCAGAAGCGTGCCCTTGTAGCAAAGATGGCCAACCATGTCCTGGGCTGTATTAGCAAGAATGTAGCCAGCAGGTCCAGGAGGGTGATCCTTCACCTCTATTTAGCACTTGTGGGACCACATCAGGAGCACTGGGTCCAGTGATGGGCTCTCCAGTTCAAGATAGATATTGACATACTGGAGCCAGTTCAGCACGGGGCAACCAGGTTGCAACCAGGGTTGCAGCACTTGGCGTATGAGAACAGGCTGGTAGAGCTGGACTTGAGAAGGCTCAGGGGAGACCTTATTACTTCCTGATCAGAGGACACAAAGAAGACAGTGGCAGACTCTCCTCAGAGGTGGTATAGCGATAGGACAAGAGGCATTGGGGACAAGTTGAAACATGAAAAATTCCAGTAAGATAGATATTAGGAGAAGCTTTCTTACCATGACGTTGTTCAAATGCTCTGGAACAAGGGCCCAGAGAGGTTATGGGATGCCCATCCTTAATGTTCAAGACTTGACTGGACTTGGACCTGAATAATCTGAGAAGCAAGTTGGACTACATGACCTCTGAAGGTCCATTCCAAACCGAATTATTCTATTTCTAAGTCATCTTGGTAGTCTAAGGATGTAGTGATAAAACATAAGAGAGGCAAAGTGTGCAAAAAGAAAAAAAACACAGAAGTCAGAGAGAAAGAGGTGGAAAAAAAGAGAAAATAGGGAAAAGACAAACTGGAGGGGGGAAAAAAAAGGAAAGACAGGGTAAATGCTGATGCTATAGTGATATCTTCAGAAAAATACCCTGTTGGGTATTGTTTTAGAAATGAACTACTACAGTACATGTTTCTGTAACATTCCTAGATAACTTAATGGTACATTTTGGAATTGCTTTACATTAGAATGATTATATTTTAAATTATATGGTTAATAATATATGGTATTTAAAATGATATTGTTCCAAGTTGAACAGTTAGAAGTCAGGAAATGAAAAGGTTTAGACTGGTTTAATTCAGCTGTTTTTACCTATGTGCTGAATGGTGTTAGTGGTGACATATTAATTTAATGTATGATCATGACCTACRTTTCCAGAAGATCCCTGTCTTTCCAAGGAAATGAAGCAGATAATCAGTATTTCTTAGAAGAATTTATTTATTGCACTTAACCATCATAGTAATTTTTTACTGAACGCAATACTCTGGGATACTTCTATAGTACTTGTGATTTTAGCATATGAGTTCCYATAAATAGTAATGAAGATCTCTGTGAGATTTGGAGATAGTATTTTTTCTGTTTCATAAACAGAGATTTCATGTACAGACAGACAACTGTCTAAATTGTCCACTAATGCTAAGAGAAATTTGGGTGCTTTGGGCCTGATATTCAGGCGTACTTAACAAGTTTACCTCATATGTTTAAAACACACTTCTAATTGATTTCGTTTGTCATCATAAGCTCCAAATCTGAATTCACTTCCATCATTCAGACATTTAAAAAATACGTAATTTGTGGAAATGCTGTAATTTCACTGTGTGAAAATACACTGCCCTTCAACTTTGGTATCAGCAATGGTCAGATCTTTGTAGTGGCATACTGATAGTTTCAGTAGCAAACTATTAGCAAACTAATGGTTTCAGTGACTGTTCCTCCTGTGGACTGACTACTCAGGAAGGTAGGGCCATACACATGATTTCATACCCATTCACCAAAGAAAAAGTGATAGTCATAAAACTCTTCAAGTTAAAGACAAATTTCAGAGGCAATGGTCCTTGTTAGTTTAATTGTTACGAACTCTGCTATTTCAGTTTCTCCAGATTGACTTCTTTCCATTTTGCTTTATCTTTGCTCCTATACTTCTTGCTATCTCTGCTGTCATCTTTTCAGCTCTCCTCTCTTTTGTAAAGCCCACCCCAGACTGTCTTCCCGACCCTTGGATCCAGGATATCTAATCATTCCTTACCACTACTCCTGCTGCTTGGGCTGTTTATCTTGCGTTTTTTGAGAGAACATCCCTCAGATGGGGGARAAAATCTCCCTACTTCTCTTTGGGTGCTTTCAGGTACTTGCCAGTGGTGGGCCAGAAGGCCTAGGCATGCCAAGGGTTCACATGCTGGTATAGCCTCCATTCAGATATAGAAGCTGTAAACAGATGCAGCATGCTCAGTACAGCCAAAATCTTATGAGAACTTATCTGTCAAATGCTAATACATCTCTCTTGGCTGTATCAAACTACAGTGTGGTGTGAAGGTTGTGCTTAGCTCTGAAGGTTTTTTTTTTTTTTTTTCAAAAGACAATGTTTAATTTTCTGTGGCGTTAAGACAATACCCCTGACACAAGGGTTTGTATGTCAGCTTTCTGCTTCTCAAAGAAAAACATGAACAAATGGAGTCTTTTTAAAGGTAGTGAAAATGTATATTTTTTCAAACTACATACGACTACTTTAGTTGGAATATTAAAAAAAAAAAAAATGAGGCAAATATCTTGCAGAGGAACCTGTAGCCCGAACAGCAAATGTTTAATAAAGTAAAAAYAAATTGAATCTTGTATTAGAAGTGCTGAGAACATTAACTGTAGGCACCATTGCTATATACAATGTCCCAAGTAAGTCCTGTTGGATATAATATCCCAAGTTTTTATATACTACTAGTAAACTGTTGACATTTTCTCCACCTTTTATGCAATACTAGGAGGGAGTCATGATTCTGCATTTCATACAGTTTTGAAATAGTGTGTTTAGCTTGGAACAACTATGTTCTTTATTGATTTTTAATTCCTTTCTCATTTTCTAATTATATTTGCTATGTTCTTATAATAATTAACATTTTACAACTAGAATATAATACTAACATGACTCAGTCTGATGGGTTAACCTATTAATGTCTGGTACTTATGGAAGTTATAGCAGCCATAAAAAAAATGAACAAGTCTCATTTCCTTCCAATTTTTAGCAGGAACAGGTCAAGAAAATGCACTTCTTCAGCATTAATGAAAGGCTGGGGTTAGCTGATTCACAAGCACCTATCAAGGGCTTAGAAGCCTCAGAAATATGTATTACTGCTAGCATCACATTGTTTCTATAAGCATTCTGATTCCCATAATATGGTATCAGAGCACTGAATTTTGGTTGTTGTAATTTTAACAGAAGAGATACCTAAATGCCTATGAAAAAGGAGAAACTTGTTGCAAAATATGCAAGTTACATGTAATGCAGTGGCAAAAACAGTGTTCCAGGACTGGACCTTGTATGCTATCTCCTATAAACAGCTGTAGCAGCAAGGCTGCTACAGCTCCAAGGAGCTTTCAGTATACATTATACTATTCTTTGTTTCTGCCTTAAAGGACTTTCAACAGGGTGAAACAGGAATTTGGAGAAAAGCTGTGTAAATCGCTTAGGATTTAATCCTGCACTTTTCAAAATAAATGCTAACAGCCCTATAGTTAGAAGAAAGCAGGACTGGGATCTGTGAAGGAGAACTGAAGCTCTGAAACAAGCCAGATATAATTGATGGGGGTATAATGATCGGTACGTATCGAATAGTTTTGCCGTGTTTCCACACCAGACACCTTGCCCGCCTTGACTACTTCTCCCTTCTCGTTTTTATAGTTCTGCCTCAAATACAGGCACTTCTTTCTTTCTTTCTTCCCC
>NW_028186745.1:1797380-1884566 GCF_003343005.1 Rhea americana
AAGACCCGCCATATAAACTGCGTAAGCACTTGGGGCTTCCTAAGCGCGAGTGATTATTTTGCCCCGAGCAAAGGCAAAATCTAGATTCCTGCCCCCTCTCTCCTGGTGTGCTGCTCGTGGGTGCCTTTCTCTAGCCCATTGCCTTGCGGGCTCCTTCGCCTTCAAGCCGCGCTCACTGTTCTGACGTCCCGGTGCTTGCTYGTTCTTCAGCCGTCTCTGTCCCTGGTCATAAATAATTTCTAGGATTGCCTTTTCGGTATTGTTTGGGTTGCATAGAAAACTGGGTTTGAATGATATAAACAAGCTGCCTGTTGAATATTTCTTAATAGACGCTGTCGTAGTGTGGTATTTGTCCCAGTTTTGATGGGTTATTTTATTTGCTTTGTGCTTCCCTGCAACTTCTGGAGTCCGGATAGAAACATTTACAAATGTGATCAGCCTTCCCACCCCGGCCCCGTTTCATCTCTTCCCCCACACACATGCATTGCTAAATCATCCATTTGGATCATAGTGCTCTCCAACACAGATGGTAAATCATACAGGAACAAGATGCTCGTTTTGGGCAAGGGTTTTACTGTGTCTTATAAAGGCTTTCTTTTTCCTCGCTTCTCTGAAATCCTGTTATAGCTTCTGGGGAATAACTGATCTCTGCTTGAAGAGAAATTGCAGAGGTTCTTTTGCTGCTGCTTTATTTTTTTTCTGTCATTGTGTGGGGTAAAATTTGGAGGGTTTGCATGTTGTTGGGGATTTTGCTGTAAATCGCATAATGCCAAAATGAATTGCAAAAAAAATTCAGCTTCAATCAGTTACCAGGGTATCTAAACAAACTTTGGAGAGCTTTCTTTTCCTTTCTCTGTATAAATGGAAATTTATGTAGGAATGTCAGCTTCTATGTGTCTCCTTAGCAACATGAATCCTTTGCCCCTTCTCTCTGTCTCCTGAAATAGTATCCCTTGATTGCAGAAAGACTTTTCAGATGGCCTGGATGAGAACCTGCTTCAAATCCTCTCTCCCACCTCCCCAAGCTGTCTTTCTCTCCCCCCTCCCTTCCTACACACACACATGTGCACGCACACACACACGCAAAACTGGGACGTTAAGAAAAGCAGGACAGCTTACAGTGCAGCATATAAAGCAACTAATCTCTGTCATTGCTTTGTTAATCACCTGTGTATGGAAGAGGAAAAGATGAATGAGTGAGGATATGTAGGGGAAAAAGAGAAAGGTAGCTTTGTTAGATAGTGTRTATTGAATTTACCTTCTCAAGATGCTTTCTTCCACTCTGTGCAAACATTCCTGAAATCACTCCTGACTATTCAGTTTTATTCAAGTTCTCTGAATGAACTTTGCTCCTTTTCCTGAGATACTTTCCACTCTAGTAGAGCTAGGCTTCACAAGCTACTGGAGAAGAAGTGAATGATTGTTTCATTTGGGGTGAGTTGAATAAACCCTTCATTTTCCTCGTGTTTAGCGTACAATTCTGCACTCTCTAAGGAGACCTGAAATATGAGAAACTACACTATTCTTCCTTCTCCTCCTCCAAGTGTGTTACAATTCCCATTAAAGTCAATGGCTCCCAGCAAATTTACCAAGTTGGACRGGGCTTATATTTCAGACCATTTTGTGTGCTTGCTTAATATTTTAAGTGCACTTTCCTATTACATCAAGAATATAGCAAGCAGTATATTTTGGAGATAGAGCTTTCCCTGTGGGAAGCCTCCACTTAGCTTGATACCAATGCAAGCAGCTTGGTAGCTAGCTAGCTGTGAAAAACAGTCATATACTTGGGGAGAAAGGCATCTTCACCCATGGTTTTAAGAGATTTACTTGTCATCCCTTGAAGGAGAGCACCTCAAGTGGCACGATCAAGGGCAAGCTCATACTAGAAGCTGTTAAAGCATATTCAAGGTTAATTAAAAACCTCTGTTGTAATTGGATGTAGGACCCCGACTGCTGCCAAAAGGGCAACTCAGTAGTGAAGAGCAGAAGGAAATGTGCAGGGAACAATTACATTGGCTGTAACATGAAATAATCCTCCTTAATTTTCCTTGAGTATTGCTGGTGCTTGGAGTATGTGTTCTTGGGTTCATTCATTCACCTTTTTGAGAGCTCTTTCTATAGATTGCAAGCAATCCTGTGCTCTCCTAGCATCTTTAAAGTTGTACAAGTACATCATAATATCACTGTTCAGGTATTTAGTCAAAAATACTTTTAAAAATCCCAAGAGTGTTAAAGACYTGATCTTTGTTTGATTTTTAGAATTTATTTAGATCATGTTTTCAAAATTTTTCCATGCAGTCACAGGAGCTATAAACATATTTTTGCATGTCCCTTGTCTTTCTCTCCCCTTGGTGAAATTCTAAAGTTCTCACTTATTTCCAGCTCCTGAAGTTGATATATAACAAAATTGCCAATATTGAGAGATTTGTGATAAAATTGTGAAGTCCAGCAATACTGCTTTACAGTTCCATCAGCTGTCTTGGCATGTCTGTGATAAAAGCTTGCCTTGGCTAATGCACAAGTTGTCTGTTTTAAGTCTGTTTTATGTAAAATCCGTGTGCTGAACTAAAGCTTATAGGTTTTGGAGCCTTCCTTTGGTATCTTTAAACAGCAATTTTTTAGGTCTTGTTTGAGGTGGATTAGGCCTAATTTGTAATGGTTCATTGACACAGTTATCGGGGGTTGGGAGTGATGTGTGAGTATTTGTACTTTGCACAATATCTACCTAAAATTAAATGTATCTTGTATGCAACGTCATGGTTTGTCTGTATATCTACAGGTAATTGTTTTGTAGTTAAAGAACTAGTAGTAGCTGCAATCCATTGCATATATTCAAATTTGCTATGGTAGTTCTCTAAATCAAAGAGACATAAATATGATATGGGAGACCTAAATGGTACTACAGAATCTGATGTCAGGTAAACATTGCATATTTTGACCTAAATATGTGTATATCTTATTCACAGAACAGGATGACTCCTTTGGGAGCATTTCAGTTGTGCAAATAGTGAATGTAGAAATATTTATGAATMCATTTAACCTGCGTGAAATCTTTCTGGTTTATGGGGGTCGTATGACTTTTGTTATTTAACAACCCATATGTGTTTATGCAACATTTAGTTTTCTTTAAGAATATTGTAGTTTTAAAAACTGTCCGTAAATATTTAAAAAGCAATCCCAAGGGTGTAAAGGCAACAGGGTCTCTGTGCATTTAAACTTAGTAGTGAGCAAACCATAAAGGTAAGCTTAACTTACAGCATAGTGCATTAAAGGAAAATTAAATCTAGTTTTATGCTTATAATTCTATTCTAATTAAAATTTAAAAGCATCATAGGCTGCTCATTTGGTAGCACTTGAAGGGTTTAACCTTAATTATACATTAGATGCAGATATCTGAATTAACATGGCTCGATAGTCTTGGATGGTATTTGCATGCTTTGAATCTAAGCAGTTGTTCCAAGGGGAAATTGCTAGCTCAAAAGCAGCTTCCTCATTAGAAGATCTGAATCGTTGCTCTGAGTTGACGTTGATGCATATTTGTTTTTAAAAAAAAAAAAAAAAAAAAAAGAGAGAGAGAGAAACACTCCACAAGGCTGATAATTTGCTGTAAAACAACATAGGAGGAACTAGTGTAATTTCGTGAAGTCTGAAGAAAGTAGTTAAACAGAAGGAGAAATTAATAAAAAAAATCATTTAGTTTTGAGTACTATAGCTTTGCATATTATTCTCTTTAATGATCTTTTTCAATATTTTATATGAAGATGTATATAAAATTAAAAGCCGTACAACTTCAAAGTTGCTTTTTAAGTCACTGAGCAACCTGATAGAACGTTGAAGTTGCGTACGACTTTGAGGTTGTCCCTGCTTTCAGCAGGGAGATGGACTAAGTGACCTCCAGAGGTCCCTTCCAGCCAAAATTATTCTGTGATTCTCTGATGATTGCTATTCTRTAAAGCCTGATGTTTACCTGGCTCTTTAAATGTCTTCAAAATGATTTGTATTTGTGAACTACTCCTCACTTTAGCCCGAAGTAGAGCAGTTTAAAGTATGCTCCATGATCTACAAATGGAGAAATTATTTCAGSCTTGGACTTCCCACAGCCATGCTCTGTGCGAGTAGCAGATCTGAGATGTCTCTGAAGTAATCTATGTCTTTTGGTATGATGGAGGCTACGATTTCAGGCATCCTCTTCCAACCAGTTAAGAGGCATGGTGATAGCACCTTGATGTGTAATGCATGAGGTCTTTGTCAGTTTATATGATCAGATAAAGAGCACTACGCACTTYGTGGTTGATAATACTCTTTAAAAAAATAAAGGAAGAGCTGTAACCCTAGTGGGTTATTATTACTGCTTTTTGTCAGTGCCATTATGAAATCAGTAATGTATCCTGTTTCTTTAAGTCTTCTCTATTTAATAAAGAAATCTTGCACCAGTAAGTTCAGAGAGTTTCCTTATGTTAGAGATAATATAAGTGGTTTAAATATTTGATGAGACTTTATATTTAGAGTCAAGTAGAGAGTAACCTTGCCTCTGTTACTGATTTGCGGCCAAAGATGACCGCATAAAATTTAAGGTAACAAGCAGGAGAGAGTAGAGTCTATCCAACTGTATTACTTTATGTGTTTTTGCTCATTCCAGTTCAACAATATAAAGGCCATCATTTTGATGGAAAGTATTCTTTGAACTATTTTAAATGCTAATTGTTTTTTCACAAGGTACAGAGGAATGAGTTTTGAAATTGCAAAAGATTACCARTTTGCTTGAAGAACATTGATAATTGTGGGAAATCATCACATTACTTTTGCAGCCTGAAGTATAATTCTTCCTTCTTCAGATTGCTAAAATGTAGTAGTATGTATGGAAGAGGTCAGAAGAGGTGAGCTTTTTCTTGAAAAGCTTGTATAACACTGCTCCCACGCTTCTCTCCTAATGACATCAGTTTAAGATTTCCAGGTTTTTATGATGTTCGTGGAGTTGTGGGTGTRTGTGGCTTTTTCTTGAATGAATGAATGTCCAATAATTAAAATGACATAGTAAAAAGCTAGTCTCAGAAAAATGCCATGTATCCAATGGAAGAAATGCCTGAGCTCACGTTGTACTGTTCTGTGAATGAATTATAGATTACATGATTTTCTGTAATGCTGTGCCTGTCTTGAAGTCATACATTGGCAAAAGTGATGTGCAATGCATATTATCTTTAAATAATAAAATAAAGATCTATATAATGGAAATACTTAACTCTTTATTTGAAGATTAACTTTATTCAAGCAATATTACTGTGTGCTTTCATAAATTCGGGAAGGTCAAGACTCAGAAAGGGAGCAGATGTTCTAAAACCTCCAAAAGTGTATRATTTTATATAAATAAGAAATGTAAGATTTAGTCTTCAAGAGAGATGTATGTCAGTGGACAGATGAGGAAGCACCTGCTATGTTTCATGTTGTTCATACATCTGTAAACCCCCAAGCGTTAGACCATCTTGTTGACTTGCAAAATCTGTCTCCTTTGCACAACATTGGAGGTGATTACCATATTTTTGTTGCTGTTATTGTTCAGCAATAAGCTGTTGTTCAGTCTGATGTCCTATAGAAACTAAGGATGAAACTTGCTGTGGTGCTTAAGTATCCAAAAAGATTAAGTCCAACAGTCCCAGGGCCATACTTAGTCTGCCTAATATGGCAGCTAAAAAAGAGGTAGATCAGACAGGTTAAAGCAGACCATATCTTATGTAAGACTGCAATGAAAATGCTGAAATTGAGACCGTGTGCTCTTTGTATCTTCTGGGAACCAAATGGTCCCCAGCAGGTTCCCAGGCATCCTGTGGTGTGTTTGTCACTAAACAGTGAATAGAGTGCTGTCTGAACTCCTACTATAGTTTTCCAAGAAGTCCACGTGGTTAGCGATATTCAGTTTAAAATGCTTCCTATAATGTTTTCTGTATTTGCGCAGTGACTGCCTAATTTTTATGCTCGCTCAGCGAGTATGTTTTTAGTCTTTCCTAGGTTGAGAAGGTTAGATCCTGGAGCACCTACTTCCTATGAGTGTATGATCCAACTGGCTGCTATCTAATCTGGAACAGAGCCAGTCTCTTTCCCTCTACATGAACTTATCTTGCTATGAAGAGAAATGAAGCCAGAAGGGATGCAACTCTGCAGTTGACTGCTGAGAGCTTTTCCCTYGAAGCTGGGAGAGCCCGGAACATGGGCTGTGTGTTGGGAATGCTTAGTCATTTCTGTGTGTCTTTGAATAGGTACCTAGATAGCATCAGAAACACAGACCAGACCAGTTAGATAAGCATCCCTTCAAAGCAAGACACAGATTCAGATTCCCTCTTGCCTATTTGTTCATAGACTTTATAGATCTTATGGTTTTCTTCTCCCAGGCTAGGTTTAGCAGATGGAGGAAGAGAGTGGTTTCAGTCTAACCTGGTGTTAAGTTTTCCTGGGGAATAGGAGCAGAAGTACAGGTTTAGTCAGAGCTGGAAAGCAAATATCTTCCAGTGTCTGAGAAGTCCTCTGGCCTCTAGCAACGAAGGAGGTGCCTGCCTTTCCTCCGTCATTGGGCAGCTACCATAATCAACAAGTCATTAGCATTCTGCATCTCAACTGGAGACAGGCATTCCCAGTTTTGACCCAGTTAGCTGTTTTTTTTGGATGCATTCCTGTGCCTACTGACTGATTCTAAATAACTCTGCACTCAGAATCAGGAACACTAAATCATCCTRTAAGTTTCTTATCTGCTAAACTGAAAGCAACTGATGTCTTATGGGGAACTTAGTTATTCTTAGGAGGTACTTGAGGATTTCGGCACTCACCTTAAAATGCTGAAATCTCTGTTTGAGTGTTGTCAAAATCCTCATGAATTAGACTTATTTGAATACTTCACTATAAATTTCACCTGTATTGTGCAAAAACTCTCTTAYTGAGAACTTCACACTGTGTGCTGCTGTGTGTAGACAAAGACCAAGTTCTAAAATAACAACTTTTTTTTTTTTTTTTTTTGAGAAAGAAGCAGAATATTGCCTAGTCTGTTCAGTCAATGAGCAGCTTCCTTTTACATGTCTGTGACTTCACATAGTTTAGTGTGTGTTCACATTCAGCTTAATGTCACAAGCAGATGAGCACCTTAATAGAATATTTGTGTTCTGTCTTAGGGAAATCATGCATTCAACCACAGCTGGTTGGTTCCCATAGCAAAAATTACTCTGGTAACACTTTTTAAGTGTCTAAGTGACTTGAGAATCTGCACTCAGAAATCATTTTCATACTTTAGAAAATCTTATTCAGAATTCATAAAATAAAAAGCAAATGCAAAAGCAGAGTGTATCTGTGCAGCAGCTGACAGTAATAAGCATATTACCCACACTGACAATGAGCAGAGAACATATTTGTTGAGATTTTTGTACAAGGCTCTACTGTGGAAAGCTGTGACTAGAGCAACTGAATGGAGTCTGGATCCTGCCAGAAAGCATCTCTTTAGTATACAAAAATGTACTCTGCAGATTCTCTAAAGTCTATGCTTATAGTGCAGGCTGGACAAGAGAGTAGAAGTATAGACTGCATGTCTTATACATGCTTCCCAAGTTTGGCCATTTTGAATTTCATCCACCTTTCAGCCACGTATACAGGAGAAACAGAATTCACATAAGCACCTCCATTAGAAAAAAAAAAAAAATTGTTTTGGCTCAGGTTCCAAAGAACTGACTTCTCTGTGGAATAACATTTAAGAACCGGATGTGCTTAAGTAGTACGTGCTTTGCCTCCATACTTCCGCTGAGTTCAGTGGAGTTTGGCCTTCCATAGAAGTCTTAGCATCTAATAATGCTGAAAAACGAGGAAATCTTACTGGTATTGTAACAGATGTACATTCAGAAAGTAGTCTGCCTTTGTGTTTTTGTATAATCATTATGCTTTGGCTATTCGATAGCTAAGTTGATGGCTATTTATAACCTTAGAAGTAGTTTTGAATATGAACCAATTAGGAATATCTTCAGCTACCTTATTTATCTTAGTTGCTTGTTATGACATTCAGTGGGTTATATTTAATTTCTTATGTGTGGGTGCCTCAACTTTCTACGATTAACTTGGCACGTTCTCTCAAATTCAAAATTCTTGTATTTAACTGCCGTATTACAATTTCTAAGAACATTTACTGGCTGAGAGTAGGTATGTGGTAGCTGGAAGGTTTGCATTGAATCAGAATAACTTGCCTTAGAGAGACTGTTTTTTGTTTTTGTTTTCCCCCTCATCATTCCCCCCCAACCCGTTGCTAGAAGGCCATTCATTACCATTACCATATAACAGACTCAGGTATTTTTCTTTCTTCAGTCTCTATGAGAAGAATTGGTGGAGAACCATTATACAAAACTAAGGAATACTTAGCTGTTTCTTAAGAGATTAATTCAGTTTGCTTGAAATTTTTGAAAAAGCTACCATACATAAATATTTCACATATTCCACAATACATCTGTATTTTCTGTAGAGAGAATATTTAATTTTGGAGGAACTTGCTGAAAACATGAAAACTCTGACAATGCCAACCATTTGCATGACACTTTCATATGTTAATGAATGACCTATTTGTTAAAAGTAACAGTTCTCTGAGAACTTTGAGATGTTTTATCCTTTTTTTAATGACTTTTCCTGATTTTATCCTGGTATAGTTTTGCTCAAGAAATAGAGCAGATAGCGCTCTTCTTAATTAAAAATTAATGTACAGCATAACACCTCAGGTCATTTCATTTTGGGGAAAGAGGGGAGGAGTGACACATTTCAAGGTCCCATAAGACAGTGCTTCTATATCACAAGAAATGGGCAGAATTTCCCCAAAGCAATACAGACAGGATATCCTTAGAAAAAGGTACCAAGTTACATATAAACCACTAACAGAAWGTAAACATTTTTTGTCAATGATTTGACTTTTTTCTTTTCTTTTTCTTTTCTTTTTCTRTAGTGAGGATGATCATTTTTATGAGTTTTAAACCATCTATTTGGTATTTTGAAAATACGTGTTAAGTATCTGGATTCAAATTAGTTAAGTTACTTACTGAGTTACTTAACAATCTTTTAAAAGTGTATTAATTGCAGTTGTTCAGATGGGACGTGGGTGCCATCATCAGGGTAATTCTGAACATAATAAAATATTAAATATTCTGAACGTATTAGAATCATTAAAACTGACAAAAATAAAAGTCTAGTCTACTACTTATGCTTTCTGTTGTCTCTGCAATTATAAAAAACCAAAAGTAACAATTTGGATGACTGCTTTTTAAAATCTAGAAGTTTAATAAGATTCATGGAGTGTGATTTTGTTATAGTCGTTAAGCGTGTAATATAATCGTAGAGGTGTGCAGTAGAAAACAGTAGTATGTGTTGTTAAAGCATCAAAAAATAAAAATAAAAAAAAATGGGGAACTCAGAAAACCAATAATGGTCTATAGGGTCCCATTTTGCTCATGTTCGTGTGCATTTTTATCCCCACACACTCGAGCAAACTCACTGAACTGTCCTGTTTCCTGAACTGAGTACAGTAACTCATTTGCAAGATTGTTGCATGCCTGGAAGTGGTGCAAGCTGATTTTGGATACCTCGAAAGCAAACTTAGGAAGTTAATGTTCCCTGTACCAGTAACACTACGTAGCAGCCGTTGCGTAGACAGGAATCTGCTGTTCCTGCTTTGCTGCTGCCTGTTATAAATCACCCCTGGGTAGTTTGAGGGAACTGCAGGTTTTTGCTGTAGGAAAGAGTATTTGCTACATGTGTTTATGTTGTTGTAGTGATCTAACTTAYAGAATGTTCTTCCTTTGGAAGCAGTGATTCAGTTTTCTGTGGTTGTTTCTTTTCTCTTACATATGTCCAGCTCTGGATTTTTTAAAATATATGCTGTCAAGTAGGTGGCCCAGGCAGAAGGTTTTGCTTACTTAATCCAGCATAAGCTTTATTTTGTCACTAGCTCTGATGACTTTCAGAAATGAAAGTTACCTTTTTATTTTTTTTCTAAGAAGGAAATTTAGAGGTGTAATTTCCATGGTAGGCAATATGGGAAAATTCAGTCCAGTATTTTTGCGGCAGTATCTGACTCATGCCTGACTGACCTGACTTTCGTGCTGTCCTTTAAACAGAATACCTCTTTGTTTCAACAGGCAGCTCAGCCTACAGGCTGGTGGTAATTGTCCACTGCTGTAAATGGAGGCTGGAATGAAAATACAGAGGCAATTCCAGACGTTTCACCTCCAAACACAATATCAAATACCTTATTGTCAACTAGCAGAGAGGAACATTAAGAACTGCAGTTTTGTCCTACTGTCAACATCACTGAGTAGATTCTCTTGTTCTAGAAATTAATTTTAAGTTATTTTTCAGTTGGAAGCATAGGTGTCTTCCAGCACTGATTTGTCCTTTTACCTCCCACCTCAATACTGTAGTAAGATTATATATCTACAGATTTCAGAAAGGTTAAATGTATATATGTCTATTCTGGTAGCTAACTGTATTGTAACTCCACGCTTGTATGTGTGTGACTGATCTTGCCACATGATTTTGGAAAGCAATAGCATACTTAGCTTGTTTTAATTTACTTGATACTCTAGTGTTGCACGTGTTTATTTCATATTAGACTTGTGCTTCTGATCAATCTGAAGATAACATTTAATATTTTATTGTTTGCAGTGGCTTTCAAAAATCTTAGTTTGAGTTTTCCCATCTGACATTTTCCTGTATTTTTTCACTTTTGTGTGGCCTATAAATTTTGGGTGAGATGGATTTACATGCCTAGTCTTTGTATCTTTGTAGTTTTCAAGTACAAAGGTTCCTTTTATGTTCTTCCAAAATGGTAGGATGCTTATCCATTTCATTTTTCTATTTCTTTCTTTTCTTTTCCTGTAATGCACTGTGATACTGAAAAAATACTTTCTAAATCATCAGTATACTAATCAATTAGTGTTTTTTGAAGTGTCGTATCAACATTAAACAACCACTCCTCATAAAATTCTAATCCATAAGTAAAACTGTATTTCCGTTCCACTAATGGTAAAASAGAGGAAGAGACAGCAAACTGGCTTTTAAATTGCATGCTGAGGGTAAGAGAAAGTAGAATTGTTTCCAGCCTTCTCTTGGTCCAGTAAGAAAACAATAGGTAAAAGAACTTGTAAGATTGAATACTTCTTAGTAATTAAATAATTGTCTAAAATAACATGTGAAATTTTTAAAAAGTATGAAAATAAATGTGTACTTGCACAAACATACCTTGAAAATAAAGCTTTCTTTTAGAAATGCTTTCATAGTTCTTATATTCACATTTTTATCTTTTTCTTCCTTTTTTGTCTGGTATATGAAGGCTTTTTGGTGATACTAGCTGCAGTCTTCCCACTCCCAAACTCCACAGCTGCAGTGAAGGTATCTTGATCAGATTAGGTCACTGTTGAAACTGAATGTACTGTTTTTTAAAACACTGAGTTTTGCTCTCTTTTTCAAAAACACAAAGTAGATTTTTATTTTGTTCTTATTTTAGTAGCATTAAAATTTCTAAATTTATTTTGAAAGTAATGTATTTGAACTGTTTCACACGTTTTGCCATTTTATTCTGAATAATGTATGAGTACTAGTATGTTGAAAGTATTGAGATAAACATTAAATTCATGGTGCCTTTTACCACAAGCTGATTTTAGATTTTTTTTTTCCTTGAAACCYATTATTGCAAAGAGGCCAAAATCTAAAATTTGCTTTTGTGAACAGGGTCAGCACAAAGCCAGTGACTTTCTAAAATCATATAGAAGCCTTTAAGTTAGAAATTAAAACGTTGTRTGGACCCATGACGGCCATCTGTTGCAAATTGATTTTGTTGATTTAAGACTGCAAGGATGTTGTTTGTAACTGCATCTGTTATGCATAAAAAAATAATTAGCAAATGTGCTGGGCCAAATACAAAAGTTGCCCTTGGGGGAAGAAAAGAAAAACTACTTATTAGGGTAACTGATATTTTAAAATAGTCTGTGGATTTGACTCAATCTGYACCTAGTGGTCATAACTGACCTTATGAGGGCTTACCATCTTCCTTTTCTTTCTTTTTTTCTTTTTTCCTTTTTTTTTTTAGCATTGAAAATGCTTTTTTTCCCTTTGAGCGACTCTTTTATTTCCCTTAGTTTCATCATTTGTATTGTACGGCCTTGGTACTTCCCAAATGATGTGTCTATAGGATCAGCTTCCATGCGTTTCCCTTCTTAAGCCACACCAACGAGCTCTAGCAGAAGGTTGGGTTTCACTCTGTACTAGGGAAAAGTTACGACTGGCTTGGGGTCAGCTAACACACACAAACTAATCCTGACCCAACCTCAATATCTCATTCTAAATTGGACAAAACCAAAGTAGCAAATTGTTCAGTCTTACTCAAGCAAAAACCGTAATGAGGCCAACTAAGCCTTGAAGAAGTGTGGGTTGCAGCACTTTGCTCTTAGCTTGCATCCGTTGTGTGAAGGTATTTCACTAATTAGGAAACAGAAAAACAAAACACAGTTGTTTATTTACCCCGTCCTTGATGGGGGCTCTGTGTTCCTCATGTTTTCTTGCTTATGTCAAGCCTGTGGGCTTGTTTTACTCCGATTGTATTACTTATTTTTTGCGCTCTCTCTCTTTTTTTTTTTTTTTTTTTACCTCTCCGTAACCCCTATCCCCCCAGACTGGCAGATTGCAACTCTTGCTTTGCTGCTGGGTGGTGCTGCCATCATTCTCATCGCTTTCCTGGTGGGGTTGATCTCTATCTGCGTGGGCTCTCGGCGGCGCTTCTACAGACCGGTTGCAGTCATGCTCTTTGCTGCAGGTAAGCAGATTACTAGCACAGGTATGAAAATTTCATGAGAGCAGCTTCACTTCTGTGAAGAAGAAAGATGTGCCTTGTTCTGCATATTAATTCAGAGATATTTGGTTTAACTTTAATCCTATGAGGCATTTGCAGGGTACCAATTTTGCAGTGTGTTAATCATTTTGGCACTGCACTATTACAGTTCCTAAATATAATGCAAACAAATAATTGTTTACTGTTTTGTGAAGTACGTACAGCAGGGGACATCACAGAGGATAAATCTGAAAGTATCATTTTTGGAATCTGCAACTTTGTGCTACTTGATGTTCTCAATTTTATTCTTTCTGCAAAGCTCTTTCTGATATTTGGATATTCTGTGTCTTAAAATTTTAAAACAGGAAAATTAATGCTCGAATGTGAACCCTTGAAGCCCTAAGTGTGAAAATAAATAGGATTATGTCGCAAGGTGTTTATATATGCCCTTGTGCCACAAGAGGAATCAATTTCATTGTGTCAGCTTACTTCTTGGTTATTAATTTAACAGCTGTCACACTGTAGTCCCCGTTTGGTTTTAAAAGCATCAAAATGGAACAGTTTATATAGACTAACACAAAATCTTCAGGGAGCTCTGTGAATCTGAAGTGTCCAGAAGACTGGTCTTGTGAGGTATAATTACAATATCAAATCATCTCCTTTTGTACATTCTGGTGTTTAGGGGCTTAGTCAGCACAGGATGTTTCTGTTTCTCCTGAGATTCGCCAAGTATGTTTTGCCTTCATCCTGTCAGTCATATCTGCATCGGAGCCAGCAGCTTAAGCCCCTTCTGAAAGCCCATAATGAAGAGAATGACAGAATCTAGTCTTTAGGATGTATTAAAAAAGCCACTTACAAGGATATGAAAAGAATAAGAATTCAGAATTTGAAGGGTATTTGGAAATGAAACAAGGCTCTGGGAAAAGCTCCTGCTGCCCCCTGCTGATTATATTACTTTGATTGAACAGCAGTGTTTTAGATGCACTTTTTTCACTCAAGAAATATTAGTAGATCCTATTTCATTTGGCTTTAGATAAGGAATACAATCTAGGATCAGATTTCTTGAACAGATATGGATCTTTTTGTTCTAAGTGGCATTGCTGAGTTGAATAAGTAACAGGAGTTGTGACGTTATTTTAAAGTTTAGTATTCTAAAGTTATAAAGCATGTCAGGCAGTTAACTTTGAAGGAAATGGCATTATTGAGTCTCTGTACTAGTTTCTTACGTGGCTTTAGACTCTTTCTCATAACTTTGTGTAGTAGTTTAGTAATTGCTCAGACATACACTGCCTTATCTTGTCATATTGCTTGATTAGCAAACCATAGTCAGATTTGTATTAAAAAACCCACCTTCCAATTTCCCAAATACTACTTGTGGCTTTTTAGAAAAAGTGGGCTTAATCTATTCTACTGGGCATAAAATTAGTTCCAGGTATTATTGCAAAAATTAGGAGGGGTGTCAATGCTTACCCGCATCAAAAAGAAAAATGTACTAGTGCTATAGCTCACGGGTGGTGTTTGCTTCTTTCCTTTGCCTGTGTGTGTTTGTGTGCATTTTTAATAGCTGTGACCTGAATCATGTTCGAAGGAGAAATATGCTGAAGCAAAAATGAACTGCCCCATTTTTTATCATTATCTGGCAAATCTGAGGAGAGTCCTTTGTGGATTTGATGCTGACATTGTCATTGGCGATTCCTACAGATTTTATCTCTGATTTCAGCTATTGTTAGAGGTGAATATGGACTGGGATGTCTCAAAAGAATTGTGGAAAGAATCCCCTACTGAAGAGGGGAGTGTCAAGGTTGCAAAACAGTGGTGTCTGTGCCTTATAAAATGGTCTRTAAATTCAAGCCTTCATCTATGGATTTCACAGAAGATCTTTGAATTTAAAAAGCACTTATCCCGATTATCTGTGACATCACAAAATATTTTGTATAGCCCTGTTTAGAAATACATCCCTCTGCTTCTAGTAGAGAGACACAGGATGGATTGCCCAGAAACATTAACAGTCTGTGTGGGTGTAAGGTAGGAAGGGCCACTATGTGGGAGAAAGAACAAAATGGAAAAGTGGCCTCCAGGCACTGCAGGGTCTGAACATTTGGCTTCAGACATTTTTGTTCTTCTGTTCTTTTTTTTTTCCTCTCCCTCTGAACTTCAGGTTTCAGTTAGGAAATCTGTGTGTAGATGAGGAGGAAGAAGGAAGAATGGTTAAGTCTGGGAGAGATGAGAAAGCAAACGGGCAAATTCAGCCTATAGATACTGAGAATAAGCCAGCAACTGATTGACAGGTGTGAATATATTTAAATATATACTGTTAACTGTGTATAACAGGATTATCTCTTGTTCTGTGCTATTAAATATTTTCATAATGATATGGTAGAATAAAAGGTGCACTTGCTAAATTTGCAGTTACAATGAAGCTAGAAAGAATTGCCAGATACATTGGGGGCAGAACCCAATTTTGAGAAACTGGAGGAATAGTCTGAAAAAATAGAATATACTTCAATAGGAAGTAGTCATAGAAGGAAGAAGAATTAGAGCATCAAAGAAATTCTGATTGGAATGCTTCTCTCCAAGTCATCTAGTCTGTCTCCTTCCTGAAGCAGGACTATCACTTGCGCTAGGTCAAGTCAGCTGCAGCCTTATCTAAAGGAGCCTTGAAAAAGTCTGACAACGAAAAATCGACTGCCTCTATGAGCATGCTGTCCCAGTGCTGTGCTGCCCTCCTGATGAATATTTTTTTCCCAATGTCCATCCTGAATTTGTAAAATTGATATGTGGCCATTGCCCAAAATTATCTTAGGTTGTCTAGCAATACCAAGAAGAGTTTGGTTCCATCACCTACACTTGGAGGTAGCTGTAGGYTGCTCTGAAATTGCCCCTCAGCCTCCCCTTCACAAGACTAAATAAACATAGTTCCCTCATCCTGTTCTTATGGATCGTGTGCTGATCATCTTAGCAGCTCTTGGACCCTTGCCCTTGGTGAATCCAGCTTGTGCTTGGAGATGGTCTCTAAGAGGATGTGCTCCATAATCTGTCCAGGGATTGAGGTGAGGCTGACCAGCCTATAGTTCTGTGTTTTTCCCACTTCTAGCCTTTCAAAGACAGGCCCAAGATTAGCYTTTTTCAGTCAGCAGGGATGTCTCCTCATCACCATGTTTTTCATWGATGATAGAGGACTCACAGTCACACTGGCCAGCTCTTTCATCACCATTGTGTGAATCCCATCTGTTCCACAGATATGAATATGACTCTAAGTCATTCCTAATTTGTTGTTCCCATAGTGCTGACTGCCCTTCTCCTTCCCAAACCGTGTCACTCAGAGGCCTTGGAGAAAGCTTCACATTGCATCATTGTCACTAGTCTGGCATCSCCATCCATCTGTGGGCCCATATGTCTTCCTTTTGCGACTAGTGTACCTGTAGTTTTTTGTTTGTTTGTTTTGTTTTGTTTTTTTAATGCTTTATTACCCTTTTTCTGTTTGCTAGCCCTAGCTCCAGCAGGGCTTCAGCCTTCCTGATTTTGTGTCTTAAGTATCAGAGCAGTGGTTTTATATTCCTCTTTTGTTGCCTGTCTTGTTTCCCCCTCTTGTAACGTGCCCTATTTTGGCACGTTAGGTCATTGGAAAGCCCCTTGCTTGGCCAATTAGGCCTCATGCTGAAATTCCTGGTCTTTCTGTGTAGCAAGGTGGTTTGAACTATCTTCAGAACTACCTGTAGTGTCTGAACTATCAGTATTTTAAAAACTAGCCTGGACTTTCTTCCTCTTCCTGCTGCTTCTCAGTTAATTGCACAGGATTTATTAAGCACAAACGACTGCCTAGATAGCAGTTCTTAGGAAAACAGTATGGAGATGAGTCAGTTGGAATTTGTGTATGAATCCACAATGTGGTAAATTAATCCTCCTCAGCTCAGTATTGGTAAGCCTTAAACTCCAATACTGTATCCAAATATAAACACTGTACTTGAAGATGGATGTGGACCAAGTGGAGAGACATCACCAGAGAGCATCAAGAATGGTTATAAAAATGTAACCCGAGTAGAAAGTTTACAGAAAGAGAATATAGACAAGATACATGTGCTGCAGAGAAGAAAATAACTATTTACTTACACCCAAATAAACTCTTAAGAGAAGATTTAGCCTAGCTTTTTTTTTTTTTTTTTTTAAGAATCTCTCTTTTTTTTTTTGTATTTTATATTTTCTAAAATTAAATTTGAAGGGTTTTCCTAAGAATAAGAATAGGGTAGCAATTGAATAAAATTTCTGGATAGGTTGTAGCCTTTCTTAGAGGAGATAYCTGAAAGTAGACACACCTGCCTCCAGAATGATGTAGGTACAGTTGCATTTGTTTTAGGATAGGGAGTCAACCATCTGATACTTGGAAGTCCTTTCTAGCCATAGTTTTTCCAAGTGTTAYAGGGTTCTGTAGTTTAAGCATTTCTTGACAACATTTGTCCAGGCTTTTTTCTGCTTATAATCTATTTTACATCTGTGTAATTGCATCTTTGAAATTGCAAAGCCCATCAGTTAAGTGTGTTAAGCAGAACAGGAGGAATGGTAGAGAGAACAGGATTACAGAACAGCACCTCCAGTTTCATATAGGCCAAACATAAAGCTGCATTGTAAGGGGTTTTTAGCTAGCAAGATTGCTATAGTAAAACATTTGAATGAGCGAGAGAAAATGTGACAG
Organism: Rhea americana; assembly: GCF_003343005.1. Taxonomy (NCBI): domain Eukaryota; kingdom Metazoa; phylum Chordata; class Aves; order Rheiformes; family Rheidae; genus Rhea; species Rhea americana. The sequence continues at coordinate 1,814,900 of NW_028186745.1, forward strand.
AAATTTTACATAAATTGAATGAAACACATACAGTTGTTTTGCAAGTCCCATAGCATTATTCATAAAAGTGGGCCTAAACTTGAAGAGAGCAGTRTGGTTTGAGATGACTGGTCTTTTTTTTGTAGCAATTTAAATAGAATTTTCATTTTTTTTAAGATTTCTTTTTTTCCCACAGAACCCCCCCCCCCAAAGTATTTCTGAAGAAAGGTAGTGTAGACACTTCCTGTAAATGAGGTTGACACAGCATGGAATCGCTTTAAATTCACTCCAAGCAGATCAGTAGTTGCAAGCAAGTTGGATTTACTATTTCTTTGGATCATCCCTGTCATTTTCCCTAACTTTACCAGCTGTTACCCCTAGCTCACACTGGTCCTTCTCTACTTAACAAGGAGCAACAACAACAGGAGACAAAAATAGTGCAAAATGACAGCAATGTTATGCGGGGTAGTTGTTTCAGCTGACCAGTTGATACTAGCACTTCCTTTGAGCTTTTCCACAGTGTAGCTGGACCAGCAGTAGCAAAAGTAGGAAAGCTCACTACAAAAATGCCTAAACTATCTGTAGTAAGTATTGCTCCTTCAGCCACAGGTTCCTCTTCCAACAGAATCAGTTAAGTTTTTTTTTTTTGGTATTCTTTTTTGCCTGCCTTTGCAAGCGCAATCCGTAGGTTAAAATAAGTTTCACTTTGGATATTACTTTGAGGGAAGATGGAGAGTTTCCTTGGTTGGAAATTAACACCCCCACCTGCCCTTTCACCAATTTCTGTACTATCTCGACAGAGATACTGCAGCTCTAGTTCAGGAGGTCACTAAAGAACTTGCTTATATCCATCCATCTCTGGAAATCTTCATCAAATTGAATGGTCTCAAAGATGTGTTTCCAAGCTGAACATACGTTCAGGTGGGGTTTTTTTATGTAGTGGTGCTCTCATTACACAGAATTAGAATGCATTATCTTTTCCTAAGGGTAGGAACTTTCCCTCGTGCATCCTGTCAAAATTTCTCCAGTGTTGCACAAATATTTGTTGGGGCTGACAAAAATTTATATTAGAATAGAATGACAAAAAGTAACACTTCAATATCTTTAGAGTTATTAAAAAAAAAAAAAAAAAAAAAAACACGGATTTTGGTATCCACAGCAAAAACCCACTATTCCAACAATTGTCAGCCTCAAGTAAGAGACCAAAGACTGTAGACTAATTGGATATGAGGGGAAGAAAAAGTTATATAATGGGTCTTTTGTACAGTGATATCACAGAGTGTGTACAGTGAGTATTGGAATTCATTTCCCCATACCAGTTCTTATCCAGAGGTTAGCAGAGTGTTAGTCTTCAGGCTACTGAAAGGTGCCAGTTTGACAAACTGAAGAGTGCGTGGGGGAATGAAAAGGCAAATGACAGATTTCTGATGTGCAAGAAGTGTGGAAGCAGTAGGAGAATATCACTGACATCTTATTTTGCTGTAATTTCGTGGTGTARTTTCAGAAGGGCTTCTTGTAGTCCAAAGCAGTCTTCCTTTTTATCTTCCAGTGGCATTTTGTATTGGCACTGGTTTTATAAAAAATCTTAAAATATTTTTCTTATTTTTTACAATACCAAGTAAACTGTAAAAAATGACTCAGTCAATGTTAAAGAAAGTAGTTGTTATGACATTATATTACATACCATTAAACTTTCATGAGAGTATGTCTCAGCCCTGCAAATACTTAAGCATGTGGCAACCTTGTGGATGTGCTCACCCTGAGTGTAATCACGGGGCTCCTTGTTTGCAAAATGGGTTGTGTACTGAAGTCTTTAAAAATGATAGTGTTAAATTCTAGAAGAAGGGAGCATTGTGATAAGGTCGTATCATCTACTTGAGGGGCAAAAAGATTGTTGCATACATTGCAACATTAATGTTTAGTCGTTTGTGGGTAGTAGAACTAGAGGCATAAAGAATCATTGGATCGTATAGCTTGTTCTTATGTTCAAGCTAAGTATAACTTTCACCAATGAAACTGAATTCGTTATGTGAAAATTGGAGTTCTTTATCTGTGTGTTCTCATTTTAAGGTTACTGTATTTGTTGCTTTGATGATTGACGAAKTTTATTGGCTTCCACTGCAGGAGTATGGATCAGGCTGCATGAAATCTCTGACTCTCTCTGGGATAGTGCTTTAGAAAATAATGATATTTAAGCTTTTTCCTCACTCGAGTTTCATCTGTTTTATTAGCTTTTTTTCAGCATGAGGCATTTCTGCCCCACCCCCTAAATTCAGAATATAAGACATGTTTTTGCTAGTCGGAAGTTTAGTGGCTAATAAAACTTTATGGATTCCTTGGTATCCATGTAATAATGTGATTAATTCTGAATGAAGTAATGCATATGAAATACATGTAATTTGGTGAGACTGCACTGAATGTAAGTATGTATCACTTACTACAGTGAATTATTACTAGGCCAAGTAAATGATTTGATTCTGAGCTATATTACTTAATATTTCTTTATTCTTCCTGTTCATTGTTTTGACTTATAATAGCTATACAAATAGTGATCTTATTTTTGTCATTATAGAAAGATTAATGACTAGACTAAAGGAGAGTGAGAGAAGAATTGTGAAAAGATTGCTTTCRTTATTTATTCCCGAGAAAATTGAGCGACCATAATTGCACCATAGCAATAGCATTTGTTCATGTACAAGTGAATATGCAGAAAGTGTTCTGCTCTGTTGGGATGAAATGAATGCTGTATTTTGTTCAGAAAGAGCAGTAACTTATGAGTTAAAATTGCATTGAGAGTATTTTAAATATGAATTTCAGTAATGTGATGATTTCCTTGTTTTATGGAAATGAATTAAGGCCTCTTCTGACATTTGGTTTGTTTCTCTTTCAGTTGTTCTTCAGGTGTGCAGCTTAGTCCTTTACCCGATCAAGTTCATCGAAACAGTCAGTTTGAAAATATATCATGAGTTCAACTGGGGCTATGGCCTGGCTTGGGGTGCAACTATATTTTCTTTTGGGGGTGCCATTCTTTATTGCCTGAACCCTAAGAACTATGAAGACTATTACTAAACGATTTAATGAAAAGAAAAATAACAAAAGGATTACTCCATCTTTTCTAACTCACRGTTTTTTTTAGAACACTGTGGAGCACCAAGCAGTCTCCTCTGTTGATAAAATAGGCTTGCCTTTTGGGTGTGAACACTATAACCAGCTTTTACAACCATTTAAAAGAACCGCAAACACTAGGATTGCTGATGTTACATAGGCAGATGCTGCAAGCTGCTGATACATAAGCTTTGTTTTTCCTGACAGCAAGCAAAGGATCTACATGACAGTGATCATTGTGCGAGTGAGAAAGCAACGCCTGCATCTGCCGTYGCCTTCAGGGGAGCAGCTGGCGTAAGCTCCGTTTAGAAGTTTCCGTGTATCAGAGAGGATTCAAATGTTCAGCTAAGCAGGCAGTGGCATCTTGTACAATAGGCTCTGTTGGCCCCTGGTTACTTGCTCAAAAAAGCTCTTAAGGAATTGGCTGCAAGTGAGTGTGTTGAGGGCAGTGAATATAACTGGTTAATGACTTGTCTAATATCTGCATTCGACAGTCTTCTGGCGGGGGGGGGTGGGGGGATGTTGGAAATGGGATTTCATGAATTGGTAATCAACATTACCCTGCCAGCTGTGGCGGATAGTTGAAGGAAGTCCAAACTTGCCTTCATGTGCTTCTGACTATGCAGATGGAAGTTGTCTTGGCTCTAAGTATTCTTTTTTTTGGGGGGGTGGAGATAAGGGGGAGTAGAAAAAGGCTTCATATATCCCAGAGGCATCTAAAAATGCATGAATGAATTGCAGTTGTCCAAAATATATGTTTAACATCTAAACATCATAATGAAAAAAATGCATATGGAACAAGTTCAACTATATTTTTGGAAGRCATTTGTTTGTTTAAATGAATATATATAATACAATTATAAATGCAGAGGGAGAGAGATAATTCATCTTAACATTGTAATATGAGCTGTGATGCAGTGGTTAAAATACTAATTTTGTACACCTTCTGAAGCGGTTTGGACTGGTACCCCCAGTTTTGGCTGGTATTACAAAATAAATATGAAATGATTTGTCTTCTGTTTACACCCTTGTACAAACTCTGTATTATGGGAAATGCTTAAAAGTTCACCTCAAGTTAAGGTAGAAATGTTTGAAATAACTGCTTGCTATTCCATATGTAACCTAGTACTGTTTTTTTTAGGCTGTTGCAAAGAAAAAACTGCCATTTTTAAAAGATCTAACTAGTTTGTGAGCGTCTCCGATCATCAAGAATATAGCTGAGACCCAATCATGTCCATATTCAAACATTATCACTGCAGTAGGTAATTCATTTTTTAAAGGCCAGGTTTATAATGGATTTGCTGATGCTTATATACATCTAATTACTCCTTGCTTAGTATATTTCCCATTTAAAACATCCAGAGACTGTACAAACRAAATGCAGTCCAAGTTAAAATAGGGAGAACTTTTAAATGAATTTAATCTGCATCACTTTTATTTTTGTTTACTATTTGCTTGTTTGGATATTTTCAATTAATTATGAACATATTTTTATACAATTCTAATCTTTAGAAATAACTATTTTTTTTAAAGGAGAAATTTAAAATATATTCTATATGGACCTCTGCAAAAACAGATATGCTGGGGTTGTAAATCCACCTGTATACAATGGTTTTGCTGGTTCCACAGAAAAGACTGCTGAATATGTTAAGGCAACATCTTCAGTGTTAATATATGTGCCGCAGTTCACCGGGAGAGAAGATTCTGCAGTGGTTATGGAACCAGAAGACTGCATTTAGCAAGTTATTTCAGAAGTATTGCTGAAGYACAGAGGTAATTTTTAAAACTCTAGGCCTCTCTGGAATTAAATCCTTATTCTCATAGCAGAATATTCCGCATCGGCATTCTTTCCTGGACCAGTAGCGATTAATTAGAATAGGATGACAGAGCAAAATGATAGCTTCACTTACAAGTAATTGTACGGCAATGTCTAGAGAACAAAAAGGATGGAAGGGAAAAATACTTCTGTTTGTTTCACAGGCATGAGAGAGCATTTGTAACTCTACTTTTTTTTTTTTTTTTTTTTTCCTGAGACTCACTTAAGGCAGATATCCAGTATATAGTTAGCTCTATAGCTCTCCGGACAGCTGTGTAGCTCTGCTTTTCTTTAGAAGCATGAAAAACATTGTAGTTTGGCATGGGAATTAGGTTAATGTAGAGAAGATTCGTGTACCTTTCCAAGGAAGTGATATTTTGGTGCCAACATTGTGAGGTGCTTTGCCTATGCTGACCAGAAGCAGCAGCACAGTGCTGAACCCGTACCATATCTACTGATCTTATCAAATCCATGTTTTTGCTTTATGTGGAATTTGAGAGAAAATAAATGTCAGGCCTAAGGCAAATGCAAATTCATTGTATGAATACTGAAAGTAACACGATTCTTAATATGAAAGATGTTCATGAAAAAAATTTACACTCATGAATGCCTAAAGACAAGATTTGTCATTCATATTTCAGCGTGTAAGACAGAGACGATTTTCAGAGAGTCTGAGCACCACTTCTTCTCTTGAAGGTTGTAATGCAACCTGTTAGGCCACACCTCTCAAACTCCTCACGTCATCATTTGGGCATCTACAGTGTCGATGTAGGTGCCTATCTTTGGCTAATGTTGTTGCTTTTGTTTCTTTTTTTTCCCTACCATAGCCAGCCAGCTTTGGCAAGCATTTTGTTTTTCATTAGTGAACTAGAAGTAAATACAACGTTACACTGAAATAATTTTTTTCTAGCCACAAAAAGAAAATACTTCTGTGTCTGAGTGTACCTACAATAAATAAATCATTTTGTGTGTTTTGCTTGTATCATGTCTTCACAATTTCAGATGTTTGGCTTATCTCACTAAGGGATGATTCTTTTCGCACAACAAACCCATTGTTTATCTTCCAAATATATATGAATAAATATATACATATATATATATATATATATACACACACACACACGCATATGTGTGCGTATATATATATCAAACTTGCAAGCAGGGCTAGTTATTTGTATTTTTTAAGCTTAAAGTATACCGTCCAGTGCTTACAAGTACCTAGCACCTCTTCTGGATTTCTTGCACAAGTTCGTTTAGCTTTTGTAAATTTTACAAACAAATATAGAGAGACCTATGTGTTTGAAATATAAATGATATATATGGATTAGCATGTAACTGTATATTATTAAACATGCAATGAACTGACTGGTAAGTGAAGTCTAATCTTATGGCTAGCAATGTAATTTATTCAGACTGTATTTTTGTACAGAGCAGTGCACACTAACCTATTGCCTCTGTGTCCTCTCTGATGCCTAAAACTGTGCCTAGAGGTCTCATTTGTCTTTAAAAACAGACRACTAAATGCTTCATGTTGTTGAAGGTATTGATTTTTCTGATGTTGTTCTTTATTTATTTTTTGAGAAGTGTATGATATGTTTATTAAATGATTCCATCAAAATATGGTTCATTTTTAAAGGTCATTGTTAGCAGGGAAAGACACATGTTTTTTTATCAAAGCTTTTAAGTTTGCATTTTTAATACCATTTCTGCATTTCACAATTTTTGTAGCTTACATGAAGATATATGTGAAAGTAACTAAAATAAAAAAAAATGTTACACTAACAATATGTACCTGTTTTTGCTCTGAATAGACAACTTACACAATTGAAACAGTTCTGTTTTCATGGCTAATGAATATGCCTAATATTCAGTTACCATACTAAAGAGTTCTTATTGAAATACAGAGCGCAAAGGTGAGAGAGAGGGATGCARGATCTAGCCTATGGAAGTCCACCATCCCAGCTGGCCATGCAGTCRCATAGGATAGATAGCTGGCTATCACACAGCCTGTAATGCCTTTCTAAAAATGAAATTATTGTAATATTAGAAAAACAATTCATTTTTAGTGTTGTAAATAACAAAGCGCTGTATTGAAATTGRAATCTATGCTGAGCACCTAGTTCCAGGGGAAAATGTATTCATTATAGACAGTTTTCTTTTTTGTATTTYGAATATACTACTTTCTGTTTGAGTCTGAAAGCTGGATTACCTTTCGCCTGGAAAACCACATGGTTTTTTTGAACCTGAAGTGTGATAGTGTGGATGTGGGAACAYACATTTTGAACACTAAAAACATTGGGTATAGAGTTCTCTCTAGTGTTAGGAACGTGYGACCATCCTCCTGCATCACTGGATATAGCAGACAACTATGTGAAGAAGGGACTACCAGCAAAAGGTGGTGCCTTCAGTGGAGTATTACAGTGACATGAGGGTAGTGAATACAAGATGGAAATCAAGTACAGGGAAAGGAATTAAGATCAGGTAGTGAGTGTGATGGGGGGAAGGGGAAGAACTGGGGTTGTCTGAAGATTTGTTTTCTTTTTAAAATGAAGTACAATGAGGTAGGAAGTTCATTGGAACCTAGGACTACAGGCACTAGAGAGTAARCACGCAAATCACAGGTAACGGAAGGCATATATTCTTAAAATCTACATTAAAAATGCTAGTTATAGTGGGTATGACTTTAGGGCGCTTGTTACATGGGTGTGACCTTGTGCTTAAGCCCAAATTCTGTGTTGGCTGTGCACCTACATGTTGGCAGAAGGTGAAGAGGGGTCACTGGCTTAGCAGGGTGAGAGTACCTTATTCCAACCAACCTTGTCTCTCCAAACATGCTGAATGATGGCACTGGCCTGGCGTGAGCTAGCTTGTCCCTAGTGTACCAAAAATACATTGACAGACTTGACAGTCTTGACCATATCTCACCATGTGTTTTGGGTATCTACCATATAAATAGGCCTGCACAGTACAGCTGAACCAAGTGAAGCGTGACTGGAAGTATGTTGTGAATAAGAAAAAATGTGTGGAGGATAGTGTATAAGAGAGACCAAGTTTGTTGCTATCAAAGCACAGTTTGGATGCAAGTAGAACAAGCCACAGAGATCTCTGTGGAAACAAATTACTTGAGATCTGCAGGTACCACTGAAAACTCTGGTATACATACTCAGGCAAAAGTAGCCAAAGCAATATATTATGCCCATGCTCAAACGATGTCTTCCTGATTTATGTACTTAAATAAATCTAAAACTCCTTGTGACCTTGCAAAATCTTTTTTCTTTTAAGATGATCTCTTTGATGTTTGGCTGTAGGCAGAGGTTGTAATGCTCATTCTGTGCTCTTCAGGGGTACTTTCCAAGTGAACATTTTTATGTTAAATGTATAGGAGTGGTGGGATTTTGTAGATACAGAAGATTCATCTGCCACATTAGTGACTCTCATTATGCAAATCAGTACACTTGGGCTTTTCAAACAGACAGTAGCTTCAAAGAGGACCTTAAATCTTCTAGGTATCCAGAAAAACCCAGAGACTGTCTGGAATTTGATAAGACAAGCATTACAACCTAYAGGAAGGCTGAGTTTTGTGATTTGCTCTTATTCACTTAGTGCCACTGCCAAGTTTTCTGGTTTGTGAGGAGAAACACTAGATACAAGCATAACTATACCAGTATTCTCTTAAACCTCACAGAAACAGGTGAAAGCAGTTAATACCACAGTGCCTCATTAAAAGCATGATGTGAATGTGGTTCTCCCACAGTAAAACAAGTGTGCAATTTAGTAGGCTGTTGCCTACTCTGAGAGTTGGCAGTATGCTTTGGTTGAGATATAGTAACTCCCGATTTCTGAACGAAATATGGRTATTCATCAACTAATTTTCAAATAGTAGTAGCAAAACCACAATACCGTAAAGATATTCAACAATATCTACTATTTATTACTGTTTATTTTACTTTTCCCTTCTTCAATTTCCTCTACATTTTCTTTTGCTTTTTTAGAGCTGTCGTTATTCTATTGCAGTATAAAATAGCTGGTAAAATAAATGAACTAATATGGCAGGCCTATCTTTTCAACAGAATACCTATGTGCACACAGCTAGAAAGCAGATATTCACGGCAGACAGAAGAAAAGACACATTATTGCAGATGATGAGTTCATCTTGGTGTAAGCTACAGATAAATTGTGATTTCTGTATTTCTGGAGAGGAATCTGAGTTGGGTTTGGTTCCTGACTCCATCACGGACTTTCTGCACAGCTATCTTGCAGCCTCCTTCCCCCTCATCTACAAAATGGCAGGTAATGATGCCCCTTTTCGCAAAGAGGCTGAAGAGCAAGGTGGCTGATCACCAAAAGTGTGAGTGGTGTGTGACAGCTGAGTTGGTTTATATATACGTTCATGATTACTGTATTGGTGCCATATGTACTTTTATATATATATATGTATATATATATATATATATATAAAATCATGTTGAAGAAGCTGCAAAACAGGGCAGCAAGGAGGGGAGTTGCTTATTTACCTTTTGCTGAAAGCTGAGCTCTGCATCTAGCCCTCTTCTTCAAGGAGACTGCCCTTCCCCTTGGTTCTGCTAAGCACACTTGGCTTTGATAACATTTTTTCGTTCAGGGTAAGATGAGCAAAGTGAGACCAGTGAGCAGGGAGCCCATTAGTCCACTTGAAGGTAGGAGACACTTGGGAGAAGAAGGTGACTTTCCTGCCTACAGTAAAACCAGACCCAAAGCCAGGCTTCAAGGGAGGCAGATATTATAAGGCCTGCAAAAAGTCTGTGGAGCGAGTTTCAACTCACTGGCAAGCACTGGACTGCAAAGCAGGCTTAGAGGCTTTCATCAGCTCAAGCCCTGACACGCTCCCCTCCTGACGTGACTTCCTGTGATGCTTTTCCTCTTTTAGGGTTCTTTGGTTGCTGCTGTACCCTCTGAGCATCTCTTGTGTATTGCACTGTGCAGTGTAGATAGAACCCTGCCCCGTGGGAGCAGTGATGCCCTGGGGAATGAAACACATGCTGGGCAGAATATGATAGGTTTTGTGATGGTTCTCCATGCCRCCACAGTTCAAGATTAGATGCTAAGGCAGCTGTGTCTCCTGGTGAATATTTTACTATCTGTAATAGAGATAAATCATAATGATGCAGTTTAAAACAATTCTATAGTCACAGATAAGCCTTAGTATATAACRTTGATGAATGATAAATGCTTTCCTAAATAAGAGGAATATTTTTCGAGTGACTCAGAGATGCAGTAGGTTGGTCTGAATAATCACCTTCTACTCCAAGTTTCTGCTCTGAGAACTTTGCTAGGTGGCAGAATCAGAGCCATTATCTTAAGTTCTTTTAACTGATAACAAATCATATTTTTTTTTTCTAAGAGCATTTTATTGCATTAGCATTGTTTAAAATATCTAAATGTTTTAACTTTTAAAGCTTTCATTTTCTTTTTTCCCTTTCAGCTGTTTGCTTATTTTTCTTGTTGATAGGAAAAAGAAAACTAAAGCATTAAAGCCACTTGGAAATTAAGAGACTAGGAAAGCAAAGATGAACACTAAACTTGTCTTGGAATAATAGAACTTGGGGAGGACTTGTTTCACCTCTGTTGGCTGATAGTTTGGAAATAAACATGTCTGAGAAAAAGGAAAAGGAGTAGCAATGGAGAAATATGCCCCTTCTTTCCTACTTGCACACTTTTTTTCTATCTGTTCCTATTTCTTCCCTTTATGCCACAAGAAAAGAAACATTTATTTCAGGATTTGTCCTGGTTATCATCTCTTGACGTAACTATGCCTGCAGTAAAGATGTATGAAATGCATATTTCTAAAACTAATATCAGGAATTTCTCATGAAAATGGTTAGAATAGCTAATCTCCAAGGCCTAATTGGAAGCAACATAAATTATTATATCAATAAAATTTGCTTGAGAGGAAGCCAAAAAGGATTAATGTAATGAAATAAGAAGTCATAGCTGGAGAAAATTATTTTCACTGTGAAATATTTGAAAAGCTTTGTGGCTGGTGAATTAAAAAATACTGAATTAGTCTGAATTTTTGAACACGTGGACATTTTAATATACAGGATTATGTAGGCTTCTTTAAAGTAACTTGCAAGAGGCACCGGCAAGATATTCCGAGAAGCTGATGTACGAACAGATTGTACTCCATTTGTTTGAAAACAACCTTTACCTGATGGAAGTGCAATGCCATTATCTTCTCTACCAAACATCTTGTAATTCTACGTACTTACTTTTATGGCTTTTTCTAAAGCTGTAAGAGTGTGACAACATGGTGCTTTAGGCCTSAGGCTTTAAAATGCCTAGGATCTTGGGAATTGTAAGTGCAAATCCTACCTACACTCAGCTCATTCCTTCACCCTAGCAAAGTACTGTTGGTTAATTGCATTTAATGCTATTTTTAGTTTAGTTTTCTTGGACAAAAGCTAAAATGCAAAGATTTAGACTCTTTTCTACTTACACAAAAAATTGCTTTACAGGAGATCCAGAGCGGAGGTGCTGGGGGGTTAGGGAGGGACTTCAATTTTCTTGCAAATTCTCCTCTCTCCCTGCAGTTACACGGTGTGTATATCTGTGGGCAATAGCTATCCGAAAGTATGCAATCCATCATTGGTGCTGAAGAATCGTGACTGGCCCTTGTCCTATGATCAAAGAGTGAGGATGAGATTTTTACCTGCTTGAGCTCTGACAAATTTTGTGTGCATAAAATATGAATAACTAAAAATGTCRTCAGCCAAGTCTCAACCTCCAAACAAATGTTGAATGTGGGCAGTGCCTTTTGTCTGTAGGTGTATGTGGGTGTCTTTAGTAAATGACTTGCCCGCATTCACATACTGAAGATAAAGAACCTTTCTTCAGAATCTTCCCAGGAAAGAAAATACATTGTAATGCTGACATGGAAGAATATACAACTTGCATATAGTTGGTTTTATAGAGAAAGAAGTGGAATATCAGCAAACACATTTCCAATGTATAAGCTCAGAAAATCAGAAAATACATCAAAATACAGTATAGGGAGACCATTTTAGGATGCTGTTGATGCAATTGCTTTTTAGMAAAATTTCACTGAATCACAGAATGGTTGAGGTTGGAAGGGATCTCTGGAGATCATCTAGTCCAACCCGCAGCATGTTAGACAGGATTGCATCCTAGTGGGTTTTGAATATCTCCAGAGAAGGAGACTCCACAACCTTTCTGGGCAACCTGTTCCAGTGCTCTGTCACTCTCACAGTAAGGTTCTTCCTTATATTCAAACGGACCTTCCTGTGTGTCAGTTTGTGCCCATTGCCATTATGTCCTGTCACTGGGCACCACTGAAAAGAATCTGGACCCATCTTCTTGGCATCCTCCCTTAAGGCATTTGTAGACATTGGTAAGATCCCCCCTCAGTCTTCTCTTCCCCAGGCTAAATAGTCCCAGCTCTCGCAACCTTTCCTCATAKTGCAGATGCTTCAGCCCTCTGATCATCTTCATAGCCCTACGTTGGACTCTCTCCAGTAGTTCCATATCTCTCTTGTATTGGGGAGGCCAGAATCAAACACAGTACTCCACAGTGTGGCCTCACCACGACAAGATCACCTCCTTCGACCTGCTGGCGACACTCTTCCTAATGCACCCCAGGATATCATTGACCTTGGTCGCAAGAACCTCTTACTGGCTCATGGTTAACTTGTTGTTCACCAGCACTCCCAGGTCCTTCTCTACAGAGCTGCTCTCCAGAAGGTCAGCCCCCAGCCTGTATGGGTGCATGGAGTTATTCCTYCCCAGGGGCAGGACCTTGCACTTGCCCTTGTTGAACTTCATGAGGCTCCTCTACACCCAACTTTCCAGCCTGTCCAGGACTCTCTGAATGGCAGYTCAGCCCTCCCAGCCACTCCTCCCAGCTTTGTATCATCAGCAAACTTGCTGAGGAGGCACACTGTCCCTTCATCCAGGTCACTGGTGAAGAAGTTGAACAGGATGGGACCCTGCACTGAGCCCTGGGGGACACCACTAGCCACAGGCCTCCAGCTAGACTGCACCACTGACAACGACCCTCTGAGCTCTGCCATTCAGCCAGTTCTCAATCCACCTCACAGTCCACTCATCTAACCCTATAAGAGTTAATTAATAGGAGACAAAGTARCCATCTTAGTACRAAATTAAGAGGTGTTGGGGGRGAGCAGAGACACTCAAAAAATTAGCATGTGTGAAAATTTCATTATGCATGAACTACTCATCTTTCCTACAAAAACATGCAAGTGGAGAAGAATGCTTTCTSAATTTTGTATTTCAGTGAGGATATTTTCTTGCTTATCCAGGAAAATTTTAAAGCTTATGCTGCTTTGCAAACCTTATTTTCTGAGAGATCTGAATAGATACAGGTTAATTATTTGCTTACAGTAAAGCTCTTCACACCTCTGATTCAATTTTGGGATCTCTAGTAGCTGAACCCTCTTGAGGATAGTTACAATAATTTTTTTAAGGACCTATTCTTAGTATTGCAGCAAATGTACACAAAAATAGCCACCTCAGCAGCCTCTGCCTCCCAATGTAGTCATATATCGGTGGAATTCAAAGCAGGGGTTCTCTAGAAGCTGCTAATTGCCTGTCAATCATCTGGCACACTAGCAGCTCACACATTTTTGCTATCGACCTAGCAGATTAATGGTATTACCCAAACAAAAGAACAAAGGCCAGACTGTTCAATTGGGAAGGGTAATGTGTGGTCTTTTCAGGCCAAGATTAACAGAGAAACAGCAAAATGGTGTTCTTTGTAAAACTAAAGCTGCAGTGACCTTAACTCTGGCAAACAGACTGAATGAGTTCAGCACTATTTGCCAGTAAAACTCGGAGAGCAGTGGTCTAAAAAAGAGGAAAAAAATAAAGAACCAAAACCCTGTAATGAAAATTCTTTCCAAGTAAAATGATGTAAAATTAAAAATAATTTGATTTCACTTTTAGGAGTCAGCACCATAGCTAAAAMAATTCATAAAGCAATGTTAAAAACTGTTGACTATCATACCACAATCCTATGATGAATATATTTTTAGTGTCTGTGTGGGTCTATTTTCAGGACAATACTGCACAGTTTAAAAAAGAGTGTTCAGATTTTCCTCTGGTATCTATGGGACTTGTATTCTTGGATCAAGGTAAATCAGAATAAGGATATTATTGTTACTGAAATTATTATTTTTTATATTTACTTATACTAGCACCATAGCTAGGAATTCCATCTGAGATTAGGACCCCAGTGTACTAACTCTGAGCAAACACTAAACAAGAGACACTGCAAATTTACAGTATCTCAGTACTAAGGATTTTCCAGTCAAAACCTCATAGTCAAGACTGGTGAGATTCATGCTGTAAACAGAGCAGTGTTGGATGAAGAGAAGAGGGTGGCTTATGTATGGACTGGCTGCTCCAAAGAACATTTTAGCTACCTTTAGTGACAATTAATTAGTATTAGTTGCCATCTGGAGAGATAAATTGCTCTCAGGATTTCTGGCTAGACCACAACTCTCAGAAAACAGCAGCATTTGGAGTTTATAAGATACCTGTACGTACTTCAACTTGTGATAGAAATGGCTGTATGAACCACACATTTGGTGTCCTATCATTACTGTCTTTACCAGTCTGAACTGTCTTTAGGCTACAATGTGACCTCCCAGTAGGTTCATAAAATTTATATGGAAAATTGTAATTTCCTTTACTGATATCCTATGCATCAGTGACCTCTACAAACTGTACAGAGGATGGAAATGTGGAAACTAGCTTATCTTTTGAAATAATTCATTAATAATTCTTATGAATAACTGTTAGTCTGAAAAGTGTATGTCATGTGGATATTCTGAATGCTTGATTTTGAAATTTCAAGACAACTTTCGTTATCTGTGGGGGTTGTATAGTGCACTTCCATTCCCTGATTCAATGCACATAACTCATAGAAAGACATTTCTAGGCTGAAGATCTAAGGTTGAATGGAAGTTTTGTTTTCTATGAATATTCTGTAAGATTCACCGGAAATTTGTCATTGCTTGAGATGTTCAACTCAGTAAGCCCATTCTTTGGCTTATAAATTGTTGGAGAGTTATAAAGTATTTATCTTCTTATGCCCTTCCTCACCCTTCTTTAATGAAGGTTGCAACTGGTACTATTTCATCTTGTAGTCACAAAAAAATTGCAAACTTCCAGGCCTGGAATCAGAGCCAGTAGACATCTAATTGTAGTCAAAGAAATAGGGCATATGGTAAAGACAGGTAGAAGAATATTTCAGGCCTTAGAAAATCAATTGAGAAGTAATGAACATTGATGAAAATATAAAACTTGTAGAAAGCTTCATTTATTCATTGTGAGCTTCAATAAAGGGCATCCCATTTGTCTGCTGCAGAGCTGGAGCAGAATGGATTACACTACATAGTGAATATTTTGTTTTGCATTTTATTGATCTGAGGGGAAAATATAACTTGTACTGTAAAGTATGAACTTGATTCAAAGCCACTGAAGTCAATGGAAAAATTTCTTTCAGTTGCATCTTATATCTTTAATCAAAATTGAAGATTCCTCTTTGCAATACATGCATAAAGATAGCTCTTTTGCTCTTTCCCCTTTTTTCACCTTCTTTCAATACACCTGAGATTTTTTTGTACTCCAGAGCAGCAGAACAGCTTTCTCCTAATACCTGAAAGGGTGCAGAGATTGATAGTGGAGTTCAAGAGAAGAGGAGAGTAGGAACATACATTTTTACCATAACTTTCTACCATAGCATCCATCAGTAAGTCTCCTTAGGAGGACTGAGAAAAATACATTTGTCGTTATCTAACACATGCTCAGGCAAATATTGTATTCAGGTCCTTCATGGTAAAATTTGGCCTAAAATACAAAAAGATGTGATATATCTCTATATATAATATACCACATTGTGTACTAGTGATAAGGATGCCACAAAAAACTAATATAGCATAAAGATGTACTTTGTTCTCTGATTTTGACAACTGTAGTTTGCCTTTAGCTATTCATGATGAAATAGTATAAAATGTTAGTAAATGTGTCCAGATGCACATTAGGAAAAAAAAAAAAATGTGTATACAGGCAAGAGTGACAGCTCACCATGCTGTTTATTCTTTGCCTGGAACTGATGAGTCCTGCTGAGCTTTGCTTCAATCTTGATGTAGGTCAGTATCAATGTGTAATTCATTTTAGAAACTGATGAGGTTTTAGAAGTATGCTGGTTTTGGAGAAGGTGTAAATTAAAAGGTGTTTGATGAGCGTGTGGCTGCTTGTACTTCTTCGGCTGTCTAACACTGTAGCAGCTAGAAATGTGTTTCTGGGAACGACAGAAAGCACTGAATGGGCTTGTAAGTCCTGTCTCATGGTGAGGAAAGATTGGAGGAAGGTTTGGGCTCCTGTGGAGGAAAAGACGCTTTTGGTAAGGCGAGTGATTGTGTTTTAGGGCTAGTTTTCTGAGAGACTGTGGGTGGAAATGGCAAAGCTTTTCAAGGCTGGGCAATATTCTCTATTCAGATGTGCATGCTACTCCTTTTGCCAGGGTTTCTAAGAAATCAGATATATGACAGAATGGTTTTAGAGAAGCAGAAGAGGAAGAGTTTTGGTGATGGGCTAGTTGCTGTAGTTTGCTTCATAGCATGCTATTTTATCAATGAAAATCTATACAGCCCTTCAGAGGGTTGCATTTTGTCAGCTCTTCTCCATACAGAAGCCCTCTGCCTCTGCTGACTTGTACCTTTTTTGCAGCGTACTGCCATCAATCCTCCAGATGAGAAGCTGAGCTCTTGGTGGGCTATATACTGGACAGTCTCACCAGACAAGGAGAGAGTCAATGAGAGGCCCTTATCCGAAGATATAATTTAGGGTTCAAACATAAGCAGTTGCAAATGATAACAAAATAATAATTGCCAGTGTAGGCTACAGTTTGGGCCTCAGATTGCTTTTTCTTTAGTGTGTCCTCACCAATGAAAAAGAATAAATCAACTCTTTAATCCCCTTTTATGGCAAGTATCAGAAACATTAGCTTTAAATAATCCTTCAGTATTTTATCATGTCGTAGGTCGCATCTTTGCAAGGGTCCTGAAATGTAGCTGCTTTTTATATTTCCCAGTGCTGCACCACACAATGGATTTCTTGCACTTTAAATCTTCGCACAAGTCAGATCCCACTTCTGCTTGGGATGTTCTATATATCAGATGAGAAGAAAGTTATTGTGCCCAGCCACTTTTTAGTTATAGATCCAATTGTTACAGTTAACTGAAATGGGAAAGATTGTATTTGACCCCAGATACTGCAAATATCTCTAATAGGCTTAGACAGCAAGATATCTGCATATGTTCCAAATACCCGTTAGTGTTGGAGGCTGCACATGACTTTTGGGGGAATGGGAATGGAAATTGTCTCCTCCATAGGTTTTTATGGTGCTAGAGTGTTTCATCCACTTTTCTTTTAAAAGGCTAGAAGTCTACAACATTTCAGCTGTCCTCAAAAGAACTCTGTTAAACAATATTTACAATAGAGCAGTAAAAGCAAGGAAAGCAAGGAAAGCAAAGGAAATAAATATTATTATAAGAAAATTATATTATTATTGCTTTTTATAATGATGGTTGCTTGTCTTTAGCACAGAACCTCTCCACTCCCTCCCCATGACTTTCTCATATACTAAGTGCGGAGAATCACTAGGTCTGCAATTTTTTTCTCAGCATATAGTAACAATATCTTTCAGACAACAGGGATCCTTAATTCCATTCCATGCAGTCACATTCTAGAAATGAGATTAAATAGACTAAGTAAAACATTAATTTCCATGAGTTCCCTACTTAATTACCATCCCAAACTGCTGCAAGATCATCAAGCATGACAAAGAATAAGAAAAAAAAAAAGTTGTCCTCTGTATTTTACATTCAGCGGCAGCCACACAGCATTTATCTACAGTAAAAATGCTTGTGCATCTGCTTTCTTCCCAAGGCTTCAATGCATACTAATTATTTTCTCATGTATATTAACTAGGATTTTATAGCTTTCCTGCTTTGTGCACTGCTTCAAATCTTTATCCCATAGCTTTTCTGCTATCTTGCTTGCTTAAAGCTGAAAATATTTCTTCATAAAAGTCTGGTGCAAATTCCTTTTTATACATGGAAAGAGTCTGGTATGTTTATCAATACTGCATAGTACAGAGACCACACTCGTTAGAGGAGCCTTTCTTTTCCTGGGTAAGGTGCAGCACTGAAGTACACCGAAGTGAACTGCCTTGTTTTATGATGTTTCATTTGCCTCCAGCCACGAGTAGGACAGGCCATGTTCCTTTATCAATGCCACGGGACTCATTACAACTCCCCTCACTGACTAAGCTTAACATGACACAYACTTGGTACGTGTGGTTTACAGATGCTACAGGTACTATTTAAACGAGAATATCATTCTAAGGTTTGTCTTGTTTGGCCTAGTTCCATTTCCCACTATTCCACATCTCTGCCTTTCTTCACCTAAATTTCCAGTAAAAAGTGTTACTTGAAATATTTCACTGATCTTTGACATATATCCTTGATATTTATCAAGAAATTGGTCTGCATTTTTCATATCATTAATTTTAGGTGAGGAATTTATATTTTGTCCTATTGTTCAAAAGAGGAAAAACATTCCTTCAGCATACGGAGTCATCACTAAAGTCAGCAATTGCTTGCACTCTCCTTCTCCYCTCCCACCTCAAATTTAGTCAGCACTGGAAATATCCTCTCCTGGATATTATTGTTTGGCATAAATACATTATTCACAATTGGTATTAACACTGCATTTGTACAATACACCTTGCTGTGCTTCAGTAATTCTCTCTACGGTCCAGGGGTTGCCTTTTTTTAATGGGTCAGCCTGAGAGCTGAGCCTGCTGGGGAAGAACTGCAAATAGGATTCCCAGTTCACTCCTAAACATTCTGACATGTCATCTAATCTTTGAAAACCCATAAAACTTTAAGTTGAGAACTACCTACACATTTAGCTTTGCAATGCAGTCGCACTTTCCTGATTTTGAGCTTTCTACACACACACACACGCATATTTCAAATAAATTCCATTTTTAATTTATTGTGGGAATCAGAGSGTAGGGATAATATATTCCAAGAACTGTACTCAGAACTTTTATCATTGCTAGTCAACAGTTAGGAGATTATTGCATTATATGTTAAAGAGCTTTTTGTAGGTTTTGTTTGATGATAGGGATGTAGCCAAGTGCATGTTGCTATAGGTGACTCTGGCCAGGACAGCTCATAGCATTGAAAAGCAGAATCAAAAAAATACAGATCATGTTTTAAAACGGGTAGGTTCTGTCAGTGGCAAACATGACTAGTTGATTGATTCAGCACATAATTTTTAAAATAAGGCTAGACTCCGGAAACTGAACCTTTTTTTCTATAAAAATATAGTATGGGGAGGTTCCATGTTAGTAGTGTCATACGGTACTTCTTTCACTTAGCTTATTCGTTACTTTTGTTCCTGCCTTCCATCTTCTATCCCTGCACCCCCATATGTGTCAGTCACATATTGCGACCTGCAATGATCTGGCATCAAATTACCCCTTCTTGGGCATTTGAGAGGGCTCTGGGGTTTTTGAAAGTTCTTAGTAGAGTTGCATTCCAGTGCCTTTAACTTGCTTTACCTTTGCAAAATTATGTCTCCTTCCTTCAGTACAAAGAAGAAAGGTCATCTTATGGCTGAGGGTTAACCTAAGATTCAGGAAGCATATATGGAATTCCTAACTCTCCTCAAAACTTCTCTCATCTTGAGAGCATCACTAATCTTTTTATGTACAACRGGGTGAGAATTTGGTTCTTTTCTACCTAATGGGGTTAAGAGTCAGCAGTAAGAAGTTAAACACTAAGTGGTCAGATAGGTATACTAATGAGGATCCAACGGTTACTTCAGCAGACAGATTTCTAAGGGTAAAGCTAACCAGAATTTTAGAAAATAGTTCTGTAGATCACTTAAGTGGAGACACAGAAACAAATGAGAGAGACACACAGAGAGGTACCTAATTTACCTCTTATATGTTTGCTGAATCTGCAGGGTTAGAGTCACAGAATCACAGTCATAATGTGGAGGCCATCTGGTTCAACCCTTCACTCAAGACAGGGCTGACTTGCCCATGGCCTTTCCCAGGTGAATTTTGAATGTCTCTGGGGAGGGAGACTTTCCACATCTTCTCTGGGCCCCTGTTCCAGTATCTGACCATTCATTTTCCTTATATCTAAACAGAATTTCTGGTGTTCCAACTTGTCCCTAGTGCCTCTTGTCTTTCTGCTATATACCTCTGAGAAGAGTCTGACCATGTCTTCTCTACATCCTGTCATCAAGCAGCTATGGACAGCAGTAAGATCTTCCTTGAGCCATCTCTCCTCTGGGCTGAACAGACCTTGCTCTCTCAGCCTGTCCCTCTGCACCAAGTGCTCTTGTCCCTTGACCACATTAGTTGCCCTGTGCTGTACACTCCAGTATGTCAGTATCTTTCTTGTACTGAGGAACCCAAACCTGAACCCAGTGCGCCAGATGTGGTCTGACAATTGCCAAATAGAGGTGAAGGACTTGCTACTGGGCCTGTTGGCTACACTCAGATACAGTCTAGGATGCTGTTGGCCTTCACTGCAAAGGGCACACTGTTGCCTCATGTTCAACTCCTTGTCCAGCAGGACTCAAATGTTTTTTTCTGCAAAACTGCTTCCCTAGGCAGTTGGTCCCCGGCCTGTACTGGTGCATAAGATTTTCTCCTGCCAGATGCAGAGCTTTTCATTTGATTTTGCTGAACATCTTGAAGTTGATGTCAGCCAAATTCTCCAG
This sequence comes from Rhea americana, assembly GCF_003343005.1. Taxonomy (NCBI): domain Eukaryota; kingdom Metazoa; phylum Chordata; class Aves; order Rheiformes; family Rheidae; genus Rhea; species Rhea americana. The sequence continues at coordinate 1,835,628 of NW_028186745.1, forward strand.
TGTGCTGAGGTCTCTCTAAATCACAGTCCTGCCCTCTAGTGTATTTGACTCTCCCTCCCCCCCCCCCAGTTTGGTGACATCTCCAAAGCTGCTGGGTGTGCATTCTGTCCCATTGTCCATACCTTTAACAAAAACACTAAACAATGTTGGCGCCAGTGTCCGTCATTAGTTATGGGCTGTATTTTCTATTACTGACTCTGGTGGCGACCCTTTGAGCCAGAGAGACCAGCCAGTTTTCCACCCACCTTATTGTCCATTTCTCCCCAATTTGGCCATAAGGTTACCATGGGAGACCATGCTAAAGTCAAGACACAGCATATCCACAGCTCTCCCCTCATCCATACCTCCAATCATAACAACATAGAAGACAATCAAGTTGATCAGGCATGATTTGTTCTTGATAATCCATCTGCTGGTCCCGGTCACCTTCTTGTTCTTCATGAGCTCAGAAATAAGAAATGAAATAAGAAATAAAAGCTTTACAGACTAATTGTAGTTGTTAACATCATCTAAATACCTCCGAGAAATTGATCCTGAAATGAGCAAATCAGGCTGAAAATAAAGCAAATCTAATGAGCTATTTCAGAGCGGAATCACATTTTGCTCTTGACGTTTCCCAGACTTACTCTGCTAGTGTGAAAAGAAAAAACATTGCATGCTTTCTTGTGACGGAAGGAATCCTATAACCATTAAAACCATGGAGGCTATATGCTGAAGGCCTWGGCAGCAACTCCAATATGAGTAAATTTACTTACTCTTAGGTACTGCCATCCTATCAGTCAGTTGATCTACATAGTTTACCTTAGCTGAGATCTGACACCTTGAATTCAAAGTTTATTATAGTTGTGCAGTTCTTGAACTTTCGTGAGAGATTGCAAATAATTTCATTTAAACTGCAATCCATTCTTAATTTTAACTTCCTAATCTTAATATTCTAAATCTGAAGCTGTTACTTTTAAGTTCATATTCAAGAAATTCATGTCCTTTGTATGAATGTTTACTTTAATTAAATAAGATATATGTTTGGTACTGTGAGTGAAATCGTGAACTAAACAGAAATTGGATAGTGTTATCTCTTGGTGAATGTTTTCTGAGATAATTCCTGTTTGCACTGCCTCATTAAAATCCTCTAGCACACATTTAGCTTAAAAAACAAAAACAAAAACAAAAACCTCGGTAGACCTTATAAACATGCCACTTAAACACATTCGCTTGGTCAGGTTTTCTCACCTTGTCTCTAATTATCTCTGCTTTTGAAATATAAATGTTATAAGGTTAATAAGTCCCTCTTTCCTCAGCAAGCATACTTGCAGGTGACTGAGCTGAAGAAAAATCCCTTCCTTTCCCCTTTAGCTTCCTAAGGTGGCACAGACTGATGTCAGCTGCACCTTATCACATATTAAGACTACCTTATTAATTTCTTCAGTGTTCACCCTTCACTTTTACTCCTGCATGACTTACACTTAGGGTTATGTTTATGCTTAATTTATTTTAAGGCTACTTTACAGGAATTCGATGGGGTTTACTTCTGTTTATGTGATTGCTACCTAGCAAATAGCTGTGGATTGTCTCACTGCTGTTTTGTAACAACAGTATATGCAATTATTCCTTTCATTATTGGAAAATGATTTTTTTAAGATTATTTCTTTTTTTCCTAATGCATTTTTTGAATTTCTCTTAAGGAAAAATAACTCAGCTACCATTTCCCTAAGCATCTCCAAGTAGAAAATCCTTAATCTTCAGTGACRCTTTTATCATAAATGAGTTCCCCGATGAATGCAAATGCTCGCAGTAAGGAATTATCACTTACTGAACAGAAATACAGGCATGAGGTGTTGTACTTTTCAGAGGCTTGTTGATGTAAAGCAGAGCCATCCAGTTCCAGGTCAGTCATTCATAGGGAACCTACATCAGGGGTGGTAAAAAAATCTCTACATGCAGACCGCTGTGCCAGGGCCACAGCAAAATGAATGTATCTTCTGTCTAGTTTCCAGTGAACAGCTGTTAAATTAGTACTTGTAGCTGGGGCATTGATTTAATATTTGCTTTATTTCCCCTGTGCTCTACCTGCACTGAGAGCAGTTTCAGGGAAATTGCAGCACTGGAGATGCAGCCCTGTTGGCCAGACAGGTGAAATTTCTAGGTCACTGTTGTGCTACGTTGGCTGGGTTATCGTAGGCTACCCCACTGGAAAGTGAAATTTCTCTGCATTTTGAAGTTGCCAAGGAATTAAGAACAGTGTACCTAGATTTGGTTATCTAGGTATGATCCTTGCTGCAGGTAACCATTCTTGAAAATTTGRGATGACAATTTTTCCTAGGTGACTCTAGGTATAGAACTGAGAAGCCCATCTGAAAAGAACACATGTACAAGTGATGGAAGATTTTCTCTAACATTCTCCAAACTGTTTCAAGATGAGTATCAAAGGTATCATACACCTATCAGGGCTAGAAACTTTGAAAAATCTTAGTCTTGACATAAAGTACTGCACACAAGCAGGCAGGGATATGTAGAAAGGTTACTGTTGATGCAATATCCAAGAATAGCACTTTGCCTTGACAAACCATATGCAAAGCTCTAATGCGGAAAGTAAAAGCTCCTTTAATCAAACAAAAATGAAAACACCTGGCCATTCTTCATTATGAGATTTTCTATGCATCAGGTAAAGTTTTATACTGCAGCCTCAGTAACTACAAGGATTCTTTCTTATCTTTATGACTGCTTGCAAAGGCCTTCTGGTCATTCTGTGGTGTTTTAACATTGTGAATTCCGGGATCTTTTAAAAGATCAGATTTATATAAGGCATACGTATAATACACGCACTGCTAGATGGATGTGGGTTGTCCAGACAATCAGATTAACACCACAAACAAAATCATGTAGCTGCCTGTGAGGAAAACTGATGAAGTGCTCTATGTAAATTTATTCAGAAGTATAGTCTATGGCTTTTTTTCTTTTCTTTTCTTTTCTTTTCTTTTTTTTTTTTTTTTTTTTTTTTTTTTTTTTTTTTTTTTTTTTTTTTGATAATGTAGTAACAGAGGCCTAGAGGAAACTCTGCTAGCTGATGTAAATTTTGGTTGTGAACAACTTTATATGACACTTTTATTTATCTTTCCCTGTGTCACCAGTCCTCCCTTGTGCCCTCCTCCACTGTAACCCTTACAATGCCTGGTATGCTTGGTACCATCTTAGTGGTAGGAAATATGTTGTCTGTGATCTTCAAAGGGGTGCAGAGTGTTCTCAGAGTTGTGTCAGGTCCTGCTTGCATGTCATAGAGCAGACTTGCTTCTGGTTTCCCTAGAGAGAGTGATAAAGCTTTGGTTTTCTCAAACAAGATCCCTAGGCAGAGGTTTTTTTCAGGGCTGCATTTTCCTTTTGCAGTGGCCAGCTGATTTCCCATTGCTGCAGGTTGCAGGAATAAAATTTCATTCTGAAGACATCTATTTGGATTTATAAAAGTCAGATTCTATCCAACAAATTCTTCCTAAATTTTGAACAAATATCATTTGTCTGAAAGAAATGTACTTGCTTGCTTTCCCCCCACTTTAATCCCAAATCAGAGGAGACAATGTTGAAAGATGGCAGTCACTAGCTGTAGACCACAACACAGCAAACTCAGCTTTATCCAGCTTCCTTTCTGTCTAATTTTTCTTTTTAAAAAAGCCCTCTTCTGCCTCCCTCTTATTTTTTTTTCTGCATGCCCTTGTTCACCCTGGCTTGAATTTTTCTGACTTTCCAATCATTATGTAAAACCTGTCTATTTAATGGGATTTATCAGAAAACGTGGAAATATGTTCATGAATTATAGCATAGTCTGTTTTGTAGCTGGTCAGAGGAAGCAAAGTGCTTGTCCCTACTGAATGCTTTTTCTTTAATGATGTTAGAGTTATGATTTATTGCAAATTAATGTCACATACTGAATGATCTTATGTCTTTACTGACATAAGTCTTTTGGTTTATGAGTGATTCACGATGAATTCTGAGAAGTTCAGTATGGTTCATGTAATTGAGAGAGTTACAAATGCCACATAGCGAAATATATCTGGCACTGTTCAATTTGGCACCCTCAGTAGCTAAATGATATGTCAGCATGTAAAAATCAATTGAAACCTAATCCTAGCACTACCTACAAGTTGCAATAGGTACAAGATGGTATTGCAAAATGTAATTCTGTCTGTGTGGTCCTCCATGTATCTGTTATTTTCTTTTCCTGATCTGCTGTGGCCATTAAGCAAATCAATCTTAATTCAGTGTAGCTCCTAAAGCACTTCTTGCAAAGCTTCTTTTAAACGGATCCATGAAACAGAAAGTAATATACAGTATATCAACACAATGCTGTCCTCTGAGCCAGCAATACTTGTCAAGATCATTTAATAGGCATATTTTTCTTTTCACTGATATGTCTGTTCTCCTGCATTAAAAAAAAATCTATTTCCTTAGAGATCCCTTTTTTGGGCCATTGATTGCCTTAATTTGATTTTTTTTTTCAGTAATTCTTGCAAAATTTACTGTGTTAAATTATTGGCCTTGTATTTCTGCTAGCAAGGTTCAGTCGACTTTTAGCTGGCCTAATTATGGGTACCTACCGTACTAGCTCTGTCCCCAAGTATTATTTAAAAGTGATTGCAATAACTTTTCCCTTGTATAGTCTCTCTTTCTCTCTCTCTCTTTTTTTTTTTTTTTTTTTTTTTGGTTTAGGCTATGCAGAATAATTCCCAAGTTATTGATTGATTGATTTAATTCTTGCATTTAAATACATCATACTTTCTGTCTGGATGGCTCAACGTTTGTGTTGCTGTTAGCGTATGCTTTTCATATACAACAATTTTGGGCTTTGGTGTTTTGCTTTAAACTCTGCAAAGTCCCACTATTTTCCTGTGTGCTTCTCTTGTGTTGTAGGTCTTACTGTTTCTTTTGCATCACTCCAGTTTCCTGAGAGCTAATCTTGAGCACCTGGAAGAATTCTGATTTTCACAATACCTTGCTGAACACCTCCTGCAGTTAAGTGCATCTCAAGTTACTTCTCTAAAGCAATGATGGCAAGATAAGTGGATACAGCTACACTAGCTTTAAACTAGCTTTCCTGCCTGCTGGTAGCTCTGTGCTACTAGATCAAGGAGCACAACTGGCTGTAAAATCCACCTGAGAAGCTGGGTAAATGCTAGAGATTGGCTCATACTAAACTCTGTACTACTGTGGTTACAAAGACAACAAATTCCCAAAATGTCTAGTTTAGAGTGTGCTGACACTACCTCTGTCACTGCAGTAACTGCAGGATAGCCATGCCCAACAGCAAGGAGAGCAAGCCCAGACTGAAAACAGACATGATCACTGGCTGCTTTGAGCACGTCACGTTAACATATTTGCTTCTCCCACGGGAGTTTAGCTCTGCTTTCTTTGCATACTCTGTTGACACTTTGGGGTCGTTTAGACATACAATTCACTGCAATTCAGACACTAATACCTGTAAATAAACCCTGCTTCAGAGTCCATAAATTCCTCTTCTAGTAATATCTGCCTAGGGTCTTAAAAGGCACTCAACTAATGTGGGAAGCTACGGATGTGGTGGGAAGTTGTGAGTCAGTGAAGTTTTTGATCCCTGCCTCTCCCTGCTGGGTTGTTTTAGCTAGTAGGTGAAGGCAAGGTTTATCGAGTCAGGCTTACATATATGCACGTAGTTTTGATTAGACCAGGGAAGTGGCTAGCTTTGGCCACACAAATTCTTCAGGTCTAAAACAAAACCAGCAAGTTTAAAACATTTTAGAACAATACTGTTACTGCTTCTTTGTGTAAATCACTTCACCTCTCTGCATTTTTTTTATTATGTTTATCTTTGTCTGTCTCAACTTTTTAGATCATAAGCTTTTCAGGAAAAAAGACCTATTCTTTTCCAACGCTTTTGTAAGCTATTGCAAGGAAGTGCCTTTGTTGAATGGCTGCAGAGGATGTGGACACCTCCCTAAGCTGCATTTTTCTCTTCGTCATCTTCTCCCCTGTGAACAGGAGCTTGTGTTACTGCTGGCAGCTGTTGAGAGGCTGGGGGAGGTATCGAGCCGCCGCATCCTCTGGCGTTGACCACATCCGGCTCTTCTGAGTTAATTTTCTGTCTGTCTGTGCTGGTTGTTTTGGGATCATGGTGTGTTGTCCAAAGCACTGATGGAAGTTTCTTGCTCCCAGATACGTARTACTTGATCTTGGATTACCAAGTGTGCTGAAAAAACAAAGGCACGTTTATACAACAGTCACAACAGGTTAGAGTTGACGTATCCAATGTAAGTTTAAATGAGTTGGATGGGTGTAGTAACAGTCTAGTGCTGTTTATTGCTGCTGAACTTACTGCTTATATTTGAGCAGATTCAGCAGCCTCTGTTGAGTCCCATGTTTCTGGGGCTAATTGGAGACCAGTAAAACTGTTGCCTCCCCAGTCATATCTGGGATGGCAATCACAGGTGTATCTCGTCTCAGAGTGAAGGGAGTGACCTTTCAGCCTCTGAGCATAGTGCAGCTTATTTGTTATCAGTACTTAAAATAAACTTGCAAACAGCTTTGGAGTCCCTTCAGTAAAAATGTTGCTTACTCATAAATATAGCCCATTTCTTTTCTTAGCGTTGTATAACCTCACCTGAAAGTTTTCTGAGGTGAGAAAGTAGAAACAGGCTCACGTAGTCTAATCCCATCTAGTTGTTGCGTGACTCTGATCCACGGAAACAGACTACCATAAGGCAAAGGGGTTTGCGCCTAGAGAAGTTTCTAATCTGCCATTTGGTAGTATAAAAGGCTCCTGGAGCTTTCATTTAACTGTCCTGTACCTGTGTCATAGGATTTAAAAATGCAAAACTAATGCCTTGAACTTTTTTGCTTTGCCCTTGAACCAAATGATATAATAACATAAGAAGCTTTGCCCATTTCAAAGGAAACCTCGTATATAATCTAGGTCTGAAAGGCCAAGTACTGTATCTGAGTACCTGGGGGATGATTTCATATGGTCACAGAAAATAAAAGTATGCATGATCCATGGTTAAAAGCCTCCACAATTCTCAACAATAAGATTTTCCATTTTAGCATATAAAAGCAGTGACTTGGGTTGGAATATCTGTATCCTCTGCGCTGCCCTATGTTCAAATGGCCTCAGTATCATGGGAGAAAGGAAAATAAAATTCTAGGAAGTAACTTGTCTTTCTGGATTACCCATGCTAGTTCTTTATGTAACACACTAAACATTACACAGGATATTCCTATCCTGTCCTACTGTTACCCAGAGATATAAAGAGGATATCAGGAAATACAAGCAGAGCTAATATTATTGATCCTATTGTATTGTTGACTGCAATATAATACATTCAAGTTTAAATGTCATAGAATAAGGCATTTAAAAAACATCTTCAAGGCACAGTGCAGCTGTGATGTTAATTTACAGACTTTATGTAGAGGTTTGGAGTCAAAGGTGAAGTTAGGTGAAGGGGAAGTTACTTTCTTAATTATCTATCTTAATCAGGKGTTTCTTTCGTGGATGCAAAAAAGTCCCCTTTTTAATTTTTACAGTATTCCTTCTCAYAGAAGAGATGTGCTGAGTCACTGATAAATAATTCACTTAGGTCTGAAACCATGCTACAAGCTAACTTTTGCTTTACTGTTTTGTTCACCTGTGCTGTGTAGGTCATAAGSGGCACAAAACTAGATCAAAACTGTCAGCCCGGTCTAGTAGGGTGGGAGTGAAAAAAATGAAACAATTTTCYCTCTCTACATTTTCTTCTGTCACAACATTGAATGTTCATTGTATGCTATGTCAAGTCACATTATGTAGTGTCAAGAAGTATTTCAGTTTTACCCTCCCCAAATTACTGTATCTATTTTTCAATTAATTACTGTTCTTTATTGTTGGTAAAGTAGTTAGTAGTATTACAAGTCTTGGAAAATSACTCTTCAGTTTTGGGAGCTACCACAATTCAGATGTTGATGTAGATGTGAATTAGACATGTGTGGCTCAGAAATTATTCCAAACCAAGGAGTCTGTTTCATGGGTTAGTCTCATATCTGACTTGTCCTCTGCACACAAATTTTTCTCATCTAGCTTCTCTGAGATTATCTTGAAGGTATAGCTCTTCAGTGCCCACTATTTTTCCAGTCACAGCTACTAACAGAAATAGTTGACTGAAATCTAGTATGACCGCATATTGCAAATAATGGAGGACCTAGCAGGTGACATTGCACAGTTGACCTGCGACAGCCAACTTTTGCAGGACATGAACAGCCATTATCAGAAAGTGCTGATCTGTTCATGTCATGTCTTGGGATGTCTCTCCATTTCCTCTGTTTGTTGCTTGTCTATCTGCAGCCAAAATATCAAACTTGTTGCCCTTTATCTCCCACTGTTCTTGTGGCTGCAAGACAAAGAGATCATCTGTTTCCCATGGGAGCGTGGCTGTTTTGGGGTAATTTTATTCACTTGGCCTGTCTGGCTGCTGCTGCTGACCGCTGCTTCTCACTGTAAAACACACAATGCCGGTGCCATGAAGTGGTGGTAATTCCTGCTACATTTTTTTTCCCTTTCACCTTAACTGTCACTTCAAATGCCTGCAAGCTCCCTYCTCCCTGACTCCAGTACTAGCTTCTAGACAGCAGAAATTCTTGTGTTCAGCTTTCTGTTGAAGAAAATACCAGTTAGGGACAACCAAGGTGTCTCTGGTTCTGTAATTTCAATGTACTAAATATGGTACAGCATCTGATTTTGCAGTTGCAGTTTACTGTTTTCTTTAGGAAACTACTAAAAAGCCATTTCCAGCATATCAAGAAGAAAGACGAGAAGAAAAGCAGGCTGAACTCCTCCTTTTTCTTTTCCCTTTCTGTATCTGTTACTCAACTGGTTGATTGGCTACTATTTGTAGGTGGTAGAGATCTAGCTGGAGGCCATAATCCATGTAACAGTTTTGYATCCACCAGTCCATGTGCCTAGTTTTCCAGCTGTACTAGGTGGCCTCCTTGATGATAAAAGATTTTTTTTCAGTCTTTTTCAGTCTTAAATTTTGAGTCTCAGAAAATGATGTTGGTGTGAAGGAATGTAATTTCCCCTTTCAATGGTCTTCGCTCTTATATGAAGATTGTTTTGCATTTCTTATACCTCTAGTGTAGCAAAGTTTTRGGGGGAATCAGCATGGCCCAGTCTTTCCTAGTAGTAAATCATCAGGCCTTATGTAGGGAAGGAAGTTCCCTCATCAAATGATACTTCCTTTCAAAATTGTTAGGATTTGATACAAATTAGCTGTCTTTCCATAGCTAGAAATGTGTGAAGTTTGTTTGGAAAATAAAAAGCTTTGATATTTATTAGCTATTTTTCTCTGGAATCTTGTTGTCTTCCTGATACTCACTACTTTCCTTGATGCTTCTTAAAAATGGCCCACTGTTTGAGAAATTAAACAAGAATCTACTATTTACTGACAAAGGTATAAGGAATAAATTACCGATTTGTTCATTCCAATAGAAGTAGCTGTGCTTTCGAAGCAAAAGTCATATTTTACTAGATTAATTCAGCTTATAATGAAGTAAAGTTCTCCCAAGCCTGATTCAAATGTGAGGAAAATGTTTTTCAAGTGGTCATTGTCAGGCAATACCTATTAAAGGTGAATTTGATATGCTGTATGAAGATTTTTAGCTCCAGAATCTCTTCATAAAGATATCTTGGAAAACTGGGGAAAAAAAATGCCATATGGAACTGTTTTCTCCAATTAACTGACTAAAATTCATTGTCTTAGCTCTAACATACCTATTTTCACATCKTGCAAACATGATCTTATTCTCTAAACTTGACCTATACTTTTACACAGGCGAAAAAGCTTTAATTGCACCATCAATTTTGTTCTTTGCTTTAGGCCAACATAAGGTATCTCACACTTTTCTCCTAGGTTTTCTAATTTTTAAATTTCTCATTCTTTTAACAATTTAGGAATCATCCTGACAAGAGGTTCATAGAATACTATAGTTAGTTTTCAATCTTTATGGCCAGCGAGTCAATACAAGTATGTTTCAACCAATCCACATCAGGGCTTTTGCAGCTTTGATATCAAAGATTTTCTGAGATGAGGGAGGCTAGTTAAATGAAAATTCAAGAGTATGCCCTAAGCTATCATATTCCCACAGCTCTTTCTTACCAAAGAGGAAGAACTTAAACATAACTCCTGTGACTAGAGAGGTTCACAGAAAATTGAGACATAGGAACACTTTTGCTTACCATTCAAAACAAATAGATACCTTAAAGCATCACGTGCTTACTTAAATGACTGTTTTAAAAAAGACTTTGTTAAAAAGATGTAATCAAAGATCTGTTCCGTAACTGATAAGAACAATGCAGGAAGCCAAGGGAAAGTCTGCAAAGCTATTTCCTAAGTATGAGCTTCATATGTCATGTGTCTTTTTATTTACTTTTTTAAAAAAACGAGTTTATTTGAGGAACCAGCTTGTGAGCATTAATAGGCATCTGAGTCGAAATGTGTTTTGTTTCTTAGATATCCACACTATTAAAAGAGCAGCTCCACAAACTCACATGAGTGAGTTTGTTTCTTTCTGTTTTGCTACAACACATTTATTTAGGAGAAGTAGATCTAGGGCAGAAATGTAATTCAAGCAATACTCTTTCTTTTCATGCATTTCATCCCACCAGGAACTTCTTCCTATCTTAGTGCAGGGTATGCTGCTATTTTGCTTGAGATGTTATGGGACCAGTTTGTTTTCTCCTTGAGGCAGAGCTATGCTGAGAAAACATAGCTTGTGAGATTTATGCATTCCCCTGGGGTAAAAGATTATCTTATACAACAGATTTAACTGCATAATTATTATAGCAATGTTAAAGGCCAGGCCTACCACTGACAGCAAAAACCAGCAGGAGCAGATTACAGTAGATCTTCCAGCTGAAAATTTTGCCCAAAGACCRCTGGATTAAATGAAGAAGGAGTCCTTTTATTATGGTACTTCTCAGAGTCTGACACTTGCCCACTTCTGATGTGAAGGACAATGTTTACTGAAGTGCCGYGTCATTGGGTACTGATAGTTTCTCAAACTCTTCTGTGCTTCAAGTTAACTCATACACCACTATTTGAAGGAATACCTAGAGCCTCCCTTTCCTCCAAGCGATATGGTACCAGAAGGGTTAGAAATTATACTCCTTCTAATGTTGTTGAGGGCATGTACTGACCCTGTGAAATAACTGGTAACTTATAATGTCTATGAAAGGAAAAATCTCAGGACACAGAGATAGTACCTCAAGCACTCTGCAATTAGTGCAATGCCCTCTTTATTCTCAAAGGTAGACAGAAGGGCATTTCAACACTATCAGAATTTTCACAAAGAAAAAGTTAATAAAAATTGGTTCATAGTTTTGTGTTTTACTAAAAGCAGCTACTCCCTCCCTCCCTCTCTCCCCCCAGTTGTRGTAACTATATTAAACTTTAATATTTGACTCTGACAGTAACTAGAAAAATTTAYAATGGCTTTAAGACTACCTTTATGAAGCACTTAGTTGCCTGTGAGATTCTGAAGCAKCTACTGAACCTGCTGGCCTAGAGGCTATGTCTATGCCGCAGAATGCAGGTTATGAAAACAGTGCAGCTGTCTGAGTTGTTGGACCACCTGGGCTAATTATCCCTGGTAGAGTGCAAGGATAACAAAGATACTCCACTTGCAGGACTCAAACACATCTATCCAAAGGCAGCAAGGCAGCATACTCAGGTCAGCTGCAAGTGCAAAGACAAGTGTGAGAAGAAAAAGTAGGAAAGGAACTTCCAAAAATAAAAATATCTTTATGGCAAACAGTCAGCATTCATCTTATTTTAGAGGTTTAGCAAGAAAGTTTTTAAATTTTTGTAGTCAAAGAAAAGAAACAGATTTTTCTTTTTTTTTTTTTTTTTAGTACAATCACTCTCACATTATTTAGGCATTTACTTCAGGATTCATGCCCTAAAAGCTCAGCTGTAGATCTCTACATTTAATCTGTTCCATTTCCCCACCCACCCCAGGATGTTTAAAATGCAGTGAGTCACCCAGTACTGTGTGGCTTCTAAGGCAATTCATTAATACTAAGGTCAGCGCTAGGTCTGCTAGCGTCTATCCAACGTGTTGCAGCAAAATAGCAGTGAGAACACAGACAACTTTCACATGCTCACAGTAAATTTGCTTTTGTTGTTGTTCCTTGAAACCCAGGAAAAAAGCTATAGTTTACTAAATGCTAAATACAGGTGCTTTCTGTTAACTGTTTATGATGGTGCAGGCAGTAGTCCTGCAACATYCAGTGTGCAACTTTGAAGGGTCAGAAGCTTTAGTAAAGGCAGCAGCATAGAAAAGGCCTTGTATACATGCAAATATATTAAAACTAGTTATTCCCTCTYTAGATGGCAGGAAGGGGACATTTCACCTGCAGCTGAGCTAGATAGTTTTGTGAGGTATTCCACACAATTTGGGGAACTSATATGTGACTTATTGATGCCTTTGTAAATGTAAATGAATAGAGGCGGTATGGAGGTAGGTGAGCTTTTACCTGGAGAATCTGAGGGGCAGAGGTTGGTTGGTTGTTTTAATTTTATTATATAAATGAATGAAAACTTAGTTAACTCAGCAGGGTTGTCTGATCTCCTGAATTAGGATTCTGCCACACAGATTGCTCTTTTGTTACCTGGGTGCCTACTCATGTTCAGAAGAAGCCACTTTGAGTTGTTTTCTTTGAAAAAAGATGTTATATTTAGTATGCATGCATGCTCTTTCTCATTAAGACCTTCATAAAACCACACAAGAAGCATTAGAGAACATCTTTTCCTTGGAGCCCTTTCAGCTGGCTACAAAGACAGTGAGTGGTTTTATACTATCAAACCATGCATGATACCACATGGTACAAATTATTACAATTCTTCATATTCAGATCACTTTGGATTAGGGACTTGGCAGCTTTTTCTAAAGGGAAAAACATAGTGGTCTGGTTTTAGGGAGTCTTACGGAGAACTATAACAAGTGATTGTTTTCAATTCCCCCAAACAGAAAACACCATTTAATAAGATAGTAGACATATATTTGCGTTGTATTTAGACATCCTTGGGTGGAATGCATCTGAGTAAATGTACAGCTCTACACTTGAGTTTTTAAGGTGAAAATAATAACTAAAGCTGCAGTAACTATTATGGGTGAAAGATTTGTGTGTGGTCAGAAAGCGCTGGTCTTGCATCCTAGCTTGTGTACCTTTTTCTCTGTATTGCAACTTCCTCTTCTGACTTTTGATGAGAACAAAAGGTGACTGATAGATCAGTAGTCTTGAAACCAGAGCTCTATTTATCAATACTACTTTTTTTCATTTCTAACAATATACTCTATATGCAAAAATAAGCCCTGAGAAAGAAACTCAGGGAGTCCCAATGGTAGCAAGGAATTATAACTTTATATTTTGTGTTTATTTTTTCCACTTAACCATTGTAAATGCATTCAGAGCTACTACAACAAGAAGTATATTCTGGCAAAGGTAACAGTCCTTTACAACTTTCCTTATAATGTTCTGGTAGATTTGACTTTACTGACAAAAACGAGTAAACATTAAGAGGTTGCATTAGTAGCAGCTGTGCCACATCATGTGGCCATTTCCATCCTATTTCTGACACACATGAAAAATATGCTGCAGAACATGAAAGCAGCCTGCTCAGGATTTCCTGAATGAGAAAAATGGCTTTGGAACCATACTGGTTGCATGAAAGCTGAAGGAGAACTGAAATATCACACCTGGGCTAGCAGTTTTTGTTGCTTTATTTTCTTTTGTTTGTATTGATGTGAAACTGTGTGTCAGGCTGGATCTAGTGAACAGTCTGAAACCTGTGGGGCTTGCTGTTTCCAGAAACTATTTTTACACATGAGCTTTCATGGAAGGCTCTTTCTATTTACCTGTAAAGTGTTCTTTTCTTCCCTTGACATTTCTTCTATTATCTGATAAAACCGTCTTACAAGGAAGAAGGAAACTCTTTTTCTTTGCACAATACAGATCAGATATCTGAATTAATAGACAGACTATTGTGATAATATTTCTGTTGAGCAGGTCAAAATGGGATGCAGCAGTATTTTTAAGTCACAAGCCACTCAGTCGTGAGCCACAAAGCTTATTTTTCTAGTTTTCAGCATGTTTTTAATTGAAACTGAAATGAAGTTTGACAATATCCTGATTGCAGTTATTCTTTCAAGGTCATATTGTAAACCTTTAACTTCATTTTCTTTCAGGTCTTAYGGGGGCTTTTCTCCCTCGGGAAATATGGTTATTCACTAGCTGAGGGAAGCAGGGAGGATATTGTTTAATATTTTGCTTTGTTTATGCAATGCCATCCAAAACATTTCAGGGCTCTTATTAAACTAGAGGAAATGACTTTATAACTGGAGTTTCTAAAGGCGATATATTCTGGGACATGTACTTCAGACTCTCTCTGCCTCCAACGATTTTGTAAATAACTTTAATATGCCTGTGAATGCCATAGCTGTGTTTCAGCAATGTCTGCAAGCATTGTTCAGGGGAAGGAAACGGAAGAGTGAGAACATTGTGAACATGCTCCTGACAAAAAGAAAATGAGAATATATCCTTTTAATGGATAGCTTTCTTCRAGGTAACTAAACAATAAAATAGAAACCTGCTTTTGTGAAATCTGATATTGTGAAATTCCCTTCTAGAAGGAGAACTGCATTGATGCACAAATCTTGGATCATTCTTTTAATCTTGTTTAAGGGAAAACCACATCTGAAGTTCCTAAATTAATTCCTCTTGAACTGAAATGTTAGCACAGCTTAGATTAAGACATATTAAAAACCTCTCACTTTATTAAGATGTTATTAATAGATTTGCTATACCCAATCATCTTGAGGAAACACAATGTAATAGTTTTATCAGAAGAATGTGCATATTTTAAAAAGAATGTTCAGTCTGAAAAAAAGCACTTGGAATGAATATGATTAATTTAATATGAAGACTGGCAAATTAATTAGGCTGGGGGAGATTGCTTTTTCTTAATGTTTCTGTCATTCAAACAGAAWTAATGGCCGTAATGCTGCTCTGAGGGACACAATAAGAAATGTAATTGGCATTCCCTCTTCCCAAGCCGCAACAGTTCTGCTGGCAGCAGACGCGCAGGCACAGACACCTTGGGAGCTGGTGTCAGGAGCTGGCTCAGTCCTTGGGATGTCGGAGGCACTGTCTCCTTGCTGTTAGCTACGTGATAAACCTTTGCATAAGCTTGTCGGTCCTGCGAATGATCCCAGTAGCTGCGGCAGCCAGCAGCAGAGCTGGCCGCAATGGTACTGGAGTTTCCCTGTTACTGCGCGCTCAGCCGCCTGCCCTAGCTGTGCCTTCTTAGCAGCCAGTTAGCTGAGATATTTGGTAGACTTCTGCAGAAGGGTGAAGGAAAAAAATGGGAGAGGAAAGAGAATGGAAACAGCAAAATGCACGCAAGACTGTCTGTAATAAGATGCCGCTGGTGGTGCGCTGGGAGCTGGCTGTGACAGCCTTCACTCGGAGAGTCTGTGAGAGTCACCGCAACCTGCATCACCATAATTTTGCTAGTTTTAAATGGCACTAAATTCTACTAAGTATCTTATTTCCTAATTTAGCCACCTTTGACAAACTTGTTGACTTAGCAGCAGGAAATTGAAGGAAGTTGTGCTTCACTGATTTGGAAAAGAAAAGAACACCACTAGCATTATGAGGGCCAATAATATAAAGTTGCTGAGATTTTTTTTCAAACAAAAAAAGTGCTGAAATGTGATACACAAGTAACCAGCAAAGTTTGAACTGCAGGCAGGAGCTACCCATTCAATTTTCTTGRGGGCCTCCAAAATAGCTGAGACATTGCATTCAGAAGAAAAAATGGGTCAGATTTAGTCCTTGGCTTTCTGCATGAGCTGGGAACTACAAAACAAAGTAGCCTTAAAATTTTGGACTTATGTAAAAATACCTTATCAAAATATATGATACAAAGAAGGATGGTATGCGCAAGCTAGTGGTGTATTGTATTGGTTTCAAAACAAAACACAGAATTCTGGGATGCTTAGATAGATGTTATTTAAACTTACAAAATTAAATTGTCTTCTGGGCTTATTTCAAGCATAGAAATATTCAGCCTGATGAAATGGTTACTGACTACAACTCTAAAATGGAAAACGAGTCTATAATGAATATAGCGTTTCAGTTTTAAAGCATAGCTGTTGCCACAGCAACCTCTATAACAGGCATTTTTAATCCTGAAACTCAGTGCTGCATTTGAACTGACTTTAGCAGTTAACAGGATGTCAGTGCTTGTATAGCACTGAATTGCACTAGAATAACCAAGAAGAGTTTAGCTCTCCCAGCTAGAATGAGGGGAGTATGCATACATAAACTGATGAGGAAGGATATTTATAACCCTGATACCCTACAATTTTTCTTCTAACCTCTTTATTGGGTTTCACAAGCCTAACAAAAGCAAGCATAGCATAAATGATATTCTGAATAAGACACTAAGCYGAAGTAGATATTTCTGGAGACTGTTAGTTTTTGCAAGCACTGTTCTTGCACTAAATAATGTTTAAACATGCTTTCATTTACCAGATTTCCAGCATAGTGATGCAAGATAACTGATCTATCCCTGGTTTGAACGCTGAGACGTGTCTGTTTTATTTAAGATTTTTTTCTCCTTGATTTAATCCTCTGTCTTCTTGTATCAGAATGGAAAAATGAGTTCAGACCCTGCCAGTTTTTAGGACAAGTGAAAATCTTACTATTTCTGAGGTTTGGCTCTCATTGCAGTTCCATTCTCCTTTCTAGACTATGACTTGAAGCCTAAATCTGATAAATTTCACAGGCTGCCAAACAGGCCATGAATTTCTTTTTACAGGGTATGAAACTGAGTTCTTTCTGGATCTTCAGTGACAGGGAAGGAGCACAGAGGAGTTTTAAGATGGGTAATATTGTGACTGAATTGTTGTATTTGCAGTAGGTATCTCAAACTTCCAGTTTTTCAGATGATACTGTTTATGGTTCAGATAATGCAGAAACAAGATGGCTTAACCCTTGATCTCCATGCAAAAGATAGAGAAATCTATGAAACATAGCTGTAGTTTAAGACTATCACTTTGYAGCCCCCAGGCTGTGAAAGGGATTGAAATAATATAGGAATTGATTTATACTGTGGCCATCTGCTTGAGAAATTAATCTCTTTTTGACTACATGGACTAAGGCAGTAAACACACCATGTGCCCATCAGGGATCGTGGAGGGAGGAAGGAAGGAAACAGTTCATCTAGTTCATCTTGCTACTTATTCACAGCCTGAAACAAGAGCTATCTTGAAAAGCAGCACTACCCTGCYGGCTTGACTCCCTGTTTCCAGCGCTGGGGTCTGGAGCAACCTAGATTTTCTCAGTCTAAGCCTCCTATTTTAATTCAATCTCTTACGAAAAAGAAAACCTTTTTTTTTCAGGATTGCATTCCGGCCTGCAGTATGTAATCATTTGATGGCAGTCAATCACTTATTATGCCTCAGTGTGCAGAGAAATATCTCAAAGTGAAGKCCTGTTAATTGAAGAATCAGTGAATTAAGAAATATACACCAAACTCATGATTCAACAGTTAGGTGGATGGATCCAAAACTGAGCCAAACAATGAATTAACAATTAGCAATGTGAACTATAGCACATAAAATTCTGAAGTTTTGCTWTCTTTTGTTTTGTTTTTTTCTCTTTCCATTTTCATCTRGAGGAGTAGATGTACCCTTTTGGTGATCTAAAGCAAATATGAGAGCAGGCTGTGTGTGGTCTGCCTTGCTTGCAGCTGGAGACAGGTCTGTGAGAGTACTTGAGGTGGTTTGATAAGGTCACCCTCTGCAGCTGTTTGTGTTTGAGGAAGAGCAGCTGCAGGCAGCAGGACCTGTTTCATAGGGGAGAGTCTTGTATCCAGATCCCAGTATTTAGCTTTTCTCAGGAAAATTCTGTCTGCCCGTATTCATGGCTCTAGGCTGTGCTTGCSTGTTCAGTAACCTGCTGCAAACTGGTGCCAAACCAGTAATGCTGGCAATGACGTTGCCCAGCAGTGGCCCTGACATCTGCCAGTGCATGGATGTGGGCAAAAGGGAKTGGAGCTGGCAACAGCCACGGTTGCAGGAATGGCCAGGAGACACTAGTGGCTGGTGTGTGCATATGGGGCAAGCGGGAATGGCACCCTGTAAATTGACCATTGCAGCTCATCGCTGCCACTTCAAGGTCAAGGGCAGGTGGATGTGACTGCCGGCATGTTCCCAGTCTGGGATAGTGGCCAGGTGGGCACCTGAGAGAGTGACCCGGAAGGCACTGAAGTGTCCTGTTATGAAGCATCCAAGCACACTTCAGGGTAAAAGCCGCATCAGTGATCCAAAGCATTTTATCTCAAAAATCATGCTGAGGGCTCTGCAACAAGCTAATTTTAACAAGATATTACTCTCTTCTCTCACCGTTTATTCACCAGTTGTTATTCATTATTGTAGGACCCCAAGACATCTGTCAAAATTGAGATCCCTTCCTTAGTATAGAAACAAGTGATAATGTGATCACTGCCAAAGATAAATTTTCTGGAGTTTTCCCTTTAGATTATATAACTTTTAATATCCCAGTTTCTCTTCTCCCTTCTCCCACATGTGACTTCCTCTTAGCATTCTTATTTATTTATCTGCTTTCCCTTGTAGATAGCCATTTAGTGAGAAGTGTTTTAGGTCAGAAGATAGAACAAATATTTCCTCTTTAATCTAAGTTTTTTGGACCACAGTTTTATTTTGTCCTTTCTGACTCATTTCTTAAATGCTGTTGAACTCATACATGACGGTTTTTCTGGTAAAATTTCTTATAGACCTTTCTGGGCAGAATTCTATCCTTGGTGCACTCAAAGTGATAAGGTTTCTTAGGCTGCTTCACCACAGATATTTGCTAGTTTTAGGACATGGTGGATAAGCTCAAATTTTTGCCTTGCCATGTTTGTAAAGATGATGTGAAGGATGGAGTGCCTTACAGCAGCTTAATAGAGGCGGCACTAATAAAAATGCTTGTCAGATACCCAGAACTTTGATATTACATGTTTTGGAAATTTTGGGGGGATATTTCTCAATTGTTTTAAACTTGCTGAACAATTAGTTACGTAAATATATAATAAAATAATTTTGGTTAATTTGCCAATAATAAAAGGCAAAAAGACAGCTGTGGAATTTGTCAGTTATAATCAGGATAGCTGATCAGATGACAAGTTTTTCCAAGGATTATGGCAGTGGATCATACAGTATTTATAAAAAGATAATAATAAAAATGGCTTTAATTTTGATAGTCTGAATATCAGATGTTGCCATAATGCTATGCCAGGATACCCAGTCTTGTCTGTCCTTTCTAAAACAAAAATAACTGCGAAATTAAGTCTCTGCTAGCAACTTCTTTTATTGTGATAATATATTAAAAAAAATAAAAGTAGACACTATTTTATCTAAGTGGTAGCACTGTTTATCCAAATAGTGTTTTAGAGTGAGATGTGGAAACTGCAGCCACCGTATTTATTATCCACATAATCCACAACTGTCTTTGTCAAATGAATTCACTATATCCCCAGTATTCCTAGCACACACTGAAGTCCCCTAATAATATGAATTTATTTTTGCATGGCTTTGTATTCATTGAACATTTTGAAAATAGTCATTAGATTGCTTTTAAATTTTAAAGCTATTTAAGTAGCAAATATGCAGCACAATATCCTTTCCGCTGAATCAGTTCCATTATTTTGCTTAGGTAGCATAAAACAGTCAGTCTCTGGCAGCATCTGTCCAGCTGGGAATACCCTTGATGAAAGGGAAATTTCAGCTGGCATGTAGCTTTTTTGCCCAACTTCTTTACCAATCAGTCACACCAAAGCAGATGTAAGAAGCATGGAGGGACAAAAGAGTGCAGCTGCACGGTGTTCGTTTTCAGTTGGTATATGGTGCCTTGGGGGGAGCTTTACCAGTGGAAGTGGAGAAAAGTGACAAAAGTCAGGCCTTAAAAATACCACCCCTCAAAATGTCTCATTCTTTAATTTTGCGCCACAGAGAGTGCAAGCTCTTCCTGGGCTGGTCTGCAGCCGGGCCTCCTGGCCCCTTCTCGGTGCAGGCAAGGGCCCAGGCCCGGGGAAGCTGGTGACCTGCGTTTCTGGCCTGCTTTCCAGGATTAGAAGTGTGGGGAGTCGGCAGCAGGATCTGTCAGTGCCTTTGTAGCTCCAGCTAGAAGTAACAGGCTTTTGGAGGGAGAGGCTCCCTGAGGACAAGCGGTGCAGACCACTTTAGAGGAGCAGCCAGCCATTCTCTGCTTCCCAGGACGCTCCAGCGAGGATGGGAATCTGCTGCTTTGCCACCCGGTGCAGCTCCTTCTCCTCGACGTCTGCTAGCGTATCAAGCTGTTAACACCTRCCTTCTGCATTATCGAGGCGCTGTCTAGCACTAAATGCCATCTGGTGCTGCATATGATCCATCAGATTCACAGCCATCTATTCAAATTAGCAGGTGGTGTTATCGTTTGGAAGTCATAAAGTTGTGACCACCTCATAAGGAGTAGATTGCTTCTCACTTCTTCCCGTGACATAAGCTTCCAGCAGGAGCATTTGTGACATGGAATTACATTGTGGAGTATTAAAATACCTTATCTATTTTTGTCCCAGAAACTGAACTCTTAAGTCTTATCTAAAAGATATGCAAGGCTGTTTTCTGCATCTGTAGAAGCCAAGAATAGCATTAGCAATGAGAAGAAAAATATCCTGTTCTGTTGAAGTCTTAAAGACTTTTTAAAAATGTTTCTCCTTTTACAGCACAAAGCAGCAAAGGGAGTGATGCCAGTGTCCTCTCCTTACCCCAGATCCTGGAGTTAGGGCATGCACTCAAGAGGGGCTGTTTCTGAGGATATCTAAATCTTTGCCTCCCATGTATCAGCCAAGTATGCTAGCTTCCAGCCTATACAGAAATATCATCTTGGAGATGCCGAGCCACAACAAGAGGGAAAGTTTATATAAAGATAGTGAAATTATGAGGGAACAGAAAAATCTTTGTCATATTTCTAGCGCATGTATGTATAGGTGAACATCAGAATTTCTCAACCTTTGGCCATCTCTGGAGTGCTGGGCCCCATCCTGGGCTCCCCAGTACAACAAAGACATAAATTTACTGGAGCGAGGCCAGTGAAGGGTCATGGAGATGATTAGGCGATTGGAGCACCTCTTACAAAGGAGAAACTGAGAGAGCTAGGACTATTCAAACTGGAGAAGAGAAGGCTCAGGGAGATCTTACCAATATTTATAAATACCTGATAGGGGGAGTAAAGAAGAGGAAGGCAGACTCTTCTCAGTGGTACTCAGTGGCAGGGCAAGAGGCAACCAGCACAAGTTGAAACACAGGAAATTCCATTTAAACATAATATTTTTTTTAAATATATATATATATATATATATATATACACACATATATATATTTAACCTTGAGGGTAATTCAACACTGAACCAGGCTGCCCAAAGAGGTTGTGGAGTCCCCATCTCTGGAGATGTTCAAAAGCTGTCTGGACAGGGTCCTCAGTAACCTGTTCTAGGTGACCCTGTTTCAGCAAGGGGGTTGGACCAGATGATCTCTGGAGGTCCCTTCTAGCCCCAGCTGTTCTGTGATTCTGTGAACATCTTTTGAATCCTATTTTATTTTAAAATCTGGCTTTGATTCGTCCCAAGAGACCTGGAYGCTGGCCACCTAAGCTAAAGTTCATTCAGCAGCTACTGCTGGCAATACTTGCCCTTCGGCCTTGGTATTGTTTATTTCCTTTGGCATTTCATGGTGTAGGAATAGTGAAGGTAAATTCTTCATGCGATCATGTGGATGTTGCACGTCACTTTGGAGGAAATCTATTGTGTTTTACCTCAACATAATATTTGTTTACTATGTATCACAAGTATTAGAAATTACTTTTAAAGGAAACCCAAATTTAGGGAGAAAAAAACACTGTGTGTATTATATACATGGAAAACAAGATACAAGGATCTTGCAGAGACTGCTAGCACCTGGACTAAGAAGCTATAAAGTATTATTCATTGTTTTTCTACCATTGTTTTCTCCTGAAACTATTGTTTGTAAATGGTAGATTTTATCATTTTGCTCAAGTAACTTTTGTCTGATGTCTACACTTCCATCTGTGAAACTTTAGTGACGTTATCTAAGGAAAACAGGAGCAGATGGAAAGCATTTTAGCTCCATACTCACTGAACACAAGATTAAAAGAAAGGCCATGGTGCATTTTTTGTAAAGTAGGTGATTACACACATAACATTCCTGCTCTGTCTAGGAAGCTAGGTAATTTACACAGCAGTCTGGATTTCCTTGGTCAGCTGACTTCAAAAATAAATTTCCAGTCCTGTTGCCACTTCTTCTTGTAGGCAGTTCAGAGAGTCCTTGATAATCAAAATCAACTCTCCATTCTATTGCATATTAATACTGTAAATTGGTGCACCTGGAATTGATGAACTCTTGGTTTGTCATGCTCGAGGAGTCATATGCAGCTGTTCTTCCCCCAAGTGAWTCATTCCAGCATGCGAGGAATGCATCCTACGATCCACAGTTGCTGAATGAGCTTCTTGTTTACCATTTAACTTTTTAATAATAAAAATAGAGAATAAATCATTCTGCATCAAGATTAGGCCCAAATTCTCACAAACCAAGAAGTTATTTCTAGAGAACTTTCAGGAAGCAGTCTATCCAATGCGCCATTGGTGTTCCCCACTTGTAAGATTTACTACAATTATTTTTGCTTGTAGATTAACATTCTCAAAAACCAGACCAAAACTTCCTGAAATACTGAATGAGGGGGGTGGTAAATGTATTTTACATATGGCACAACAAGTTTAATACCTTTGCGGAGAATGTCTTAAACTGAGATTAACTGATTCATAGAAATTGAAGTCCTGGTCTCTCTTCTGTGTGGRCTGACACTTGCTTATGTGTGTTTTAAATAGTTATCTATTTCACAGTCCTATTGCTTCTTGGAGTCCTTGAAAGCTAGCACTCTAAACAAGTAATAAAAAACAGTTGCATAATCAAAGCATTACAGCACAAAAGATTTCTGTTCCAAAGTCTTTCTGTGCAACTTTGGGCTTGGTATTTTATTTCTCTGGATGGAAAGTTAAAGTATATTGATTAACATGTCTATTGCTATGTTCAGGAGGGCTAGGCTTGGCTACATCCAAAAATTTTGTGTTGGTGATGTCATCATTTGATGGTTTTAAGGTCATCTAAGACTTTGTTGAAAAAGGCAATCTACCCTCCCACCATTGCTAGCTACTCACTCCCATCACTGCTTTCCTATTGCCAGCACAGTGGCCTGGATGAAAGCTAACTGTGAGGGGGGGAAAAAAAAGTTAGTTTTCAGCCAGCCATATGAGCCACTTCACTCTAGGTGTCTGGGGCTACTGGGTGCTACCTAAAGGAGGTGATGGGAGTTATGTACAGAGAGTATATGGAGAAGGGCAGGCTTGTGATTCCTTAGGGTAGGCAGAGCCTAAATCAGATCTAGGTGACTGTGAAACCATGCCTTAACACTGGTGAGGCTTTGCAGACTTTTTTCACTATCATTTTTTTTAATAACAGCAGAAACCCGTAAGCACAGTGATACCAAAAACAGCAATTTTCTGACGTGTATCAGTAAAGGCTGCATTTACACTAGGAATACTTGCACATATAGCTTGACCAGCAAGCATTTCTTGGCTACAGTATATTTTGCAGGGCCCTTATGAGCTTTGCTGACAGACATGCAAATGTAGTGCTCTATGCCCTAGTTCTCCTCTGTTTGATAAACCAGAAATAACCCCTCCCTATCTCATGGGAGCRCTGAGCAAATTACCAGACCAAGCACTTGAAGGCTGGAGCTATCGTGCTCGGGACAGCTACATAAATTGCAGCTTCCCTTTGTGCTTGAACTGGCTTAASTGCAGGCCGAGCCCGAAAGCGGCCGCTCTGCCTGTCGGTACTGCTCCCCGSTGCGCCCCTTCCGCGGTTTTTCTCGCGCCAGCCGTAGGGACGGCGCTGCCGCAGAGGAGCCCTGCCTGCCGCGTCGGCGCGAGGCGTTTCACGCGCTCTGCTGCTGACGTGACCTCTGGGGTTTTCATCTCTCCAGTCCCCTCGGGACTGGCAGACGTCTCTCTGATCTGCCTATATCTGTTCTTCCCTTTCACTCGTATACCTCCTTCCAAACCTTAGCAATGCGAGCGTATTTCTCTAACTGAGTATGTAGGAACTTACTTAGTTATCCTTGGACTATGGAAAAACTTGTCCAAATGTTTGCMATAGTCTTAAAATGGATTAACTAAGAAGAATGTATTATCTTGTTTGGCCTACAATTTAGGGCCAAATATTTAACATTGTCTATGTAAAGCACTTCATAGGGAATTTTTCCAAATGCAAGTACTCTGCCTTGTATGAAAAGGCTTTACAATTTTCACTAGTAATGTTTTTGGTCATTTTGCTTTTTGTAATAGCTTTTGGATAGATCTTAATAAAAATATTTAACTGCAGTATACCACTGTGGTATATATGCTCTTAATTACATACAGTTGCATGATGCCTAAAACATGACACATCTTGCTAGCATGCTTCAGCTGAAACTCCACCCTGTTTTTAGCATCATTAACATATAATGTATGTTAACACATTATTTGAGCAATTCGATTTCAAACTCAAGCTCTTCAGCTGTTTTACTGGCTTACCTGTCGGGCATCTGGGAGCAGCAAGTAAGAAGCAGACTTCTCTGYTGTCTAGGCTGAGAGGGTATATCAGTTGTGCTGTTGAAAGAAAAGGCCTCCTACTAGGAGCCTACTTGCTTTTCTAGTTCTCTGCAAACTGCTGGCCTATCTTCTATTAACRGAAACTGCAGAATTAATTTCTGCTGATTCTGATAGTCAAGAATATTAACATATGCTCCTGGTTACGTATATAGAAATATATAGAGTTACATAATGATAAACTTAAGAGTATATATGTAGATCTTATTAGTCCTTCTATAAAAAGTTTCTGGAAAACATTACCTATTTTAAAATTATTCCGCAGCAAACTCTGGCCAATTTCATTATTTTATTCCTAGCTTCTGTCAACTCTGCACAGAAAATTAATAAATATCAGAAATATCTGTTTATAAGTGTAAGAGATGCCTCTGTCATTTGCTCTGGCTTCTCTGTGAAAAGACTCATCCTTTGTTTCCTGTCAAAATGAAATTAGGTGTAGGAATATAGCTCTGAAGCTCTTGTTAAAGTTTGCTCAAAGAACAGCTGAAGTTAGCAATGGGGTGACARCAATATGCCGTTTTTGCAGTTCTAAGCATCCTTCATATTTTGGAGCATTCAAAGATTTACATATAGTTTTGAACAGCCAGAAGAATATAATACTCTAGGTAGCATAAACACAGAGTTGTCGTAATTTAAATCGGTTGCGGTATATTTTAAAAATTTGATGGATACTCACTTGAGGATGGTAGGAAGTCCTAAGAATTTCTCCCTATACTTTCCCTTGTAATGAAGAAGTGCCTTCCCTCCTGTGGCATTATTCCCTCTTCAACATAACAGGTCCTTCATGGTCCTCAAAGTACTGTTTTGCACAGAAAAAATAGAACTGATCATGGACTTCTACTGTTTTTCGTATTATATTAATGCAGAAGYAGCTGGTAGGATAAGGGAAAAAACAGCCGGTTATAACCTTCACAACAGAAGAGCTGTGAAGACCTAAGACATCTGAGCAGTCCTCAAATCTAAATACTCACACTGATAAAGTAACATCAAGTGCTTTTACAGCAAGGACTGCTGCATAGAAATTGAAATTATGTGACTTGTGCTTTCTCTTACTGTTCTATCACTGTTATTAATACCCATTACTTCCTAGAAAACGCCATATTCAGTTCTGCTGAACCTCATCTAGAGGGAAGAAAAGGATTCTCTTTATAATTCCTTATTCTACTTTCCATTAGCACTTTTCCTCTCTCTCCTTTTTCTRTCTTTTAACAGATACTCCACAATCACCATGAAATATTTATCAGCTTTCATATAGCATACATTCTACAGGAATTTCCTCCACTTTTCCTAGTAAGAAGTAAATGAATATATATAACATTTACATAGATAAGCATTATATTCACTTCTTGGTCAAGTTCACTGWTTAATTTTAAAGCTTTTAATAATGATTAAGAGTTTTTGTAATAGGCATTTCAAGTTTAGATATGTAGAAACATAATGTTACATTTTGTGTCATGCAGATGGGGAGATTTCCCTTGAAAAACCTTGACAAAAGCTCATGGGGAGAGCTCCTGACATTTGCTAAGGAAGAAAAAAAAAAAAAAAAAAAGAAAAAAAAGGAACTTGCTCATTTAATCAGGAAAATTGCACAAATTTTATCAGAAAGGGTCTTTCATAAACCTGGAAGAGAATTTTATTTTTAGCACAGACACAGCACAAAATGAAAGTGAATACAGAAAATTGCTGTCCAGGTAGAAAATTGTGCCCCTCTTCACTCTTTTTCTCCATTGTGTAAAGCTATAAAGCTCTACGGTAGATTAGGGGTTTGTGTCACTTTCACTTCATGCATTAAAATAATATAAATAATAAGCAAAATAACCCTGATGATAGCACAACGCAATAAAAAATAAACTGTTTTGCATAAGTCAAGTATACAGTGTTTATACAAGATTCTCTAAATTATGCACTGTGCTCTTAGGAATGAAGCTAAACTTTACAAAAATAGCCTTAATTACACATTCTTTAGATACACAGAACAGATGAATGAGGTATTATTTTTATGCTCTCTGGCTCAAAAGTAAACGGAAGGAACATAACTCACACAAGGTGATAAAAGCAGTGACAGCAACATTATTATGTTCTTCTGAAATACTGTGTACCAGATCAAAACAATGCAGATTTCTAACAAAAGTTAAGATGACAGAATAATAGATCAAAAAAGGAAAAAAAAATCACATTTCCTTATTCATCAAGTTTTGCTCTGATTCGAAATCAATGGGATTTTTTCCCTGACTTCACCACAGCCAAAATTTTATAATGTTTTAAATGCTAGAATGCAACTATGAAATCAAATTATCTTTTATGGTGTATGTTACCATATTTCATAGGCACCTGGAGAAGAGATATTCCACATGAATTCCAATTTAAGAGTTATTTATTTCATATAGGAACAGGGCCAACAATGAAATTTATCAAGAGATGAATCTCGGCAGAAAACTTCAGCAACTGACTTTAGTATGAAGTCTGAGTTTTTTTGGCATCTAAAAAATTTACATTCTTCAGATATATCCAGAAATATTTAATTGCTTGRCTTGGAATATTCAAAATGAAGAAAAAAGTCTGAATCAATGCTTAATCTCAGAATGCTCAACCTTAGAAAATAAAGGAGTAGAAATTGCTGGATTACTGTTAGTCCTTAGTTAATGTGGTTATTTTTTCTTCAAGTATTTTGGGATAATAAAATTTTGGAAACAGTGAAGAGCTTAGGTCTGGAAGAATTTTTCTCTCCATGTCATTTGTTTACAAGTCTTCCAGACACTAGTGGGTGGAACTTCCATGTATTCTTAAACATAGCTTCATCTTGCTTCCACTTTTTTCTTGGAACAATGCCACAAATTAGGTTTGCATCCCCAAAAGGAACATGTTCAGACTTTTCCTTAAAAATTCATGAGTGAAAGTTAGCCCTTTCTGTGAAGAAAAACAAAATTTTTTAGATGTTTGAGAGAGAAWTTCTCTTATATAACTTATCCTCTTCTTTCTTGGACAAATCAAAAGTATTTTCAGTCTTCCTAGATCCTCATTTTCTCTGTGGAGTATCAAAAACCTCAGTGTGTTTTATACAACTAAGTCATAGAARTAGTTTCTAAATAGCAAAATAATTTCAAATATTAAACAAATTCCTAGAAAGTAAAAATCTGTGACAATATTCTGTAACTTACACTCCCACTTCTAATGCTTACATTGTGCTTTTGCTCATTTCTTAACATCTCTTTTATTCTTTGCATCATTTTCTATCCTARGTAACAACCTAATAGTGTAAGCTAATGGAAGGTGAATTTTCCATCCTATAATGGCTGTACTTATGTTTCGTGTAAAACTATTTGTAAGTATTTAGAAGGCCAAACTGTACTTTCCAGTTTATATACAGAGCTTTTGAATTAGTGAACACTTTCTGCAAGTTGTAAGACAAAATCTGCYGCGCTTACTAAAGGGAATTTGGATCATTCAGCATAGGAAAAAYTTACATTGATACTGCTACTACATTCTCCTTTGAGGTAAAAATARAGAGGCTAATCAAAAATTAACATTTTGAGAACAATTGTGTGATACAAGAATATTTTTAAGCAGGATGATCCATTTCAGATGTTCAAGTTCCATTACTCCAGAAGATGCTGCACTTTACGGTTGATATGGTTAGTTGCTACTTGTTTACTGGGAAAGCAAAGCATTGCTCTCAGAGGACAGTAATGGCAAGCTAATGAATGGCATTTGGAAGGCTCCTTGTTAACTCTGATCCTGTTTTTGTTTCACATAAACTTCAGATTGCCCAGATCTCCTCCAAGAAGTGTTGAACCGTGTCATCATTTCTTATATTGCTCACATCCCTCAGGCATGGTGAAAACAACACGCTCTGGCCTTTGTGGCCACAAAAGCATGGYGTGTTTTGACATTTTCTGAGATGACGTTTTGCCCGCGCCCAGCTAAGATGGCTGGCTATACCTGTGAAAGTACCCRAAAAAGGGGAAAAGCATCTACCTCTGTGGAAGGAGGAGGTGTGGAATTAACAGAAACCTTTGTGTCCTCTCTTTCTTCACGTCTGTAGAGACTTGTCTGTGGGCACCAGGCTCTATCTGGAAGGATGTAGCGGGGCAGAGTGAGAGCGCTGCGACAGRGGAACCAGGGCTAAGTGGAGCAGCTCCTTGCTAGCTCTGAGGGCATCTGGTAGAGTATTTTTTCCCCCTCTGTGCCTTTTGCATTGTGAGCTCACACATCCTAATACTGTTATCTTGGGGGCAGAGTTTAGTACCAGTGGGATATGGCAGTTAAAGTGCCTATCAAACAAAACTGAGACATGCAGCTCTGCACCTYTCTTTGGATTAACTACTATTCTGGTGATAAGGCAACCTGGAGAGGAACAAAATCCCCRCTTTCTCTTCCTCCACAGGCATACATGACCTGTTAGATAGGATTCAGTCCTAACAGGGTAACAGGCTTGAAGCAGTCTTTGCTGTTTGCATCACAGACCTCACATGACTAAATCAAAACAAATGCATTCCTCAATCAGCTGCTGTCTCATCCTTAAAATACTGGAGGCAGTGGAAAATGAGARGAACTTAACTGTCATGTATGGTATGATAAACTTTGGGGATTTGGAAATCCAAATGATTTTTGAACCTTATGAAAATTATGATAACCCTATGAGAATTATGAAGCTTGCATGTCTGGAGATGTGGGAGGATAAACTGTTATTTTTACCTAAGGGAGAACTGAGTAGTAAGTTGCTGAAACTGTACAGGACTGTTTAGTGTTAGTGTTAGTTGAATGAGCTTCCARAAGTTCTATGTATTGTTACTGTTTCTGCTTGTTATTATTCTAATAAGGACAGTATCATTGGAACTGTAATTAGGAGAAGGAGTATCTTGAAATGAGCGGCTTAATAACTCTCCCAAACAATAACCTAAGCAGATCCATATGATTCCTGAAAAGTATTCTCAAGCATCTGTCTGTCTTTAGTAAAGAATGCTTGTATCCTACAAATGTTTAGATATACACTCAGCAATAAGCATACGAACAACCCAATTGACTTGAGGACATAAATTTAAGTATGTACGTGAGTATTTGCAGGGACTGGACCTTCGTGGAGAAAAGCTGTAGTTGTTTTAAGGTAAATAGTCCTTTTATAATGTTCAGCTGGCAAAATGTGCATGCCAGTTTTCTGCCTTAAAAAAAAGTAAAAAGAAAAAAACTGGCTGTGGCAAGCTGGGAACTCAGCTTTACACAATTTCTCTTAGGCAATATTTAGATTGCCTACGAGATGTTTCTTAGGTGTTTCTTGATAGCCACTGTGTTTGTTTCATGAGCAAACCCACAAACATGATATTTAGAAACCAAGATTTCTCCTACCTGTCTTTTATGTACCAGACAATCCCTACTATTATAAGATTTCACTGAAACCATTCTATCCTAAAATGTTCATAGAAGACTTGGTAGATGATGGAGGAATCAAAGCAAGTACTTCACTCTCTGTTGAGAGAGAAAGATAGCTGCTCTGGCTCATGCAGCAAACTTTATGTGGAGAAGGTTAWTACTCTATTTAACATGCTTGCACATGGCCTTCTTCATCTTCAYCTTTTCCTTCTCCTCATTTGTGGTTATTTCAACTAAACCTCCCTAGCTGGTTATGCTAAACTCAAGATCACTTTCCCAGATGTACACAATAGTGGATAAAAGATCATGTGCTGAATGTAGCAGCTGGCATGTTTTTGTGGTCTGGCAAAATGAAAAGGAGCATTACTGTCAATAAGGTTAATTTCTCTCTCTCTCTCTCTCTTTTTTTTTATTTGAAGTTGGAGGACCCTTCCTTCTCCTAGGAAACTTGGAATTACTCTGGCTGTTTTTTCTTGTTTCTCTTTCTTTTTTCCAGCGGGTATCTGCATCACTATTTAGTAGGCAATGTTTTGGTAGCTTGGTAAAACTTCAGTAAAAATGAATCACTGTAAAATATTAATCAATTTTTAATATTATGTAATTGTTTCAGTTCATCAGATAGCTGCTTTACTTGTATAACTTGTTTTATAAACAGGAATGCTACCAGTTTAAATAGTTAATTTTTTGCATTTGTATAAAATATTAAACTGATATAAACACTCCTCTGGAAACCCTTGCAGTACCTTTAATATAATTTGTGTGAGTTTAGTTTGTCCCAAGGTAAACAAGTACCAATATAAACAGCAATGATGTCAGTGGTATACATATGTAGGTTTATAGGGTATATATATAGGTTTCATGAGTTAATTTGAAGCTAAAATGCTAATATTGTACATTCAGATAAATCAAAATGTATTCCAAGGTTAAGAATCATTCCAGGTGGAGAGTTTTAGCTAGCAAAATAAAATGAGCTTAGTTCTTCAAAACGTGTTGCTTAGTTCACTGCAAGTACATTGCTAGCTGGAGAATTTATGAGCAAGCTGTGCTAAGAAAATTGTACTCATGGAATAAGACAGTGAACTTTGGGTTTCCTGTTGAGCGCTCCTGTTGCCTGAAGGAGTCCTGCAAAGTGGCTGGTAATGAAGTAAGGAATGCTCTTGAGGGGGATCATAAGGACAGGATGAGGGTTGCTCTTTCATCCTTGGCTAAATGCAACGTCAATCCAGGTGTTGAGAGACTTGTTTGTTAAGAGGGAGAATTTAACAACAATTTGGACCTCTCTGGCAAACTTGTGACCAAGAAAATCTTCTCTGGGCAGTAAAGTCGGCTGCARCGTTTGGAAAACTYCAGTTTAAGGAAAGTTGCCTGATARTTAAATATCTGACATGTGCACCTAGTTGCACTTTGTTGGAGATAAGTAATTGATTTTACACCAAGGAATAGATTTTTGTGCCTAGTACGCTRGAGCTCCTTCAGTTCTTAGTGGTGGAATGGCTTTTATTCTTCTTGCTCTGCCCTATAACATGGCAAAACAGAAGAGAAGGGGTAGCCAGGAAGGATAAAAAAGCATGTCTCTAGTGAGGCTCTCACATTGTTTTTTTCTTTAAATAAACTGCATTATAATTCATTTGTACCTGTCCTAACAGTAAAACTACCTTTACCAATTTTCTGTGGCATTTCTGCATGCTCTTTGAGGTAATTATTGGTTTGATGAAATTTTGAAGAATAAAAAAACATAGAAAATAAGATTTTAAGATTCACGCAAAACTTTTTAAAACTGTATTATCCAAATGACTTTCATTTAAYGATTAAATATTCAGTATTCAAATGCCCTTTAATGCTGTCAATCTATCTGAACATTCTTGATAACAAGCTGAATGTGGTGAACTGAAGTTTATAAGGCAAGTGGTACATGGTTCAAAAGGGACAGGTCTAGGTACAGTAGCAATTCTGTAGACCTTCATTTTCCTCTACTACAAGCCACCCCACTAGAGCCTGACTTTTCTGAGTCATCTGATTTATCCTCATCATATGTGCCTGTGTGTTTGGTGGCCTCTTGTAAGGGTTTACACCAGTCACAGCTCCAGCCTCCACAAATATCTTCATGGATTCAGTGCCATCTGCTGCAGCAGGGACGTCTAACGAAGCCCCTCATCACGCTTGGCAAATGGAAGGGAGTAGATAAACTGGGAGCTCGTGGGCAGTAGTTCCAGGGGAATAAACTCATAAACATGGCTCACCTTGAGGTGTGTGGAGGTTTTTGACAAGGYTTACGGGCAGTCGCTGGGCAGATAGCATCTAGGATGACCAGCCATGCTTGTAAAATATCAGGAGGAAGATGGGAACTACCTACAGTGCCCCACTTCATTCCCTTCCTCTTTCCTCTTGCAATTTTCATTCACAAAWATGTGAGTTAATTGCAAGTCAGGGAGATGACCTCATAGATCTTGGGAGCAGAAGGCCTTAGTAAGAGACTTCTACTGATCCTGCAGGTGAGGTGTCCCTTTGAGGAAAACTGAGTCTGCTTACTTAATCTCCTCCACAGCTTCCATCCTGCCTTGTAGGGATTCTCTTTATGTTGTCTACTCCTCCTTTCTCTTGTGAAATCTGAATACAAAAGGCCTCCCTCTACAGAAGTGGAATRTAACTAGGCCCAACAACTGACCAGGAGAAACTGAAGTCCTAAGAACCTAAGAAAAACAGGAAGAAAAAAAAAAACCCACAAACTTACTTGACAAAAAGTATTTATCAGACTTCTTTCCTGTACTGGATTTATTTTGAAACATGGTTTCACTCTGCTGAAACAATAAAATAATGTAAACCATATTTTGCAGAATCAGTTTCAGGAATATTGTTCAGAAACAGTGGCACATCTGCTATTTCTGGTTATTCAGGGATCTGAGAGAAAAGGCATTGCTGTGAAAGGTACCCCACGTGATCAGCTTATAGATTAGACTAACAGAGGAAAGGGGAAATTTTTAGTGAATTCGGTAAAACAAGGAAGAGCTGGTCTTTTCTACTACGTGAGAGGCAACATGTTGMTGATAGGGCTGGGAAAGAATCTGGCTGTTGTCTGCAGTTTTTCTGGAGGTTTGCTAGATGTGGCCTGCAGTATCCTATGCAGTGAGTTGTTTTGGTCCTAGGTTGCACTTAATCTGCTCTACCTGATCAGTGCTCTTTCCTGAACAACATGCAATGCTCATATGTGTTCAGCTCCAGACTTGTTCTGAGAAAGCCCATGCAAAGTGGCGGTCAAGATGGAAGACTATTCCAGTGAGGTTTTGTCCAGATAGATGCAGTAAATCTGCCTGAACATATATTCTRCCTATTAGAGCATAGTGTCAGACAGCACACTTCTAAACAAAACTCATAGGGCTTTAGTCCAGATTCCCAGCTGTCTCGAAACTTGATTTCTTCCCAGCTTTTAAGCAACTCCCGTAYCTAAATCAGTAGCTTCATCAGATGTCTTGATAGGGGTGGTAGCTGACGTGTGGATTGTTGCATTGTCCATGGACAATCTGGTTCAGTTTCCTACAGACACTAAAACCAGGCTATGGGTTTTCARGTGTACCTCTAATGTCACACCTGAGCTGACTGCCTACTGTTGGATGTGACTGGTTGTGACTTTTGGGCCATACATCTTGTTTTATTCCTATAGTTAATGCAGTCAAAATGTGTTGCCTGTGGTCTTGAGCACGTGCCTTGACTGCTTTCAGCTTCTTGATTTTTTATTGCCCTCCTGTTACTGTGAACGCAGTCATGATAGTTTCATACTGTTGTYAAGAACTTTTGTTATCGGCAAAACAGTGAATCCAGGCATGCTCTTTGCAAACATTTACAAGTACTCAGATTTATCCCATATCCCATTAGTTCTGCTCTAGACATAYGATATAGTGACAGAGGAGTAATTCACAAAATGAAAGGGCTGCTTTGCTGCCTGTCAGGTGTGATTTGTTGTTTTGGGATGGTAAGCATAGCACAGAGTTCAACACCTTGGTACTGGGGCTTAGGGTTGTGCATGGCTTTGAGACGTGCTCCGGTACTGCTGGACAGCCAGCCAGCTGGACACTGGCATCATGTAGATGTATCCAGATTTCAGGTGGAGCTGGGCTCAAGCACCCATGTCCTGTTCCTTTGCATTCAGATTTCATCAGTCTAGGGGCCAACTGGAGTGTTCCGAACTGGAACCATAGCATACACACCAATATACAGAAGGTGTGGGTGGTTAGGGAGACGACCTTGATGTAAAGTTGAGAGTTCCCCACTGCAGCAGTGCAGCTACACCAGTACCCAAAGAAAGCTCTACAGTGACTACAGGGACATCTGTGTCTCTGGCAGGAAATTGAGAACTAAAGCTGATATGCATAGAACATGGCAAGTGCTTTGAAACTATGTATTGTGAATATCTCCTGTTATTTAAAGTACCAATAGCTTTATATGCTATTCCAGCACGTCCAGTTCTAAATAACATTATAGGTATTGAATTAATTTCTACTTTCCTCTATGCAGAAGCCTATGTATGTATTTTCCATGCAAATGCAAGCTTCATTTCACAATCTCCTCTTCACCAAGGAGAAACTTTGGGAGCCTGCAGGGGCAGTAGATGAGCCTTATCTTCCAAATCTGTTGACATGCAGAGAATCCTGCTCATAGCTCAGTGGGTTCTGGGGTTTCCACCTATTTTTCAGCCTAGATATCTTCAGCTGTGGCTGTAGTACTCCTCTTAGTGAGCTCCTCCCTGAGCTCTTTGCAGCTACCTGTGAAAGTAACCTAATGAATGCTAAGGTTCTGGATGTCCACAAAGTCCATGGGATCCTTCATGGACCTGTTGGACACACCTTCCCCAAAATGCTGAGGCAATTCAGTGCTTTCAAAATACATGTGGAAAGGCGGGAGATGGATTCAGTGCTCCTCTTTTCATATAGTCTTTCTTCTTTGACAGTTTTTGTTCTGTTCGTAAAAAAAAACAAAAAAAAAAACAAAAAAAACAACAACAAAAAAAAAAGTAAGGTGTCTAAGCATTGCCCCATGAAAGTGCCGCTACACAGCAGTATGAGTACATGAACACCCAGGGCACAAGTCAAAGACCAGTTGCTGCTACTGCCTCCAAGGACCTTGCTGCAGTGAAACTGCAGTGTGGTGACAGCATGCTAGAGTTCAGGATTTGAAGATGCTGGGCCAGGGCTGCAGGCTCTGAGCTGTTTGAAATGCAACTGGAAATTTGCTCAGAAACTACTTTTATGCTTTAATGAATAGAAAAGCTGTAATCTCTATGTGGTACCAGAAAATACCCAACCTGACACTGATACTACGGAATCATATTCTAAAGCAGTATTCTCTCCCCAGTCAAGGAATATTTCAGAAACATGGAGATACAGAATATGGAATAAGGGTATAGTTTCAAGTAATTTTTTTCCTAGAACAGCTGCTTTATGAGAGTCACATTCTTTTTCACCACTGGCCACTCAATGCAACTCCTGCGCCTCAGGTTACTCTCCCTTTTGCTGTGCAAATACGGCTATATGTAAGGCTACATTTTAAATTGAATTGTTGAAACTATATGCATTTGTTTTTAAATCAGGATTTAAAAGAGCCCTAGAAAAGTCCCAGAAGGAGGCAGAGGCAGACTGAATGRTGAGGGACATCTGGCTGGGAGTAAAGCAGACTGAAGAGAATGAACATAGGAGCTAACCTAAGCAAGTTTTGCTTGCATTTCACTTGGGGCATTTCTGTTTAAAAATAGACATATATTTCGGTGACGTATTCTTGCTGTGGAAAAAGTTGGAGTACTTGGACTGAACAGTTACCTGATCTAATGCTTGTTAACTTCTTTTGCAGAATAAAAAGAAGGAAAGTTTACATGGCAAAGGAATCTGTATATTAATGTACTTCTCTGGAAAAGTTTGTATCATTACATAGTACCATAAGTAGCAGATGGACAACAGGACTGGATGGAGGAGAGAAGCAGCTAGCAGAAATAGCTAGTGGAAAAGGCCCAGGTAAGAGGAACTAGCTGTGACTGTAGTTGGGTTGAGGAGAACTAGTAGAAAGATCAAGCAGTGAGGAGAGTTCCAGGTTAAGTACAGACAAGCCCAGGTCAAGTCCAGAGAGGCCTCCTTGCCCAGAAGCCCAGGCTAGCAATGACAGATAGGCACAGCAGCCTGAGGATGAAATGTGTTTGGGCCAATGCATGGTGGCAGAGGAAGAGGTTAATTCTTATCTGTGCAGTTTAAAGGATGAAGACACTGGATTTCCTACTGGGTTTTTTTTCTATGTAATTCCATTCYCATCCCTCCTGTTCCTCCATGGAAGCTCTGTTTGGTTCAGCCAATGTCTGCTCTTAGCCAGAAGGGGGGAAGTTTAGCTTATCATCCGCCAGGACGACTGGGCGCATTCTGAAGATGGGAAACTATTTTCCATCTTCCTGGAGAGATGTTTTGTCTAAGATTTTAGGGAAGATGCATAGAAGCTGAACCCAATTCAGTCAAGGCCTGACAGGGTTACAGGCCTTAAATAATAATTTAAGATGGAGTTGCATGCTCATTAGTAAGGCAGACAGTGAAGCAAAGCTGTTTCATTCCAGTACTTATGCATCTTTATAACCTTAAGTAACCCTCCGAACTGTACAGTAAGTCTTGAACACGCCTCTTAGGCTTTCTGCTCCCATTAGAAATACAAAGATTCTTCAAAGTGGTGAACTCATAATGATCTTTACTGACTTCATAAGCGGATTTCTTATGTTGAACATATCTTTGCTTTTGCCAGAGTTTGCCAGAACATCTTCTGTTGGTTATAATTCTTTATCACAAAATGTAGTTAAACTTTCCAACTGTGGCTTAAGGCTCAACTTAATTCTTCTCCTGGTGTCTGAGGAGAACGGTGCTCTTATCCATACAGTTTACAGCAAAACGAATATCATTTAGTTCCATTTAATCAAACTTTTTGTAAATCTTTTCTAGTCAAGGGACTAYTATACAGACTTCAAGGCATTTATTCATTGTGGCAAAACTGATTAAACATATTAGTCATGRGATTTTGATTTTGATGATAACCAAAGAAAAGATCRCATCCAGCAGAGGCAACAAACTGTCCCAACTGGCAGTAATTGTGATTTGAAGCAATTGTCTTTTTTTTTCTTTTGTGCTTTTACACTGATTACAGTTTGACTGCTTGTGCTTCCAGGGCCTGTTTACCTCTTGTAATGAAACTTTTTTATGAGTCCCTATTCTCTTATTAATTTTATGGAAATCATTTTATTTGGACTTTCTCAAACATAAAAATAAATAAAAGAGGAATTCAGGCTTCATAGGCATATCCCCTAAACACCTGTGTTTCTGTCGTTGCACTTCATCACTTTCTCTTTTTCTTTCTGTATGTTGATATAMCAAGATCTCAGATGGTAAGTGACCCACATTTTAAAAATCTATTTTAAACCAATTACTGATACACATCAGTGACACAAGGTGACTACCTCTTTTCATAGCATGTTGAAGCCGCATTCAGTTTGATCACAAAAGAAAACRTAATTTCACTCAGGTCATTTTCCTTCCTTCAGAGGAAGATAATTAGCTAGCATGGTTTCTTTTTAATTTTATGTACTGTTAACTTCTCTCACATTGAAAAAAAAACATTCTATGTTTATTCGTTGTCATATTACACTCTGACTTAAAAGGGACTCAGAGGAACTACAGAGTTTGTATGGTGTAGCAAGACTGCATTTTTCATACTAGGTTCCAATAGGCTTGCAGTCATTACTCTATAATTTCAATTATAGCAAAGGTGCCCCATATCAGCAACACATTTGTTTCATTCCTATTTACGTTGAAAATGAAGTGTTATTGTTTTGCCATTTAGTATGAACTGGAGTAAAATCAGGAGCTTACCTCAAAGAGACTTCCTTGTAAAATGCCAGAAATAAATGTGAAAGCAAAATGGAACTGCTTGCACTTTTTTAGCAATTTAACCTGAAGTAGTTACAAGGTTACTTTTTATTTAGTTCAGTTATAAAATATTTATGCAGAAATACTCACAGAGAAACAACATTTCATTCAAGAAATTGCTGGCAGTAAGGGGTAAGTTGCACATTAAAAATAAATTAGAACACAATACTYATTATACAAATACCAGAAAAACTAGGAGTGCTTAGGATATAATTTTCTAAAAATGCACATCTGCAATAAGCTCCAGTGGAGCATACAGAAAGTGAAGGTTGTTATTTTTGTACAGCTGCTTTTCTGTGATATGCCATTTACTGTTGTAAGGGTAAAGTAAGTTGCTAACTCATTCGAACCATCAGCAACAAATGCAGCCCTCTGTGCATTTTCACTTTGTTTAGGTTTGTTCTTTTTTTTTTCAATTAGAAGATATCTCTTCCCCTGTGACTCACACCACTGTTATTTACTTATCTTACAGTCTTRCCAAGGAGCGGTAGGCTAGGATCATGGCCTCACTATACTGCCACCTTACTTCTCCTGATTCAAAGTGCACCATCAAAACCTCAGACAAGCTTAAAGCTAAATAATGAGACCACTATACTTGCATTAGGCAAGTCTCTGAAGGTTTTCTGGGTAGATGAAATAAGTCAAAGGGAATAGGAAAAAGTAATARGGCAGGAAAAAATAAATACTAAAACTAGTTAATCACATTCAGGCATCATCAGAACCCCAGAAGGTCCCAGGGCCCAGCTGAAGATATAGGATTTCTTAACAAGAGTAGATTTTATGCTATGGTGCACCTATTGAGAAGTGATCAGACTGAATTCTACCCAGGCCATTTTTTCAAAAAATTATGTAATAAAAAACACCCTTTCTTCTGAGTGCATCAGCTTTTTTCTAGTATCATTTRGGGAACAGTGTAAATAAAATACCTATGTGTACAAAGAAGAGAAGAAGGAAGAGAAATTAATGGAGGAACAATTTCCATTCATAGTTCCTAAACACAGCAGTGTCAATTATCAGCATCGATTAGAGCTAAAGAACYACGTCCTCTGAGTGAACAAAGGCGTAGGTGAACTGTAACTTCGAGGCATCATAAATAGGTGCAGTACATAAGATTTTAGCAAGTCATGTTCAAAGCAATATATCCTTTCCATTACCTCTACTGCAGGGAGATTATCTTGGGATTGTTATAATTTACATAATTATGTATACATTATAAATAATTCTTAATAATTATCTGTATTGACCCAAGCAGATTGGATAATGTGTTCTCTACGCATGCGTGATAAGACTAGTAATTGGCTCTCATTTATAGTTAATTTTCATTTGTAAGAATCCTCTAGTAAATTGAGTAGTGGGGAGACAGACTATGTTAGAGACTTATGGGGGCAGGTGCTGTAGATGGTCACAGTAACAGTATTAGTGGGAGGAGAGGTCATTATATTTCTTCTTCCTAGGCTCCTAGTTAAACTGTCATGGTTCAGTATTTTGCTGCTTTCCCCACTAGATGAGTGTAATCCACTGGGTTCTACTTGGTGATGACCTCTGCACTAAAGCACRCTATCTTTTACAACTCAATTGCATGTTCTGGGAATTTTGTTTGATGCATCCATAATTCCTCTCATTCTTATTTTCTTCGACTTTCTTTTCTGCATTTTTTAGACATCATTGATTTTGTKTCACAGGATATACTATATCAATTCAAGAAAGAAGAAAGGAGACATTCAATGATTTTATTCTAGTCTTGACAGTCCTTATACAACTGAAATTAAGTATAAGGTCATTCACCCTTTGTTGAGACTGAGTCAAGAATTCTTTCCTTTGAAAAATGCAAAATATTTCAGGCATGGGACTTAGATTATCCCTAGACTATTAATGACTTTTTTTCATATCTCATATATTGAAGTGTTCAGAACATTTTTTCCAGTAAGTTTATTGCTTAAGGGGAATTGGAAACAGAAAATAGCAAGCGATGGTCTGCATTACTGCTAAACTGATAATTATTTATTCACTAGACAAATGGAGGAAAAAGCTCTCATCCTGTCATTTTTGAATTTATATTCTGATTTTATTGTAGTAACTCACATGATCTGCTTTGAGGAATGTGAATAATTTACTATCACAAGTACTCTGGGACACATACAGGGTGGCTAAATGAGCTAATGGAGAAGGTTTGAGCTGGCCAGACAAAAGTTTTCGGCCAGTCTTCACTCTGTTATTTCACTAATGCAGGCCAGAAATATTGCCATTATTACTTCTGTTTGAAAAGAGTGCATGTACACACACGTGCARTTGACTTGCAGTTCTTGCCTAATCATCTTTTCAGTTCACATAACCTAGTTACTACCATTCAGCCAACCAAACAACCCCCCAAAATATTTATCTCATATCTTCTTTTCACAATCCCCTTTCTATACTGATGCCAATTAAAAATGAGGTACTGGTAAGTATAGAGGGTACAATGGTCTCTCAATGGTCTAGAGGGTCTGCTGTAGTAGATGGAGTTAGTATTTTGTAAGTAAGTTGTTAATTGTGGTTAACTCAGCTTACACTACTTGCTCAGTTAGTCTGCAGAACTAGTAATTTATTAGTGTCTGAGTTGTTATGCGGACTAGGGGTTGGACAGATCCAAGTTTAGGCATCCAAAGATGAAGGACCAGGGATGGACTGTACTTGAGTGAGATTTGCAGAGAATGGAAGGAGTCATAGGGCAGCTTCTAAAGGCAAGACCACCCCAGCAGGCAACAGGTTGCCCTGAGGCACAGCTGCTGCAAGAAGAGGTAAGTATGCAGCAGCAGGCAGTGCTACAGCAGCCTGTACATACCAGTGACTCCAGATTCATTGAGTAATTCTATATTTAGAACTATATACCTAAGTGAGAAGCCACATCCCTGGTGCAATGTCTCTAGGGCAGGAACATCCCAAAGCAGCCCTCAGTCACCACAGTGCCATGCCTWGCCATGTTTTGGGTCATGCGGTTGGCTCACAGTGCAGACCATGGGTATGACTCAGGCACTAATACTAAAGATATAGCACAAGTTTTTTTTTTCCAGTTAGATGAGATTTGCAGGATATTCTTAAAAACCCTAGATATCTGAGAACCAATTCTAGATCTCCAGCTTATTGAACAAATGGTTGAGATACTTGGAGTAGTTAAAGGATTCTATATTAATGTCAGAAAGTCATGAGGAAAAGTTCTTTGTCAGTGAAAACTAGAGGTGATGAATGGAGACTGTGGTTTAGTGGTTAACAGTGATGGTGATTGCTTGGCCACCCACAAGAACCAGCCATGGCAGTGGAAATAGAGAGAGGGATAGTTAAGCTGGCTGAAAGTTGCAGCTGAAAATGATGGAGGAAATGGGAGCTACCATGGTATAATATTTGATAAAAAGCAATGTTATCTTGTAGTCTTGGTTTGTGATTGTCAGTTGGAAAAAGCTATTTATGCTAGGCTCCTTTTCAGTGTTAATGAAGTTCATGAAAGTAGAATTTGTTGTGTTGTTCAGTTATATGCTTTTCTGAGCAAGAAGTGGGTGTTTAGAGTTGATAATTTGTTCATGTTAGCTTACTTTTCCTCCATCTCTCCGAGACTGACACTTTTCCGTCTGAGGAAGAAATAAATTCAATCTTGGGAGTTTCTCCTGCACGACTTTCCAGAAGAGTTACTGAATTCTGTGCTCTTGCCCTGCTTTGTGCTTAAAGTTAGAGGCTGAAGAGGCAATCAATTTTCTCGTTCTTTTCCAAGGTGCAATTCAAATTCCCAGTCTCCCTCTTCTTCACTCGCAATCCAACACAAGATCCATTTCCCATGAATGCTATCGCTCAGAAACAAAGGTGATAGATTTTGGCTACTACTTATCAGTTATGCAGCAGCATACCTCCCAGAAGTCCCAGCAAACAGCTTGGAGGCAGCAGTTGCTGTCTGTCTGAGGAGAGAAATGAGAATCCTTTTTGCTAGCTGGATCTCTGCAGTTCCCTTGGAAAAAGAGGGGGGGAATACTGACTTGGTATGAGATCTGTAAGACCACAGAGGAAACTCTCTGCCTTGATGATACCAGCCTAATACAAAGATCTGACAGCCTTGAGAGTGACTTCGAAGCAATATGGGCACAGRGAAACCAAGTATCTTCCTTAGTGAACTGATTAGATGTGGATTTGTGACATTGCATAGCCTGATAACTTTAGAAAGCCAACACTGGTGCCTTGGCTGCAGGTCAGTGGAGAGGAGGAAAAAGGAGTCTGTTGTTTGAAGACACTGTGATCCATGGCCARTAAAATTCATGGCAGGAGCTTCTCTCTGAAGAGTGGCAACACTATCAGCACTCCAATTAGCTATGTTTATAATTGATAGAATGGCTGGAAATCACTGAGAYTCATGAGCAATAATATTCATGACAAGAGTGATTCTTTTGTTGCAGGGAAAAAGACCAGAAACTGCTCTAAATTGCACATGATTGTGATTAATGGCTTGGGAAGATAAATGATGAGTGRGTGCCTGAGACTAGTGCTGTGCTGAGAAACCTATTTAAGCCACTTTGGTGGAACAGGGAAGAGAGGAGGGAATAGCTGTCAGGCCATTATTGCTTGTCAAATACCTCTGACAGACTCTAATAGAGTTTTAAGGGCCACGCAGGTAGTGCAAAATTGCCTCTGTGAGTGTTCCTGGCCAAAATTTTGTTATATCAATTCTCCAATCTTTTGGTTGCTGTGAGAACATCCATTATCCTGTGGTATACCCAAGCTTTTCTTTATGATCAAAGAATCCCAGGTGAAAATGACAACAGGAGAGAGAGAGGGAGGGAATAAAGCATGGGTTATAGGAAGCTGGTAGAAAATACAGGATAAGAAGTAGGGCTCAGTAAGTTCCTGTACCTCCTTTCCCAGCATATTTGAAAAGAGCATAGTTTCCCCTGCTAAGTGGATGTGTTCGCAACCACCGCCACCCAGTGCAGAGCACGACACTGTTAGGACTTCAGCAGACTTCTGCTCAGAGTAAAGAACCACAGTCTGCAGAAATCAGATCYGAGGGAACTGAGGTGGATTTACTAGGAAAAGAGGAAAATTGCATAAGAAAAATAACCAACAGAGAACACTCAGGTTCTCAATTCTCACCTCCAAGAGTCTGTGGACTCCTGATCCTGTTCAGAAGRTAGAAGCCTCTTCAGATAGTTTAAGTACTGCAGTAAAAATCCTTCTTACTTCTCCTTCTTTGCCATGTGCTTATGGCACAGTTTAAATCTAGTGATTAAATYCATCTAGTGAAGATCCATCTTCAGTAACAAATACAATGCAACTTTTCATCTGTCTTCACAACAGTCCTGTTTATCAAAGGTTTATGACCGTAAGTTTAAGTTTTCCTAGCAGAATTCTGAAACTGGAACATCTTGTTTATCAAAATATCTTSTTGTATTGAGATACCAGCTTAACTGATAATATCTGTCATCAGTACCTAGGAGCCTACATCATGGTTCAAAACTTCRTTAGGCTCTGTGTTGTCAAAACACCAAGAAAAAAATTTCCTAATGCATTAGGAAATTAGATAGCAGATGTGTACARTGAATGTTAGTGAAGATATTGAGTTTTTAAATTGAAACTTAGAGCTAGTCTGCCTAGAAGCAAAGTGCCAAATTAAGTTACACGCACTTACATTTTTGTGAAAGTGTAGGGATAGTATTAGAGATTAAAAAAATAAAAGAAGAGCCTGGAAAACACAAGAAGCTCTCATATTCATGCTGAAGTTCCCATTCTTCGGTGCAATTAGTTATTTGCTTCTCACAGCTTTGCATTTAAAGCTTGGCCAACATTTTGTCCTAATAAGCTGGCCACTTATTAGTGTTTCTTGACCTCTTAAAACTTACAAGAATTTCAGTATTAAGATTATTTTCTTTCTGTTATAATAATCATCCTACTTATGTATTTCTTTCCGGCAGTATTTGTATTACATTATCTTGGGTTACTTGCTGTCTTTCATGAGGAATGTTTTCAATAAAGTAATGTTAAAATCGGTTATTTAGAAAACTTGTTTTTAACCTGATAGYACTTTTGATTCCTAGCTTGTATGTGGGAGTGAATACACCCCCCTCAACAAAACTACAGTCTAATTTTTCAGCCAACATAGTACAATCGATTTGACAAAATGAATTTGAGTAATCAACATAACGATTATTCCAAGCAGAGTGATAGCCTAGATTGGGACCTTTTGTTAGGCCCTTGTCTAGTTGGAGTATTTGTGCCTGTTAAGTATCTTTTTCACTTACTTCCCTGAAGAAACCAAGCTGAGATAATCGCATTAACAGCCTCCCTCCCAAAACCTTTTTAACTTCCTGAAATTTCAACTCAGTGGAAATCAAATTTGATRGAGGGAAAGAAATCTCAAGGATAATTCATTGCAGGTTTCAAAAAAACTGGTAACGTGGCAGAATGTAGAGGTRCAAAGCAATTTCCTCATTGAGGGGAGCTGAGCTGTTTCACATCACATGAGCAGTATCATCTGCCTACCAAGAGTGACCAGCCAGAAAGTGCCCAGRAAACCAGAACTAGCTACAGTATATTGCAGTAGCAGTATAGCTTAATATGTATAATATATATAATAACTTAACATAGTATAAGCAGTAGCAGGTTTGCTATGGGTATGGGGTACATAAGGGTRTTGTGGTGAGATGCTTTAAATGGGAAGGGACATGCTTCAGCAGTTCTTCTTTGCTCATGGAAARAAATATTTTTAAAAACTGCTGTCCTACATTCTTCTCCTTTTTCATTTTTTCTTAAAGAATGAGAAAGTAGTTCTGTGGCTGTAAAATCTATTMCTTCTTTGCAGCTGTGTTTTCCTTAGAAGAACTAGCTATAAAAATGTAGCTTCCAT
The DNA here is from genome assembly GCF_003343005.1 of Rhea americana. Lineage (NCBI taxonomy): Eukaryota > Metazoa > Chordata > Aves > Rheiformes > Rheidae > Rhea > Rhea americana. The sequence goes on from NW_028186745.1 coordinate 1,880,612, forward strand.
GTCCTGTTCAAAGATGACTTTTGGAGACTCTCCATGTGGTTAGCAAAACTACTGATTGAACCTGAAGCTGTTAATATGGATCTAGTTGAATCTGTAATCTGGAACAAGGGCCTGTTCTTATCTGAAACCCACTCATGTTCCACAGGCTTTTAAAGTGAATACTGCCATTAACTGCCATTTGATGCAATTTTCTCCTCAAAAGATATTCCTGCCTGAACTGCCCAGGCTGACCCATATTCCCCATGGGCTTTTGAGAAGTCAATAGCATTTTGTATGGGGCTGCTGAGCAGTGAAGGAGCTCTGCTGCTGATGGAAGTGTCAGGAAAAAAAGGTGATTTGAAAGAAATAAGTGGACCGCCCCTACAAAATACTGATAGCTTTATCACTTGTGGAAGGTRCTCTATTTACTGAGCTCAGGGATCTCTCAACCTAAAATGGGATTTATCTTGCCATTTCTAAGGATTGCTCTAAGAGGAAAATCTGATTCTTCCTCTCATCTTCCTCTTCCTCTCTAAGGGAGAATAGTAATGCAGCAGGAAGACATTTACTTTAGAAAAAAAGATTGTGAACACAGATGTCGTTCAAAACATATCTAAGCAWTTTTTTTGTATACAAATGTGAACTATATCTGCTCATATTTTAGACTGGGCAGTTGTGAGCCATTTCCAAAACATGTAGTGTGGCGTTGTGCTTAAATTAATAAGTCTTTAAAGAAAATGTGTATTTGCAACCATAYCCTCCATAACATCTTTATAGGAGAAATTTATTCTTTTCAAAGAAGATTTATGTTGAAATGATTGTTCCTTTCCCTCAATTCATTTTCGTTCAGCTGCTCCTCTTTTATTTCCTCTTTCTTTTTTTATTTTTTTGTTTTCCTCCCCATTTCTTCCTCTGTCACTGTGGTCAAATTCACATGGTCCCCAGGTCTGATTAGTCCTCTTATTCTCTGTCTCAGTGAAGGTACCATAAAACCAAAGCCATGTTTATCAAATATGGGTTTATTTCACTAAAACTTCAAAAGAGAGAAAAGCCTCTGCCTGGATTAAATAAGGCTTAATAAATTTCTGCTTATTATTCCTTCCTGTGCCCAGAAAAACCATGTACACTCCAGACAGGGTAGTTAATGAAGTATTATTGTGAAGGTGAAGACAAAAGTTTTCTGAGGAAAATTCCAGGAGTGTAGCAAGTGATTTCTTTTAGTTTCTCCAATTTCTGATAYATATTCATTTTAGTCAGTTTGAATTGATCATTTGCTCACTTAGAAATTAATAGCTAATAGTTTTTAGCATTAATCACTGTGAGTTAGGCATTTTTTTGCCCCATAGATTAGGACAGCTATCCTACTAGTCTGAGCATATTAAGACAGGAGTCTGTTCAAAGTTTAAAATTATACCCTGTAAGTACAGTGAGAAATTCATAGATCTCTCAGGTTTCAGAGAGATGCATTTTTACTTCCTTCTTTATGCTTTCTATTGTAGAGGGACTTCTTTGCTTCCAAAAGACTTTCCTACATGACAACTTGAGACAGGCAGACTTGTTTGGGCAAAAATTAGAATCAGTCCAGAGCAAGAGATAACTTTCACTCATGTAAAGAGTAAATCATCACATGATTTTTGAGTATTTGGGGGAACTATAATACCTACATTTCATATGCTATTTGAAAGGCAGTAGGTTGATATTTCTTAAAACTGGRGTCTTCTGTTTGTCTTTGGTTACAAGAAGTATAGGAGAATGTCACAGGAAGTAGTTTCAGACCAAAGATAGCTATAACATTCACAAAGATGACAGTGCAGAATTGTTCAAGCACAGAAATAAACAGTGCCTCCCTTAAGGAGCTTACAGTCAAAATAAAGGCCTGTATTTAGACTGTGCCCTAAAGATTATCAAGACTGGCAAGCCAGATGTGAATTAGTCCTCAGTTAAATTGATTGTTTCTTATCTTGTGAACAGGATCTGAACTGAAACTAGCTCATTATGAGCAGGCCASTATGCACCATTAACTGGATGGCAACATTCTTCCGTTGTTATCTGCTTGACCAGATCAAGTTAATGATGACCTAGTGGTGAAAAGTTCTTAATACTATTACCCAATGCTTCATTTACTAAGCTTGCAGAAGAACATCATTACTATTATCAATGTAATTGCTTTAAGAAGTGCTAACATCATCTAAAGCTAGCTCTGATAATTACATAACAAAGGCAATCATAGGTCAAGGGGAGAAGAAAGGTAGCTTAAGGTTAATGTATTGCAAACTCCCATTATGCAAGTCATTTGCATTCTACTTTATACTCCTTTTGCTSAGAACAAGAAGACACTTTCTGTGTCTTTGATTCCTGTAGGCCTTCTTAGTTACAAGGAAAACTACCTTCTGTAGCTATATGGTCTGAAAATTACAGATGTTGTAGTGACTCTAGGCTGCTGAGAAAGCAATTCAGGAACTGGATCATCAAGCAACTGAACTTTCCTTATGTTGCTTTTCTTAGATGTGGAGTCAAGCTCTTCATGTTAGCCTTTCACTTTCACTCTTTCAATGTCCATGAACATTTATGAGATGCTATTCAGTTCAACCTAAAATTTTACATAATGGGTATTCTGCCAGATTTCAGACTGATACAGGTCTGCTTGAAGTTTCTATGCTCTGAGTAACAGAAAGTAAAAGGTTTCATTGCCTTCTATCTTGTCATGGGTGATCTGTGGCCAGAATAGACTCTTAACATAGAATCATAGAATCAGTATGGTTGGAAGGGACCTCTGGAGATCATCTAGTCCAATCTCCCCGCTCAGCAGGGTCACCTAGAGCACGTTAGACAGGGTTGCATCCAGGCAGGCCTTGAATGTCTCCCGAGAAGGAGACTCCACAGCCTCTCTGGGCAACCTGGTCCAGTGCTCTGTCACTCTCACAGTGAAGAAATTCATGAACAGGTATGACAAACTACAGAACTTATCCCCAAAACTGGAAAGCAGCAGCAGAGTTGAGTAGTTTGTGGATGCTCTGAGAAGAGCTTAGTCTGAAAAGGGAGAATGCTGCACACTACTAGTAAGAAGAAAAAATGTCAGGTTATTGTTTGTTGGTGAGGTCAGACAAGATCAGAATTGCCCTTTGGCCATACAGTTGACTGTGAAATGTCAGTTAAACAAAAATCATTGTTTAAACTGCATGTCATGGACCACTGCCTCTCTGTAAGAGACATGGAGCAGATGCATTATGGCAGATTTGAAAACAGTACAGAACCTTGGAGATTTGGCATCTTAACAACRTTGAATAAAAGCATAATTTAGTTCTGTATCTGAGTAAATAAATGCTATGGTCAGTCTGTTTTAGAAAACCAACACTGATTGCACTGGCTTCTGTAAATGTTTCTAAAGAATCTGCATTTTGTTGTTACATGTTCATTCAGTAGCCATGTATTTACAGTGGTTTTTTAACTTGTGTTTTTCCCCAATTTTTGTCAGCTAGCCTACTTCACTGGAGTTTTAACTAACTATAATACAAAGGCATACTTGTTTTCTTCACACCTTCCTTGACCACCCTCTTTTTTCTTAACTTACAGTCAAAGATGGTACATGAATAAGTAGCATCAGCAACAGAAGCTCTTTTGAAATATCAGATTCTGCTTTCTCTTTTTACAATTTCCTTAAAAGAAGAAAAAAAACTTACTTTTCAACAGGGAATTTTATTTTCAAAACTAGAGAGACAGAACTAGGTATGGTTGTAAACAATGGGTTGCAAAGGCATGAAAGTAATGCTCAGCAACAGCTCAGTGTAATCGAGTTAGAGAGAGGAGCCTTTCGGTCAAAGTGAAATCATTGCAGAGGAAACTATCACAAAACTATCACAAAACTGATCACTCCCATCCCTTTAAGCAGTCCTTCATGAAAACAATCAGAACAACAAATGAAGACCGGAAAGATCTTTCATTATTTCTGTTTTACAGATGAAAAAAAAAAAAAAAA
>NW_028186745.1:1884581-2028270 GCF_003343005.1 Rhea americana
AGAGAGATAAATATTTGGAGAATTTGTTTAGTGAACTTGATAATAACAAAATTATGTGATGAGATGCTTTCACTGTCCCAGCAGGGATGGGCTTCTTAAGAAAGAATTTGCCTTTTAAACAATTGAAAATATATATTGTGATTGAGCATACAGTACATTTGGACCCAGCTGAAAGAAGAAATATTAAAGTGTACATAGTATGTATACAGAGTATCAAATAATTTTAGAAATAAGGTATTAAGCATCAAAAATCATTGGAGAAAAACTTCCATTTTGGCCTCATCTTCACAATCTACTAAGCAGATGCAAAAACCTAATCAATATAAAGAGAAGAGCTCAAATAATACTATGCAGGAATAAAAAAATATTACTTTGGTATATAACAGATTAATACTGGCTTTTACAACTTTTGCTGATGTAAGGAGAGAGTAGATCAAGCTAGAAGTGGTGACTACCATTTAACAGTCTTGGTGAATTATTTCTGAACATTGTGCTAAATGGAACCATGTCATAATTGCTCTCACAGGCGCTTGGATGCCATAGCAATGAGCACAGAACTGCAACTAGAATGGAAAAAAAAAGTACCTCTACAAAGTGCAGCRAGGATGCAGTTCAAATCATTGTTTCTCAGGCTGTGCACTCCTGTATTTGGACCAACATCTATACTGAAAAATTTCCCAYAACCGCATGATATCCCCAACACATTTCTACTCTTCATGTGAATTCATTGTCTGTAGGCACTATTTTAGAGAGAGTAAATGCTAGGACTGAGAGAATATTGTGGAGTTGGCAATATATTTAGTAAATCATGTTTATTGCACTCTTTGTGTATGTTCTGCAAAACAAGATTRAGTTTTCTCAGGTGCATTTGCTATTCAAATATTTTTGAGTGGCAGTTTGTTCCCAAGCAACTTGTTGAAAATATTAATAATTTGACAGAAGTTGTTCAGTTCCACTCAAATTGCATCCTACGGTCTTGGTTCCTTGGTTGAATGAGCTTAATTCTTAGCATCAATTTTCTGATGTGAATGCTTGCACAGGAATCTTATGTATAGTTTACAAGTACTCTTGAATATTCATTTAATATCTGYTATTTTGAAAAACATTCCTGAAAGTAAAGTACAGGTTCACAGAAAGTGAAATAGAGATGAATTCAAGAAGATTAAATCCTACGATTTGAGGATATAGTTTTGGGGATATAGGAACTATATTGGAATCCCTCAGAAATTATGGAGAGTATGTTCTACAGAAGAGAGCTAAATTTTCATCAAAAAATAAAATCATTAAGCTAGTAAATTTTTGGGAGGTGGGGGTTGCGTGGTTTTTGGTTTTCATTTTTGTTTTAAATTTTTCTAGATTTGAAAGCATGGAGGAAAAAAGACTTTCTATGAAACATTTTGTTTAATCAAAAAAAACAGCTTGCTCTTAAAATTTGTTTTTAAAGGGGRAAAAAAAACTTTGACCCTTTTTGGATGATTGTCATGTTAGGAGAGGTAATAGTGCAGATTGCCACAGAGAAAGTGGAGCCAGAAGGGAAAATGGGGCTGGAAGGCTTGAAGGTGAGGAAACCGCAAGAGAGGCAGGTCAGTGGCTCCATTGCTCTTGAGCCAGGATACAGAGAAAGCCCATCTCAACGACCTGTTTGGTACACTGCTATTGCTGTCTCTCTGTATAGCAGACGAATAACACAGCCACTCCTCACAGGTCAATAGCTAGCGCAGTCTGGGCTCTAGGACCAGTTAAGATTCTAAAAATCAATTAATTCTTTTAAAAGATCTGTCACTATAGCTGCTTAACTTAACTTCCATTTCAAACTACGACCATTTTCATGTCAGAGTGAAAAATATCTGAAACTGTCCTAATAATGGTTGTATTCCAACAGCGATTTCCCCCCTTTTTTATTTTTTTCAAGAATGAAGTGAACAGAGATTCTTGTCTGAGACGGCATGTCAAGCTTCAGCTTGAGGCTCACTCATTTTCACAGCCAAGATACAACCCTGTACTCTAAGACATAGGTTTATGAATGGAAACAGTGACACATGTTTAACTTCAGCTGTTAAAATGTACTGCCAAAATCATTTACGCTCACTTGCTTTATGTTTCCTTCACAGACCAGCCCCATGGGTTGCTCTTGCTTTCACATTATACCACTGCAGTTATTGCATTTAACAGCTCTCGCTATTCTTCAGGTTTCTGCCCTAATCACTTAAAATTAGACAATTCTTTTCGCATCCTAACACACACTGATGCTATAGTTTGAGGAACACTGGGCTGATCCTTGTAAGCAGACATCAGTTGATGATTTCTATCTCGAGCCTGTTTGGAGTTTGACCCTTTTCTCTCCCCTACCCTCAGGCTCCAAGTCTCCTAAATGAAAAATTGTCATTTTTACTTCTAAGTTCAGTGGTAGACATAAAGTGGAGCTAYAGGCTGCCTTACTGACATGATTAGAAAAGAACTACTCGGAAGAAATCATAGAGATGCAACATCACGGACATGGGGCCTAGAGAGACAGCATCATCTCTTKTCTTCTGCGCTTCTTTACCCAGTAGAGTGGGCAGCCAAGGAGGGGGATCCATGGGGTCTCTACTTGCCTWGATGCAGGTTGCACCTGAATGCCAGGCACACACAGCTAGTCTTATTCACCTATAGTGCCAGCAGTGAGGTCTTGGGCAATGTGGACCTTAGCTCCTGTATGAGGCGACATCTGCTAACTACTTCTCAAATCAGCATGCTGTAGATGAGCAAGRGGCCCTTACTGCCACATGCCTCACAGTTTCTGTTTAGCCCCGCCTGTGAACACTTGCTAGGAAGCAATAACTAAAAGCATTCTATGTCACTCCGGTTCGATACGCCTGCTCCCCYAGGATAAACAGGGCAAGAAGCCTGCATCTATCACCTACCTCATCGTACACCGCACATTCCTCATTCTGCTACTCCTCTGACTCCCAGCATGGGTCTGTCCTGGCTTCTGCTGCCTATTTTGTTCTATAGCAAGCTMTTTCCTCCCATGGTGCTGGGCACAGGGGTAGCAGTGTTTTTTACAAAAGGGGCCTTTGGCCTGGCCACTGCCTTTCAAAGCACTGGTGGAAGCAGATAGATTTGGCACTAGTCTGAGCTGAAAATACTTTTCTTTCACCCACAGAGTATCAGKCCCAAGGCAGACTGGCAGATAATTGCCTTCAGAGAATAGCCCCGACAAAACGGTGTTATTAAATAAGGGCATCCACAGCTGCATTTCTGTCCTCCCTTGGCCGAGATATCAGTGAAACACTTATGCAGCAGACCAACCTGACCAGCTCTCACTGTTGCAAGGTACCATTGCTCTGTCCTAACCTGTTGTTCTCCCTTTTTATCTTTTAAGAGAAGTATTAAATCTATGTTGTGGAGGCAATATTACTTATTTTGATTATCTCCCTCATCATAAATTCCCAACTTTCTTTTTGTTCTTCTTATCACTTCTTATCTCAGAAATGCGTTCTTTGAGAGAAGACTGACAAAATGTGTGAATTGTAACCTTCACCATAGAAGGTTACAGGGATACTTCAAGGCTTTACCTCATTGCCATTCTGTCTTCAGCAAAGAAACTTGCCTAAGAGATCYAGTGACTCAGAAGCAGAAGGTAGAAAAAGGCAGAGGTATAACTGAAGATTCTAGGGAGTTAATAAGTGCAATTGTTGGTGCAGGAGTGTTATAGTTTGGTTAAGATTGTTTAGATATCTTTTTTTTGCATTTGGAGTTACATGGCCAGCCCCAGATTGTAAATAATTATTTTTATGGGACGTTRCTTTGTTTAGAACCAAATGGACAGCTCTGGAAACACCATTAATTTGGAATACTTCTTGACAGGTTTCCAGTTGTAAAAATATCTTGTATGTTGTTTGCCTTTCATCGAGTCTTTGGCTTAGGGCCTCCTCAGACAAGACTGGTTCATCCTTAGCGGGATAATTCAGAACATTTTAGAAAAGGACCAAGAGGCAGAGGTCTCTCAGAAAAGTGGCTTGAGTAGCTGAAGGGTCAGTGCAAAGCCCTGAGGCCCTGGGAAGGGAGGATTTTTCCTTGAAAARGGAAAACAAAGATGAGCATAGGTCCATGAGCAGTTGACTGAAATAAAGGTTTCCAACATCTGATTGGCATGAAGTACATACGAGTTYTCCACGTGTCCTGTTTCCTAACATGGTACCCAGGAAATGATTTTCCTCCCAGATTCAGCCCCTTTCACCCATGAATACACAGATCAGAAAGCTCAGCTGTTTTTTTTTTTGTTTGTTTGTTTTTTGTTTCTGGTTGCATCCTTGAGTGCTGATCAACAATGCGAATTCTGGACTCCAAGGGATATCTCAGGGTGATGACAGTGCGTTCGCACCGAAGTCCTAGGAAGGAAGGGAGCATGACCTGCTCTGCATAGACAAGTGCCTACCTAGGCTAAGCTCTGCTGAACCATCTGCCTACTTATTATTARTAATACAGATCGACACTGCAAACAATCTAAGGAAGACTAGTAATTCAGACTTCCCTGCTCTGTCTGTATGTCTCATGCCCTTCTTCCCATCTGACATCCTTAAAAGTGCTGTTGAAGGAATAGGAGAAAGGCATGGTTTGTCTGTAAGTCAGTGGGAGTGTGGATGTATTTAACTCAGAAGTGGGTAGCTGCAAAGTCTTTCCAGGCAAATGACACCAGTGGCATAAATATCAAGGCTGAGTATATCCTACTACATTGTTTAAAAGATACTAAGGCTCTCTCAAGAAGTATTAAGAAGTATTTGTGGTCTGGGTCTATACAAGAACTTTCAGTCTGATATATTATCATAAAAATGCTTTTAAAACAGTGTTGACAAGGTTGGTTGAAGGTTACTTGTAGTGGGAGTAAAAGCAAGCTAAAAGGCAGCAACTTTGTGTGAAGATCTTCTGGAAAGAGATGGTGAGCCAGTGAACTGCTTCCTGACTTTCTGATTCCTTTTCTGTTCAGAGCAGCTGGAGATGATCTGCCTTCTTTGAAAATAAATAGAATTCAATGAAATAATTATCTGACTCTGTCACCACTTTCTTCTCTAAATAGAAGAAAACTATAGAAGTCCTGAAAGCTCACTAACCACTCATGTCAAAGGGGAAACCCTATGGAAGACAGTAATAGTAATCTTTAATGAGGAGTCGGTTATCAATGAAGTTGATAATCAGCTTTTTGAACTGTTAGCATCATTGGATTTTTCTTCAAACAAGCCTGTCATTGACTGCTTGCACAAATTAATCTCTTACATCCTGCTCAGTAGAAGTAATCTACGGTCTTCTGCAGCATGTTACAATGTTAGCATGTTAGCTAAGCTTGATGGATTTGGCTTTTGCATATACCTCTTTTAATCAGCACCATGCCCACGAAGACAAAGAAAATTGTGTGTGTGTGCATATTTAAAACAAAGGGCTTGGAAGGCTCAGAGTACTCATCTTTCATACTTATGTGCYGAGAGAGTTCTTGACCAGCTTTATTTCTAATTAAGTTACATAAAGACATGTTTATTTTCTGGTGTGCTATGCTGGTTTTTGTATGTGTATGGAACAGCAGCTCTTGGTGAGAACCTGAGCTCTCAGATAGCTACCTTGTTTAAAAAACACTAAATTCTCTAGTCATGCACTAAAAGATTAAATTAGGAACTCTGCTGTATTATGAACATATTGCAAGACTGTGATGCTTCAGTTATGTCTTTACTGCAAAGGTTAAAGGATGTACGTAATACTACACCAGGTGCAGTTTTGGCATTAAGGATTTATGTCTACAGAGATTAGCATCAGAAAGGACCACTTGTATTGCAAGATCAGTAATTCAGCTCAAGTGGATGGAACAAAATGTTTGGTTTATCTTTGATATGAATTTGATATGATGAACTTTACACTTTTCAAAGCAGAAAATTGATTATATTTGTAGAACTTGACCATCAGAATGATCATTTTGAATACGTCAGCTACTTTTGCTTAACAGTCTATCCTGCTAAAATCCAAATAAAAGTATAATTGGAAAATGATTAGCATGCTAAATTACATCAAATCTTTCAGTGTATAAGTCACAGTATTCATTTGAAACAACCAGCCATTTCAGCACATTATAAACAAAAGATTTCTTTTGAACAGCAAACAGTCACAGAAACTGCTATGGTGTTTGATCTGTTTGAGGTAGTACKCCTGTATGGGCTATGGATAGTTAGATCTTGAATTACAAAAGGAATAGGAATTATGTAGGTCACATCCTACTTACTCAAAAAGCAATAGACACACTACTGTAGCAAATTAGAAGAAATTGTTCAAGGACTTGAGAAGCCGGCTGAACATTGTCAAATTTGATTAAATGCTSCTAAACCATAGAAAGAATCAGATTTCTTGTGGGAATTGACCAGAACAGTGCTGATTGTGGCCAGGATTAACCACATGTGCTTGCATCATTCTGGCAGTGATGGGCAACTTCAAAATTTTCATAATTTCAATTTGCTTTGGATAAACAGCTGAAAGGTTAACTGACTGTATGAAGACCATCCAAGTCATTTGAATCTGGAGGAATGAGCTGGAAAGCTTTCAGAGATAGATTTTTCTCATGAGATTTCTAGTACTGCTTGCTCCAGTCTTAGAAAAAAATGCTTTTGAGAACATTTTTTCATAGTGTTCCTGGTCCTGTTTGGAAAGTATATGTATGGAAAGAAATATTAAGGTTGATCAGAATCCCAGTTTGGGTTCAGGAGGTCTAAATTTAGAAAGAATACGAGGGATTTTTTTAAAATTATTCTTACTTCCAGCAAAGGTGGATTCAAGCTTTTGAGAAAAGGCTTTGCTTGGCTTATGACAGGCTACAATAGCAACTTCTGATCAATCAATTCACTGCATAAATCATAGAAACATCTCTAACATTGCCTTGTAGTGTTAGTAGCAAAATGTGTGTTGGTAGTCTTTGGTTACCCTATTTTACAAATTTAATCCCTATAAGAATTCTGTGCAAGAGATTGAGTTTTAGGTGTCCTGATGGTATTAATGGACCATAATAAAAAAATCACTTCTAAACTCTGAATAATGTGACCATTTTAAAAGTTATTTTTGTTTTGCTTACACCACTTTAACTCATTTTTACTCATCATTTACTCTACCAGTAACATGGTTTCAGGGTAGGCAGTGTTGTCTAATAGCTAGTTCAGTTATTAGGAGCCAAGTGCCCTGGAGTTCTGCAACTGGCTGTGCTGTGGGAGCAAAATTTCAGCACAATAGTTCACCTCTCTGTAACTCTTACTCAATGTCCCCTATATTTGTCTGAATAAATTCTAATGCCAAAGCCAGGGGCATTACAGTCTTTAGTTAAATAGGGATGTTTTTTGAACTTAAAGGATAATAAAACCAATACTGCTAATAACCAACATAGAGTCAGTCCTGAGTAACAGCAGCAGCTCTGCAAAAAAGTGTGAAACAGCTCCCAACCAGACCACCAGTAATTAAGACAATTCGAACATCCAAGAAGAAAATTGATTTACTTAGGAAAGAAAAAGGGATAAATTGACAATGGTGGAAACTTAGTYACTGCCTATAAAGAATCTGTGTGATCCATACTTGAGAATTAGACAGATGATAAAGTTTGTTGTCTAGCTAAAAGAGAGAAGAAAGTGGGGCACTACTCTTAGAGAAAAGCAGTTATTGTTACAGTGACACTTCATAAAAAGCCCTATTGCTCCTGCAGTACAATCAGATGCTGTATAAAATTATCTTCTTAGATGTATGCAATATATCTCTGCTCATACCAAATGTACAGAACTTCTCTTAACAATAATAATTTTTCTTTGAACACATAATATTAGAACAGAAAATCGCCTTGGAGAACAGCAAAACAAAAACAGATCTACCATATCCAAAACCTATCCAGTCTCATCCTTTCTAAGATGTTTGGAAAGATTAACAACACTTTTTAATTTTATATTTCATGTATTTGTTCATATTTCTTTCTCTCCCTCTCTTTTTCATTCACTCATTCTCTCTTTCCTCCTCTCCCCATTTTAATGGTTCACAACTCTTCCAATTTTCATTTACTAGTATTTCAAGATAAAGATATWATGGTATAAATTTTGTCAATTCATAGTTTATTTCTGAATTTCCATAAATAGACTTCATATTTCCATAGATTACATCTATCCCTTTCATCTCTTTWTATCTCTTTAGCTCTTAGTATCCCTATAGAAACTACTGGTTAATTTTTGGACTTCTGTTGCTTGCTTCCATCACTGACGTCAACATGATGATGTTTCCATCATCACTTTCCAMACTCATTGTGTGTGGGTTTCGTTTGTTTTGTTTTCCTGCAGGACATGCTAGAACACAAGCTTCGTTCTCTATAATGCAACAAAAACTATCCATATGCTGAAAACAGATTATATCCTACATCTTCCAACACAAGCACAGCAATATTTCAATTCTGCTAGTTCAAAAGAAGAGCTACAGAGACATGGTATCACCTTGAACATTTTTTTCTCTAAGGGGAGCTTAATGTCATCATTAATAATATTRATTTATTACAACATTTGTGCTCTGCATTATAATTTGTGACCAGCATCAGTACGCTTTCTCAGTTTCATTTGGGCTCCTTAAATCCTGAACTGATACTGTATCCATTTCCTACTTGTTCTCAATCAAAAACGTGTTTAGCCAAAATAGGTRGCTGCCCACCTGAAGAAGTTGTGATTAGCAAAAAGCAAACCAGCAGATGTGAAATGGGGGCAATGATTGTTTTCTGCTAATGCTGGCTAACACATAATAATGATTCAACAGAACTGTGTCAGGGAGATAGGAAATTAGGGTAGCAGAGTGTCAGAAGCACTCTTACTGACATAAGGTACTTCTCACTAATCATTCCTGTAGAGTCAAGAGGGAGGGATTGCTTTGGATTTGAAGTATGCTTCTGTAGGAAAATAATTTCAGTATAAATGAAGGAACTATCCATTGAATATGAGACTTTTTGTGAGTGTGTAAGTGAATACCTGAGATGAGAAAATCAGAAATACATAAAGAAAACTAGAAAGGACGAAAAGAAATGCTTAGAGAAAGGCCAGGATGGAAACTGAGAAAGCGTGCAGCACATATCTTTGACACAAGCTATCACCCAGTTCTGGCCTTTTAATTAATGCATACTTGCAGGAATTTTTACCAGATTCCTTCAAAGGAAGCAGAACTATAATTTATATGCCACAGCCATCTTTTCTAAGACTCAGTAAGCCTGGRTTTTTTTGTTTGTTTTCTTCTTTTTTTTTGTACTAGATGATGCAAACAACTTGCATCTTTTAGCTCTTTCACTTTGTGACTTATATATTATGAATTAATGATGCTCTAAAATTTCAGAGCAACCAATAAATCTCTTACCTTGCCACCATAACCAATGACAAATGAGAAAAAACAGCAAGGCTAATTGGAGACAAAATACTAATTACATTAGGTGGTACARATCTCTAATGATTCATAAGGCCTGATAAATAAATTCAAAAGTATGCCTCTCATGTAGGAACTGGTTTGGGGAAAATTATTAGCCACTTCCATCTTAACAAAGGATTAAAGTTTTGCCTTTTTTAACTGTTATCTCTGTGTATACATGTAACTGTTCTACGTGACTTTGTGGACTCAGTCTGTAGACTATTTGCAGATTATGGCTTATAAGTCTAATATCTATCTTAACAGAACCAATGTTCTAAAAATGAAGCACAAAGATATCCAAGATTTMCAGTTACCCAGTATGCCTCTTTATTTAATACTAATACGTGATGTTTGTTTTCCTAAGAACTTCTTGCTTTCTTCAGTGTGAGATTTTCTCCCTTCCTAAGGCAGCCAGTCTAATGATCTCTGTGGGACTTTATAGCATGGACCGCATCCCCCGGCCAGCCAACACCTCTGTGGGGAGGGTGCAGATGTATGGCTACTACTGGACCAGACAACACAGAGCAGGGTGTAGACAGAGACATGCAAGGTACCACAGAGAATGTCAAAAGGCCTTGCAATATACTCTGCTCATATTTGTACCTAATAACCTTAACATTATTTTTTACTACATGATTTTGGAATGGTAATACTTGAACAATATCTACACATCCCTCACCATTAGTCAAGAATTAATTTTTATTTCACCTAAATTTCTTTTGCAATGGCATAATTCCATTTTCAGTTCATTATACTGTCCTGATATGAGGGTGTGGACTATGACTCAATCTATTATCATTCTCATAGAAAAATGCAAGTGTATTTTGCAAGTGCATTGTAAATGCAATGCACAAGTACACAAAAATGCAAATGTGAGATAAGGAAAATAAATGAAACRGTGGCAATGTCAATGAGTTTTGCATAAGTAAGTGGCAAGTTGTTGCAATTTTAATTCAGCAAGGATTCCACTAGAAGTGGAAAAGATTGCCTTTGATGAAAGAAAGAAGCATCATGTTCAAAGGACCTGTGACAYGAATGAAAAACAACTGGCTTAAATTTTTGTTTCCTTGATAAAGTAYGAAGTTACAAAATTTTTAGGTGTATTCTGCTGATTCTTCTAGACAAAAGGAAGGTGAAAATTTGTAATGAAGAATGAGAGAGATGGGCTGAGAAATGAAGAAGGAAAGCCAGAAACAGCCAAAACTGAAGAGAGACTGTGAACTGTTTTTTATGTTCTATTTCTTCTTAGTAAAGGCAGATTTCATGGGCTATATAATGTGGATGGTGTCTGCAGGTCAGGGGGATGAAAGCATCTGTTCACACATTTTTACAGTCAAAAATTGTTAGGATAAACATCCATAAAAACATAGGAGATATTACATATGTATAAAGATTAACTAATGTAAAAGCTAAAATTATTTTGGTTTTGCAGAGGAAAACAGGTTATAGGTCTAGCTGCTGAAAAGAAATTTTGGGTAGGAGAGAGAAGAAAGAGAGATGAAACTACTATAATATTGACACAGCAGCTTTGAAAGGAACTTAAAAGCAGGGCCATCTGCCAAAACGAAGATCTGTAGAAACAGCAGATAAGGACCCTGGAGACACCAAAACAAAAACAAAAACAAATACAAACACAAACAAACAAAAAAACAAAAAAAACACAAATTCTGTTCAAAATTGAATTCATCACAATAAAATGACTGAAAAATGTTACTTATCAAAATAACATTCCCAAAATATGTCCTGACTGAGGCTAAGACCCTAGAGAATTTCTAACATKCGCTGAAATTGAAAAGGCTGTTCAGAGCTCAGCAGCTGGTTCAAGGCCAGATGGCTTTATAACAACGCTTTAAGACTCTAAAAGAGGGCTTAACTCAGTCTGAAAAGAGTACTCTCAGATGGGCATAAGTAGGCAATACTGGTGCCTGCTGGAAAACTGGGCTGCAATATTCAGGGTAACTTGTAGTCATCCTGACCCTGACCCACAGCTCATTCTRTCTATGATAAGACTCTGGCTTGAGCAAGAGAAACTCACTGAATGATGCTAAGCAACTTCTTGCATTTAGGCAGTATATTACAGTAGATTTGRTTTTTATTGAGTATGCTTTAAAACAAATCAGAAGGTTTCTTTCCATATGAATGCAAAAGGATTCATTGGAGATAAGGCAACAGGAAGGCATGCAGAAGACAGTTTAAAACTGATATTGAAATGTACCTCTTTCATCTGGCCAGGCGATCAAGTAAAGCTGCACTTGTCTATTTTGATTTTGCTGAATAGACTGTTTTCCTTGATTAAGTTTATAATCTTGGTGTTGGTCTCCAGTATAAAAGTTAGAAGATGCACGAATTGTGATTTGACTGCACTTTTACACCRTGGTAATCCTACAGAATCCACCAAAGCAGCTTAGCCAAATTACTGTGTCTCTGTGCTAGTTAATAAAACAATAATGCAAATATCAATGAATGGGCAATTGACTGCTGACTAAATCTGAAGGAGAGAGAGATTCTATGGATGAGTGAGGGGAAAATGCCAAGTTAAAAAAAAAATGATGGCTGGGCTTTTACTTAGGGAATTCCTTTATGGATTTTAAGGCTAGGGCCAAGGCTTTATCTATTTTCACAGATTTGTGCAGACTACTAGATATAGTTGGGARACAAGTGGTCATATGCATGAACTTCTAATCCTTTCATCCTCTCCTTCAGGTCCCTTCTCAATGCCTTACAACAGAGCCAGAGCTGAGATGAATAGTGTTTCATTATAAATCTTATATTTTTTCTCCTTTTGAACCAGGTACAAAACCACCAAAAATATTTTTCTCATAGGTATCAAGAGATAGAAGTTTGAGAACATCTTTTTAAGTCATTTTAGACTGTTGAGTTTGAAAAAGTAAATTTTGAAAAGTCTAGCTGCTTGGGGTCCTCACAATAAGAGCATATCCTGTAAAACTTCAAAATTTAACAAGAAGATGAAGGAGAATATTATTAAAAGAAATGCTATATTGTGTTTACTTGAGTGTCCCTCAGAACTTTCTCTGAGATAAGCCATTTCTGAAGCGTATAATGCAGCACYTCACCACAGGGTACAGTATGTCCGTGCCATGCTCTCGTAGGAGAGCATTGGGCCCACACAACACTTTTGGACTTGAGCTGGCTCCCCTTTGAGCTGTTGGGAGCAAAGCAAGTGCAACCCCAAACTCGTTGTTATAAATGAGTGAATCTATTTATGAACTTCACAGAACTGTTTTAATGTTCTATGGTCCTTATTTGAACAGAGACAGTATTTACAAAGTACTCAAGATCTGCAGTACCAAGAGTGCAGCATAGGCCAAAGAGGGCTTTGTAGAGCACAGGCAAGACAAAGTGAGTATTCCTTCATAACCTCGTATGTTGATCAAGTCCTTAAAAGGACAAAATTCACAGACACACTTTGGTACACAGCATGATTCTTAAATAGGAAAGATGGACTATATCCTGAGGAAATCTGAACTATATTACTATTTCCAATAACAAATGACCTTTCAAAGTGTATATCCAGCAGAATTAAGGGAGTAAAAATAACAGCTTTTTATATCTAACTATTGAAAACAGCTTATGTTTCTTACCTTATGTATTTTGGCAGCACAGCACGTCAAAGATTCAATATGCTAACACACACATTCAAACACGTTTTTGAGCCTAAGTCAGTCTCAAGGGATTCAATGAGACTTAAGCTCCTAAAAGCTTTTTGAATCCTAGTCCTACACCAGATATAATTTAATACACTTCCTATGTTTAATTTTTTTCCTGTTCTAGTCTTGAATTATAGAACAGCAGTGAGTACTTGCAAAAGTGGCAATTAACTTGGAAATACTTCTACTTATTGGACAATAAAGAAATGTGTAACAAAGGAAATCTGGAGATTTACATTTTTAAAAAAAGTTAATTTTAAAGCAAAAATAAGACTTTACAACCTTTGTTAGCCTAACATATTTGTGTAAGTACCTTAAGTGCACTGAGGACCTTAACTTTCAACATTTGAGTTTGACAGTTCTCACCACCTTCTATCAGGAATTCCTCATATTTGCTTCAAAAACTTCTGAGATGAGTCAGACCAAAATATTTTGCAAAGCTGCTGTCCTTGACCCATATGTCATGAGTGGGAAACTCTAGCTCATAGCAGCTGAGCATCTCAGACTGTTTGCTTCTCTGATCGTTGTTTCTAACTCACTGGGGCATTGTTTTTTTTTCACAGACATTTCTTTGGCGTTCTTAACAGATTTACTTGGGATTACTCATCCTCTTCTCTTTGTTTTCAAAATTAAGAATCAGTTATATGAGGGTCATATGATGCTTGTCAAACATCTGTTGCCCATAGACATTTACCTGATTATCCTGCAAATTATCCTGTCTTTTTTATGTATATATATTCATTTCAGTTTTAGGAAAGATGAGGTCTTCGATTAAGACGTTCCTTAATCCATAGGCACCTTCCAGTGTTCCTCACTTTTAATTATCATATTCAGAAACAAACCTGGATATATTCTCTCCACTATTTGTGATCATGCCTGCAATCCCTGGGAGTGGACTTCAGCTGTTTGGATAACACTGGGTTATAGTCTCCAGCCTTCCTGATCACAAACAGCTAACAGGCATTTGATCAAGTTTGTAGTTAAAGCACTTAGATACAGCAACTCTCAGTTACCTTCAACTTCAAGGAGCTTCAAGTCGGTAGCAAAGGTACAGCTAAGCACAAGAGGAATTAGTTAATTRTGTCAAGGTATGTATCTCAGCAGGGTCTCAACATTTTATTAGCAATTTCCCAGGGCAGCTCTCACTACATTAGAGGGGCCTGATGGATTGTAACCCTGACACTGTGCCTTGTGGAGGTCTCATCTCACAGTGCATTGATAAAAATGTTTTGACATGCTAATCCTTCATACCTCGTGGCGTTTTGGCTCCAGTACTACACTGTAATATAGAATCTGATAAATTGTATGCATCTATGATTTGCACAGAAACATTGAATTAAGAAGATATGAATGTTAACATTTCCTACTTACAAGTATTTTAACTATACAGCCACAGGATCCTCACTTGCCACTATCTGTGATAAAATAGATAGCACTAAAAAAACCCAGAACAACAGCAACAAACAGAATGTTCTCTTACTCTAACAGCAGAACCATTTTTTTCTATTTAAAAAATAAAAATAAAATAACCTTTTGACAAGAAGCAGGCCTTGACATTTTTGGCATGACAGATGAAAGGTTTGATAAGCATAAACTGTGGGAAATAGAATCCTAGAATGAATATTTTGTRTCATTTTCATTGTGTTTGTAAATTTGCAACCACATACAAGTCTGTACAAGTCACAAGAGAGAGATGTTTTCTTAAATGTTGTGCCTCTCAGTTCCTTTATGTTGTGATCAGCTAGCAGGAAAATATGAACCATGAAGACATTAAAAGTCAGGGGTAGAGGTGTCTACACTTTTCCACAGAAGATGTAGAAAGTCCTTCATAAATTCTCAGAGGAATCAACCCTCCAGTAGCCGCAGGGAACAAAGGTGCAGGTATTGTGATTTAGGAGTGCACTCCTGTGTGCACTGCATCTTCCCCACCACCAGAACTCCACATGCACTTCAATAAAATCACAGCAAGGGGCCATGCCTAATTTCCACGCTCTCACAATTTCATATTTCCTACTGAAAAATACCTTTTTATGTGTATTAAAACTTAATCTTGTATGGGACCACGGACCTTCTGTCTAGTTTCCTAATGAACTTTTCTGTTGCCTTCTTTAATGCTCAGAAGAGTATTCTCTTTTGAAAAATAAATAAATAAAAAAAATGTTCCTAACCCCTCTTTTTCCCTCAGTTTCTGCAGCAAAATTTTATAAATGTGTAATAAACAAATCCAGGAGATTTTGACTCTAAAAGGATTTTGACTCTAAAAGTGAATCCTTTTCCAACCAGTTTTCAGAAAATCCACGGATGATGCTAATGAGATTTGACAGAGAGTCTCTAACACTATTATAGTAACATGCCTTTCTAATTTTATGCAAGAACTTAGTTTAAGTTTGAGATCTAAAAATTCYTTTAGATTCTTCTCTGGTGTACATGTGTTTCTGTATCGCTGTTCTCTCTCCAGCATAAAAAAAAAGGAATTTCCCCTTGCATCCAGATTTTTTATCCGCAGAGTGCAGGTATTATTTATCTAATYCCTTTCATACTAGCAGAGTGGTATAAACAACCTTTAATGATAAATGCAAGGGTCTTTCTCTTTTTGCTGAAAATATGATGTATATTTTTCTTTTAGAAATAGCAGTTTTTGTTTCATTTGAGATCTTAGGCTTGATTCTACAAAGTACAAAGAGTTGTTTAACATCCCTAAGGCCACATTCACACTAGTAAGACTCACAAGTGCTCAAAAATTCAAGTGATAAGACATTAAAAATTACCAATGGATACAGTGTTTCTTTTTCACAAGSTGCTTACTACCATTATTTCCCCACAATTACCTCCCATTTGCTTTCAATGGCTTACATAAAATCTTCTCCTTTTTGTATATATAATTACAGATGCAGGTGCATACTGATTACTACCACTGTATGTTAAAAAAGCCATTTAAATGCATATATAGACTGGCTTGCTTTTGGTCTTAAGGTAGTCATTTGTACCTGTTATAAAACAGCAAACRAAAAATTAAATAGCTATTCCATGTGAAAAACAACGGGAAATAAGACCAATTGAAATTTTAGGAACCAACAGTCTTAGAGTATGTTGCTATACAGATGTAAGAGCAGGTTAGTTTCCTTTACTATAAATAACACTAGAAACTACTCATTAGCACCTGAAGCCTAAATCAGGTGATATGACCCACTTCTGGAAATTGCTTTTGTACACACATTTAAGTCATTTGGATATAAACCTGGAGTCAACTGAAGCTGAGCACACAGATGTGCTTTGATTTATTTTATTTAAACATTGTGCTGTTTGTGTGTTCGTACCCATACACACACAAACACACACACACATATGTGCATATACAGTTATATATGCATATATAAATACAAAAATAYGAACTTTCGTGGAGGTGAGTGCACAAGTTGAAAGCATTTCACGTCATTGATATTGAAAACTATTTCTGATTCTTGGTAGGGCTTAAAATCCCACCYGGAGAGCTGCTACCTGGACTCAGCTCTGCTCAAATCTGAAAACTGCTGGTGGTTACCCGTACTGGGGCACTGTTTTTTCAAGCCTTGAGCTCCTGAGCCCCATGCCATAAGCTGTGATTACTCAGCTATTTAGGAAGGACCCAGGCTCAAAGCACTGCAGAGGCCAGCAGTAACCATTTTCTGTCTGTTCAATCTTTACTGAGACAAACTTTCAAAGTGAAGGAAATGCACGTAAGCCCCATTACCCTTAGTCTCCTCTTTGTCTCCGTTTGCCTCTGCACATATTGACCCAGTGCAACGACAGATTAATGGTGACATTAAATGAGGTATTAAATTTAATCTTCTTTACTTGACGTAGCAAAAATTCCCTTTCCAAATCTCCTTTCTTTATTTTTTGCTTCATGATTGCCATTTTTCATTTGCTGATTTTATTCATGCTAGACTMGGCCAGTGACCTGAAACTGCCAATTGAGAAGTAAAATGCTAATCACATTTCTTCAATTGAAAGCATCAGTGTAAAAGCTTCCCATGCATTATTTACATTAATTATTTTCCATCTCAAGCATTCTCCCACTTCCTCCTAAATCAGTTTGAGCAAAACCAACAAAATGGCTTATGTTGACACTAGATTTTTATCACAGTCCTACCTATGGAAAAAATCCATCTAAAATTACTTATTTCTGGTTGGCTTAAAAAAAAGGCCTTTCTGGCTGTGGGAGAACACTTTGCTACCAAATGTAGTTTGCTACCTGATGGACTTATTAGCAATTTAAGAGYTATCTACTAAAATATTTTGTAGACTCTTCTTTCTTTATAGTATATTAATGAGATGCGGTGTTTATTCTTTAGGTGGGAAGATTATTAACAGTTTCACTATGGCTTATAAACCGACAGTGTTGCTAAATGACGACTTCTTCCATGAAAAATGAGTCACCACAAAAGACTCATTAATGATGTGCCTGCCACCACAGGCAATATAACTTAATTTCCCGTTAGTTACTTTACATTAGGCTTTCCTACTAGTTTTTCATAAAATCAGTAGCTTTTGCTAAAGTCTCAGAACTACTTTTAATGCAGGACTTCACAATTTTCCAGGAATAAAAATGTGTAAACTAACAAAGAGAATAAGGTATTGGTTGAAATTTTTTGAGAGAACTTTTTAAAATGAAAAATATTGTTTAATTTAAATTTTGGGAGGGTATATTATATCAGCTTCAATAAATATATTCCTGGGATAATTTCTCAGCTCTAGGACAGTTATTCATGTGACGACTGATTCTAATGCTTTTGAATATTTTGCAAGCTCAGCTTCTACCAATGGAAATGTTCACTGAAACTATTCAATTCATCACAACACTTGCCAAAACCCCAGAGGTTCAGTTCCATGGTATACACATTGTCCTTATTTTATACACTCTCTAACATTGACTGTGCCCTTTGCTTTCAAGTCCTGTGTGTTTCAATCCTAACTCCATTTTACAAATTTTCATTGCTTGACTATAACATGAAAGTTTTATCTGCAGAAACTCTGAAAGTTTTATCTGCAGAAACTCACTCTGTGTGAGTCAGTAGACATAGCTATTAGAGTATTTTTATTTAACATATCATAAGCTGAATGTTGCTTGCGTCTGACTGTGATACTGGCTTTCGGTCACCTCATCTCATTTTATGTACAAGCATAGTGCCAAAGCATCTTTTATGGAACTGTGCAATTTATTTTAAATGWACTGTGTTTTTAATAGATCTACGTTTATTTTATGAAATGCCAATGAACAGTAGCAGATTATATGTACCTAGCTTTTGAAATAAAATAAACCAAAGAATCAAGCAAAGGAAGGATGTTTCAAGGAGATATTAAAATAGATTTGGGGAACATCAATCATTCTGTGCTGTAAACGTGAAAGGGCTTATGCTTTGATCATGTAAATCCAGAAACTATTATTGTGCACTCCTTCGGTTTATTCTCTCGGGGATCATTTGTGTATACAGGAGCTTCCACACAGCTTCATTCAACGCACAGAGTAAATTCCAGGGTACATTGTAATCAGAAAGCAATAAAGCCTCAGGGATAAATCAAGAGGTTATGGTGCCACTGACACAAGAAGTTGCAGCTAGCTGTGCAGCCACATCRCCCCTCTGCCAGCTTCATCCTGGAAGAGGAGAGTAGGACAGTCCTCTCAGTTGGCTTTCAGTAAAAACAAGGGCGTCCCAATGCTCCTCAGGAAAAGACAGTGGCTAACACTGTGCAGTGTGCTAGAAGATTGTCTCTGCCCTTCTCTCTATCATGATATACGTATATATGTGTATATGTAGCTGCTGAGGAGAAGCAGAGCATGAAGGAAGGGAGATTGTGGGGGRRRAAAAARAGAGAGAGAGAGACTTRTATGGCCTGTTAARCAGATATTTAAGACTAGCTGTTACCTCAAAGCTTCTGGTAAGAAGTAAACCTTTTAGGTACTTAGATAAACAAARCTATATGGCACTAAAATATTTACTTCCATCCACTCTCCTCTTCATTGAAGGTATGTTTCCTCTCRCCTACTTGTCCCTTGCTAAAATAGCATCTGAAACCATTTTAGCCTCAGAGTACTGTGGTAAAACCTATTTTCTATACAGTAAACTGAGGTCAAGTGCATATTTCGATCATGAAAACTTAACTTGCATATTGACAGTATTAATAGTTGCAGCAGTCTCCCTTTGACTGATCACAGAATCATAGAATCAGTAAGGTTGGAAGGGACCTCTGGAGATCATCTAGTCCAACCTCCCTGCTCAGCAGGGTCACCTAGAGCATGTTAGACAGAGTTGCATCCAGCCGGGCCTTGAAGATCTCCAGAGAAGGAGACTCCACAACCTCTCTGGGCAACCTCTTCCAGTGCTCTGTCACTCTCACAGTGAAGAAATTCCCCCTCACGGTCAGGCAGAACTTCCTGTGCTTCAATTTCTGCCCATTGCCTCTTGTCCTGTCACACAGGGCAACTGAAAAGAGTTTGTCCCCATCTCCTTGACACCCTCCCTTCAGGTACTTGTACACATTGAGAAGATCCCCCCTCAGTCTTCTCTTCCCCAGGCTGAAGAGGCCCAGCTCTCACAACCGTTCCTCATAGGGCAGATGCTCCAGCCCTCTGATCATCTTTGTAGCCCTATGCTGGACTCTCCCCAGGAGCTCCATGTCTTTCTTGTCCTGGGCAGCCCAGAACTGGACACAGTACTCAAGATGAGGCTTCAGCAGGGCTGAGTAGAGGGGCAGGATCACCTCCCTCRACCTGCTGGCAACACTCAGCCTAATGCACCCCAGGAGACCAYTGGCCTTCTTGGCCACAAGGGCACATTGCTGGCTCATGGTCAACCTGTCATCTACCAGCACTCCCAGGTCCTTCTCTGCAGAGCTGCTCTCCAGAAGGTCAGCCCCCAGCTTGTACTGGTGCCTAGGGTTATTCCTCCCTAGGTGCAGGACTCTGCACTTGCCCTTGTTGAACCTCAGGAGGTTCCTCTCTGCCCAGCTCTTCAGCCTGTCCAGGCCTCTCTGAATGGCAGCTCAGCCCTCAGGTGTATCAGTTACTCCTCCCAGCTTGGTATCATCAGCAAACTTGCTGAGGAGGCACTCTGGGCCCTCATCCAGGTCACTGATGAAAAAGTTGAACAGGATGGGACTCAGTACTGAGCCCTCCTGGACGCCACTAGCCACAGGCCTCCAACTGGACTCCATGCCACTGATGCCACTCCATGCCAACCCTCTGAGCTCTGCCTTTCAGCCAGTTCTCAATCCACCTCACTGTCCACTCCTCTAAACCACGCTGCCTGAGCTTCTCTAGGAGGATGTTATGGGAAAGAGTGTCAAAAGCCTTGCTGAAGTCAAGGGACACAACGTCCACTGCTCTCCCCTCATCTACCCAGCCAGTCATTCCATCACACCAGGCTATCATGTTGGTTAAGCAGGATTTCCCCTTGGTGAATCTATGCTGACTACTCCTGATCACCTTCTTCTCCTCCRTATGACTGGAGATGACATCCAGRATGAGCTGTTCCATCACCTTTGCAGGGATGGAGGTGAGGCTGACTGGCCTATAGTTGCCTGRSTCCTCCTTCTTGCCCTTYTTGAAGACTGGAGTGRCACTGGYTTTCTTCMAGTCCTCAGGCACCTCTCCAGTTCTCCAGGACCTTTCAAAGATGATGGAGAGCGGCTTGGCTATAACATCCGCCAGCTCCCTCAGTAGCCATGGGTGCATCCCATCCAGGCCCATGGATTTGTGGATGCCTGCCCAGAAGATCCCCTGCCCCTCTAATCCTATCCTCCTCAACCAAAGGAAAGTCTTCMCTTSTCTGGACTTTCTCCCTCTCGTGCAGGCTGCAGGATTCCTGAGGGCTGCCCTTAGYAGTGAAGACTGAGGCAAAGAAGGCATCCAATAATTCTGCTGTCTCTGYATCCCTTGTCACCAGGGCCMCCRCCCCATTCAGTAGCGGGCCCACATTTTCCCKAGTCCTCCTCTTGCTGCTGATGTATTTGAAGAAGACCTTCCTGGTGTCCTTGACATCCCTTGCCAGACCCAAGTCCAGCTGGGCCTTAGCCTTCCTYGCMGCATCTCTACATACTCTGRCTGYATTCCTGTAATTCTCCCAMGTAGCCTGTCCCCTCTTCCACATTCTGTRTACTTTCTTCTTC
This sequence comes from Rhea americana, assembly GCF_003343005.1. Lineage (NCBI taxonomy): Eukaryota > Metazoa > Chordata > Aves > Rheiformes > Rheidae > Rhea > Rhea americana. The sequence continues at coordinate 1,905,821 of NW_028186745.1, forward strand.
TGTCTGAATTTGGCCAAGAGCTCCTTGCTCACCCATGCAGGTCTCCTGCCCCTTTTGCTGCACTTCTTACTCATAGGGATGCACTGCTCTTGAGCTTGGAGGAAGTGATRTTTGAATACTAGCCAGCTCTCCTGGACCCCCCTTCCTTCTAGGGCCTTTACCCATGGGATTCTTCCAATTAGGTCTCTGATCACAGTACTGTACAAAATTTGAAGGTTGCTCTTCTATGGCAGCAATGTTACTTTCTATTTTTGAAAGATGACTATGCAGAGAAGTAAGAGATGACAATATTCTATTTAATTAAATATTCTATTTAGTGCAGCATGAAGTTTCAACTAGGTCACTTTGCAAACACACCTCTCCRTAGCCACATGATAGTCAGTTTACACGTTCACTTAGTAGGCATTTTCCCATACTTCAGATCCACTCTTGAACTCAAAAAATGGCTTGAAAACAGTAAAACACCATGAATTTAAGGACATGTAGAAAGTCCAAGATGTCTGAAAAAAAAGAAGGCTAGAAGGAATAAGGTGGATCACGAACCGAGTAGTGATCAACAATGTCATGTTGCTTGCAAAAAAACCAAATGTTTGGCTGTGTAAAGAWTGTGAAAGCTTAGAGTATTTTCCCTTTTAATAAGGTCTCAGCCAAATTATTGTGCTCAGTTTACATGTGACCTTTTAAAGAATCCTGAATAGACAAGAATGATCAGAGGTCTAGAAAAAGTTATATGAAAAAAGATTGGAAGAACTATCTAGTTTAGAGGATAATGCACAGAGAGGAGTTGGAATAACAGTCTTCAATCGTATAAAAGACTGGTTACTGTAAGTTAAAGGACAATATGCTTTCTCAAGAAGATTGGGCAAGAAGTAATGAAATTAAACTTGCATCAGAGGAGATCTAGATTAGATAGTAGGGGAAAAGCTCTAATAGTAATAGTAATATAATAATAAGAAGAAGATACAATAAAAAAATATATGAAATTCATTGTCTGAGAAGGCAGTGGAGTCTACATCATGGGAGACTTTAAAGAAAAAATCGAACCAGTCAGAAATATCTGACTTACAGTTGACTAAACAACTTCTAAAGATTTTTCTGGTTTTACCCTCTCAGAGTTTCTAATTCAGAAATGTGTTCAGAGTGAAGCGTTCTTCCTCCTCAAATTTTACCCTCAGTGATAACTTAAAAGAAYAACAACAACAACAACAACAAAACCAGGTAACATAGACTACCTAGTTAGAGAGCCAAGGACTGCTCAATATGCTTTCTCAGTTCAGCCAGTCTGAAGAATTTACTCAAAGAGGAGCAAAAACATTAAGACAATCTCCATGTTATGGAGACTGGAGAAAAGGAGGTCTGGAGGATTAATCTAAAGTATAGTCTTTAAAATACTTTAAAATACAACAAACTTTAAAGAGTTAAGCAAAGCACATAAAGTGCATTTTGATACTTGTATACATATACACACATACACACTTGCAATGCCTTGGTTACTAAGGAAGTTTCTTAAATATGGATTTACTTGTGGATAAGTTTTACTTTGAAGGAAGAATGCTGATAGATAAGAACAGATTCATCCAACTACTTGCTTCTTTGTAATAACATTTTACTTTTAACAGTTACATGTTAAAAGAGTTCTTAATCCCAAACTCTGGCTGTTTGGTTCTCAAGCGACTTTCCTAAAACACCTTTAAAATCCCTCTTCTGTTGGTGGAAGATATCCTCTCTGCCAAGTGTATCCCACTAAAGAGGCTGCAGGGATTCTCCCTTAGGTGTAAGGTCCTCTTAGGAAACATAGAGATAAGACTGTGGGGACAAAGAAAAGCTCTCAGATTGTTTTATTCTCCCGAATTGTTATGACTGTTTTGATGATAAYGAGAGTACTTTGTCATTTGAGTGATGGTTAGGATTGTGTTAATGTAGCCAGACAGACATAATGAATGAAAAGCGGCTAATGGTAGTTTTAACCAAATATTCTATAATATTCAGTATGCAAGAGTATTTTGCTTTAGCTCTCAGGATTCTATTTTGTGATCAAGTGACTCATAATTATCATTTGCTAGTTATTATTTTTATGCTTATTCTAGTATAACCAAAGCTAGGGAATAGCCCAGAAAGAGATCAGGTAGTTAATAAACTATGGGTTGTTTCTAAGGTTTTCTTCCTTAGTTAGAGGCATATGAGCTTAAAAAACACATTATTATGCAATGTTGTATCTAATGAGCTGATCTAAATGCTATGGAATTGTATTGAGASAGCATTAACTGTTTCCAGTGCTCTGTTCATATCCAGAGGTACCTGTGGATTGACAAGCTAAATCAAAACCTTCTTTTAATTGTCCAGATAATAGTTAAAAAATTCCTGATAGTGTGTTGGAGCATCYGAGTTCTAGTTATCATTTTTTCATTTCAATTCAGATATGAATCTGTCTACATATATTCATTATTTATCTTTGCTTAGAATAAAAATCATTTTGATGTTTCACTTCATACCTGTATATATATAGCTGTTGCTTTTCTAATGCTCATTACATTACTTTATCACCCTCATGACTCTCTACTACCTCAGTCTGATTAAATGCTTTTTAAAGAAAGAAAAGCTAAATAATCTTGAGTATAAATGATTAACTTTATTTAAAAACTGTAATTTAAAAATTTGTGGGAAAGATGAATGTTTCTAAGATGCTTGGGAAGAGGAGAAAATTGATACAAGAAGCCCTCTTTGTGGGTCATGAACTGCAATTTATCTGCAGAAAATGGTTCTATCTAGGGTAAGATTTGTTACACTTTTACCTTTGTGTCTTAAAAATCTGAAATGTGATGTCAGATACACACTGCAATACTGCCTATTCTGTAGCTTTGATATGCTACTGTCAATGTCTAAAGCTCACAGAGAACTCCCGAAGAAATTGCCCTCCTACTCCTCATGCTTATATAGAGCACCTAGCAAGTGCCTTTCAGCCTGTAAGAGAAGACAGAATTTTTGGGGTCCATRCAGTTTGATTTTTAAGGGTAGTCTTGAAATACATAGGACACTTGCAACGTATGGAAACTTCTGCTCCTGGACCTGCAGTGGTTCCCTGATGACAGCATAAGGATGGGGAGCATGCTATCTTATGTTCAAGCCAGAAGTTTCTCCCGGGGGGGGGGGGGAAATAAATACCTTGTTGTAATGGAGAGAGTTGTTTGCCTAGAAAGTGGACTGCTGAAATCATGAAGTAAGGACCCATTTACTCTGTTGACTGACTGTGTGCTACTGAAAGAGAAGTTACGTGAGAATCAAAACCACTAGTGCCTCAGCTCCAGGCTTTCTGGATGCATTACTGGCCCAGAGGCACCCAGAACAGTGCCTCCCAGTTTTCCTCCCAGTGGAAAAGGTAAAGCCCTCCAACCCATCGTGGTGGGGAAAGGCATGCAACAGAGGCCTTTGGAGACCGCAGAAAGTCAGCCACAGACCCAGCTCTGCTGGGAAGTGGTGTGGGATGGAGCTGAGCTCCTAGGCTGCAGCAAATGCAGCCCAGGGCAGGTAAAGGGTCCTCTGGATGAAGCCCTCCCAAGGCTGATGGGGTAGTAGGCTAGGTCTTTCTTCAAAGAAAACAGAACCTCTCTAAAGGGCCTGGAGGACTCGCTTGCTTTTGTCACCAAGAAGGGTTCTGTTCTTGCCTAGACTGCTGTGTTCGCCGTTAATATAAAAAAAAAAAAAAAAAAAAAAAAAGGAGTAGGAGGGAGCAAATCCCCAGTGCTAGAGGCTACAGCAGTTTATTTACCTAGCCTGGGGACTGAAGAGCCTATAATATGCAATTCAGTATATGCTTGGGTCCCTTTTGCTGATAGCAAAAGATGCTTATAACACATGGTTGCCTTTCCCTATAGGTATCTGTGAATGAAATTAGAAGCTTAATGATATCGTCTTGTCACTCTCTTGCCTATAGATTGTAAGCCTTGGATTTATAATTGCATTAAGAGCCATAGCTTATGCTGATCATTAACAAGGAAAATTTCACACTAGAGATTCATTGTACTAAAGGCCAGTTAAATTACAGTATGTATATGCACATTACAGATATTAAGGTTCATTTCTGGAAGGCTTTAAAATAGTACAGTTAGAAGAAATTATCTTATATATTCCTGTCTGTGTAAAGCTAAAACCTGGGGAAAAAAAGATTATTTAGTGTTTGCAGTATTTGACTTCTCTCTCTGCAAAAATCTTTTTTCTGTCAGTCCCAGGTCCAATTACTCTGCCAGTTGTCCAGTGACTGGTAGTAYGAATGTTACAGAAGCAGGCTTATTCCTATTTTTTTGCTCAGCAGAGAAGTATCCCTCCTTGGCTGCTTGAGTAAAATACAAGTCAAAAGTGGATGTGATATCATTAAGTGTGGCTAAAAAAGCACCAAAAAAAATGTTTAAAAAGGARAGCAAAGTACACTACTCTGACCTGTTATTCTAAATTGCTTTATCTAGCATTTCTACTCTAGAAAGCTTGAAGAAATCTAAAGAAGAGAGGACAACAATATTCAAAGAACTGCTTATATACCACTCTTTCCTCCTTTGGACACGGAATAGGTCGAATGGTTGATAAAATGTGATTAGGAACACATCTTGCAGTTACACATTCATACGAGAGAGGACTGCAGATTGAGAATCTACCCAGTAGTTCTTTGTAAACATGCACCTAATTAAATTGCAATATAGCACACTAGGGAAAGAATCAGTTTCTACTCAAAGGGTCAAAGAATAGGGCTTTGACTATATCCTCCTTCTGGAAAATAAAGGCATTCCTCTTTTCTTGAGATTTACAAAACAAACTTACTAGTTTGTAATGATAGATAACTTCTGTTGGTCTTTTGAGAGAGCCTGTTACTGCCATCATTTGTTGATTATCCCCAGGAGCTGTCCCTTATTCAGTTTTTGCCTGGGTAGTTGTTACTCTGACCATTGGCACTGCAGTGAAAGAACGGAAAGCATAATTCATACGCATAAAGATGGTGTGTAATGCTAGCTTTCTTATAAATATATATCAAAAATGTTTTTCTGATGTTTTTGTGAAGCTTGAAAAACAGGTTTTGCCGGGGAGTGAACCAGGAGAGTGCGCCTGCTTTGCCCCCTGGAATTGTGTCTGAACTCCAAAGACAGCATGAAATGAGGGCAGGAATGGAGCCGTGGGTATTATGTTTCAAGATGTAGATATGGATTAAGAAAATCTTACAATAAAATAGAACTGAATTTTCTTCTTCTGAAAGTAAGTGGGTCAGCTTCAAATTGCCCTTAGGGGAATGTATAGCCTTGTTGCAGTGTCTTAACACTCCATAACAATGTGTAGTACGTTCAGACAGGCATATAAAGCAGAATTAATTTTTTGCTTTCTGACCTTTATATTGATTTGAGCCTACCAAATAAGCAATTGTARTCAGCTAACTATGTGGGTGCAGTTCATTTTGCTATGTTCTCATTTTTCACTAGTAAAAAATACTTAAATTAGAGAAAAATTAAATGTTTTTTCCCCTATCCTTTACTACAAGATGAAATTATGGGGTTAAAAGTTTAGGCAAATAGATTTTGGAGGCAGCTCAGTCATAATCTTAGTACTGAATTTGTCTCCATCTAGGTATATGGATAAAAAGCTTGATTCTTGCTGATGTTATATTTTGTGTGATCCACCAGATTGAGCACAATCTTTSAAGTACAGATTTACAGTTCACAACCTCTGTCATTTTAGGTTTATGGTAATATAAATGCACRTATTTTGCTAGAATTCCTAATGAACTTCAGCTGGTTCCTATTTCAAAGGCAGACTTAATATTCAGCCAAAACTCTGGAATATATTTTCAAATACATTGGAGGGACAATTCCAACTGTAATTTATTTTTTATTTTAGTGGATGCCTATCAGTAAATGTTATCATTTTCGCTGCCCTCGTGAGCTCCTGCAGCTCTTTCAGTGGGGGTAGGTCTCTGGTTCCATTTTCACCAGGATAAAACCCTGCCAGTAAGAATCTGTCTTGGATTATCCAGCTGGGGACTGTGAACATTCTTGCACACAGGGCTCCATGTGATTATTTCTAGGTAGATATGACCGTGCTTGGTGTTGTCACATCTTAAGGACCAATTTATAGTTTCTTCTTGGACTAGAGTTCACGATTTCTGTCTCCCTCTGCATGCTGATGAGCTGTCATTCCTGTCTCACCTCGAGGCCACTGCAGTTGCTTAGTGTCATCCTTTCATCTTAAGGGTAGTCAGTTGGATGCTGCACTTCTATTTCCTTTAGATATGTAGGTGAATGTAATATTGATTTAAAAACAGATATTTTTCACTTCTACATGCTGAAATAACTCCTAAAGAATGAAAACATGAACTGTGCTGAGAGTGAGATTGCTTTACTCTTTTCTCCCTAGTGATTATTTATGAGCACAGCTGAAGACATGAAAGTTGAGGATAGCCAAATGTAGAAAAGAAATAAGATGCAAGATATTATGAGACAAAATGACTTCCTGGTAGCTGTAGGGAGTTCCCACTTCAACATGTTTACAGTCTGATTGCATGTATTTTTTCATTTAAATTTATTCAATTTTATATTGACATTTCATGAAATGTATATTTTCATTTAAATATATGAAGAAATCTAGCATATCATCCACAGACTTGCTGTCATTTATTCTTTGAGTAAGAAATTAATTTTCTCAGCATTTGCAAGTTATCTATTCATCAGTCCTAGTTTAAATTAATTAAAAACTAGATCCTTTGAAGAAATTCACCATCTGGATTATTCACTTAATTGACCTAACCGAATAATTCTGACCCTTCACACTTTTGTATAGAATCAGTCAATTTTAATCCTTAGAAAATGTTATTTGGATAAAATTAGGATCCAATTAACCTAAATCATTAGCAATTGTATCTTCCTGTTCATACAGGTTATGAATAGACTCATTAACAAAACTGATAAAACAGAAGTGGAATCGTTGTGACCAAGTATGCTCCAAGCAACTCAAATTATTGCTGTTGATTTTTTTCATTCCAGTTAATAATTCTATTATGATAATTACTTGGTGGTTTGATGTAAACTTTTTTATTGTATAAATATATAAAAATATCCATATACGTGTTAAGGGCTCTTGGTGGTGGGTTGCTCGCTCAGCTCTTGCTATTCTGTGAAGGGTCTGTAACTGCATCACATTGCCATGCCTTTGATCCTCAACTCTGCCATAAATGCAAGGAGCATGAGGGACACTTGAGAAAGAGCCAGAGACAGAGATCTTAAGGCATAAGAGCTTGGGCACTGCATCTTCCTTGAGGCCTCCACTCTGTGTAATGCTGATCCTGTTGGCCCAGTCTTCTAAATATATGAGTTGCTGCAGACTGACGGCCAACTTTACTGGTGCACTTCAGTGCCTTAACTTTATCCAAGCAACTCAAAAGGTTTCCAAGATGTGTTTCTGCAGGAGTTCTGTCGCAAGAGAATGACAGAAAATGTTAGACTATTACCAGGTAGCTTCTATTTACCTGAAGCTGTTCTGCAGTTGCATTCTCTAGCAATACCCTCTTCTTTAAAATGGCACCTCCTATATTAAATATCTTTAAAAAATGAACTGGGAAGTGAAGTAATTGGGTATTATAGGTAAAAAAACAAAGTAGACTGAGAATATCTGTATAGGTACTGCATATTGTATGACACTGGTACATTAAATAGGTAAAAAAACTCTGCTCTTCTAAAGATCCCAGAGCAAAATGACAAGTAGTAGGTTGGCAATTGTTGTCAACAACCATTTGTCAAACTGGTGGAATCAAGATATATTAATCAAAATTAATTCCTATCTCTCAGTCTCTTCAACTGTAGGTGCAAATTGAATTTCACACTGAATTCTGCTGCACAGATGTTCTAACATGGTCTGAAGCTCTCTTAAAGAGTGTTTCAAAAAAGGAAATCAGAAGATAGATTCCTGCCTTCCAGATCCCACTTCCAACTGTTTCCCCTTTCATATGCATACAGTAATTTCAGCAATGAGACCTTTTTCTAGTGTGAGATATGTTGAGGAGTATAAGGTAAAATATTAATGCAGCCCTTCGTTTGAATGGAATCACAATTGCTTGAGACTGCTTTGCCAAAATTATCCCATTGTCCCACTAAATCAGAGACTGGGCCATTGAGGCCACTGTCAGTGTGAGCTAACAAAGCAATGAAGCAGGAGGCTGACCTTTCTGCAATACATTTTAGAGCTAAGCAAGCTTTTTTCTTTCCTCACCTTCTCCAGTATTCTTCTGGATTCGTTCACTTCTTAAATGCAATATATCTGACTCTCCATTCTCCAGAAAGCAAAGAAGTAGATTTATGCTAGGGCAAAACACCACGGCAATGTTTCTTATCCTTTTGCTCACAGCATTTAGAAGGTGACCTGTGAAACCATTACAGTTAAAAAGCAAAACAAAGCAAAAATACAACTTACATATATGTGTGAGGTCTCTCTTTTTCTCTCCCCTGCAACTTGTAAGGTACCCTTGGCCACACAGTCAGGAACTGTTGTGYGGCTGCAGTCAACACCAGCTACCAAGCTTAAGGTCATATTATTTTATTTGATTGTTCAGGTTTAAAAATTTGTAAGACAAAGAATAAAATTATGGCTTTGTAAACAGAAACATTTTGTTTATCGAAGGGTGATGTGATTTATCACTCTATCCCAACTGGAAAAGAGTAGCAAGTAAAAACTGGCCCACATTTTTTCCTCGTTTAATTTGGTGATAGGCTACTGCAAGAAAGTTAAAGAACAATAAGAACAAGAACATAGAAAGGAAACAATTTACACAGAACTTGTGCAACTTAAAATACTTCTTTCTTTAAAAGGACAAGTAGTTTTACACAATAATATTTAAAATGTGCAGATTTGAGTAAGATTAACTACATCTGGAAAGAAAGTAATGTCTACAGCTTACTTTATGACCGCTGAATGTTTGTTCCTTTTGCAAGACGGATGGAAAAAGTAAGTGCCTACACAATACACTCCTGTTGTCAGCTGAAGAAACACAGGCAATAAACTTAGATTTCAACAGACAACTTAATTATGTTAGCAGTGTTTCTTTACAAACGCAATTTTCACCTGTTTTGAAGTCTGTCCAATTTAAATTCCCGTTTTCATCCTGAAAAGGCAATTTCTCTACAAGGAATCCACATATGGCAGTAAAGAGAGTGAGTATTAGCCTTTGATTTCTAAGACTTGGCTCAATACTTAAACCCTGTCAAATAAAAATAAACTAGGGTCTCTCATTCCAACCCCTGCTTGCAGATATTGTAGGACCATTATGTAGTTCAGAGCAGTTTGCCAAAAGCAGTAATCTCTGCTTGAAAGGGGCTTGGAGGATGAAATAACATGGGCACTTGAGGCAGAAACATGTTAGCTAACCCATACAAAGAATTTTTTATAAAGCTTGCCTGTGCTGTGCAGGTCTCTGACACCGATTTCCTGCCTTCCCGACTAGCGCATTCTTACACGCCGTAAAGGGTCCATGCAGAAATACAGAGGRTATGGGAGGCAGTTTAGCCATGGTGGAGATTTCTGAAGCGTAACCTTGTTCTGCCCATCCTTCCTCCCTCCAAAGCAGAGATGATGTTTACCTGTTCMAACAGCGTTTATGGTTCTTACTGCTGCAGCTCATATCACAACATAAAGGTGAATTAATAATTTGCAGATCCTTGGGTACAGAGAGAGGAGGTGGGACAGGCAGGTTCCACTGCCCTCATTTAGCAGTCTGCAGGAAGAGACAGAGAAAGGGCTTCTTTTTAGCTTCTGAGACAAGAGAAGGCCTGTTTAAGCCTAAAATGACTTTGAATTGGTTTTCAGACAAAAGCATATCAAAGGGTTGCAAGCACATATGCTGCAAGTTTACTTCACAAGAGTTTTGTTGTTTTGCAAGCGCCTGTTATGTATGAAGTTTGCATGGGGGGGGGGAAGGCAAAGCAAAGGGCAAGTAATTAACTCTATTCCTGGTTCCTTTAAAAGGTCCTCTCTGAAGTAACTGAGGACGTTGAATGTAAGTCTGCTTCTTCTATCCTTGTTAGAGTAGAGCTTTACTTTTCATGTAAGCTGGCTGAGCTTGTCATTTGCAGAGTCACCTTTTCCATGCCCTCTATTTTTTTGCCCCATCTTCCTTACCTCAAGTAGGGTCTAATTTCATTTCCATCGCTATAGACCCAACTATGATACAAAGTTTTTCCCTCAGCCTGAGACTCTTCATGTCTCAAAACCCCCGAAGCAGTCAAGGGTTTTGTTTATAAACCCCAATACAGCATTCTTCCCTGCAGGTAAGCACATCTCACAGTCTCTGCTGGGCAAACAGCTTCAGCACATGAAGCTGCATGTTGCCTTGTGGTATCTTCAGCACTTTCAGCACCGTACTGGCAGTGGGCTGGGAGACACTGAAGACCTGCAGTCAACTAGTGAGAAACACTGGCAGAGAGGCTTGGGTGGAATTTAGACCTTCTGAATATGGGTAGTAGTAGTGATACCGTCCTCTGGACTCCTCAGGCAGACATCATTGTTCGGACTCTCCTTTTATTGTATTGTGTGGTTTAAGTATATCTCAGTAATACCTCTCTCTCTCTCTCTTTTTTTTTTCTTTTAGCCTCTTATAAAGTAAAATTCTTTCTCTGCCACCCCCCCAGCCTTCTATTAGAAAAAATAATCCTGTTAAATACATGTCTGAGTTCAAGATTTGTTTTGAACCTTAAATATCAAGTTCAAAGATGTAACCTGTGGACCCATTTTCAGGTTTCCTGAGGCATAAAAATTATCCCCTGTTGTGTATGCAATAGCAAAATCTTTTGAATATAGAAAGGAAAACATAGGGGAAAACTGGTGGTTGTTAATTCCTTTTCTAGATCTGGGTGTAAAGCTGTTGCACATAATATATTCATTATGATGTCATTTTTGTAATAAGTATACTAAACAAATTTTCCATTTAATTATTGTGAATTTTATATATATTTTTAAGAAGTCTTTTTTTTTCTGAAATAATGTATTGCAACTAGTAGTTAAAATTTACCATTGAGTAAGGCATACTCAGTCATCATTAATATTCCCTGGACTATTAAATAATATGTAATCTTCCAATTAGAGCACATAGCAGTACTTACAGAACTGGCTTTGTAGCCTTTCTCTTTATCGCAATGACACCACAGATTAAGAGTCAGATTATACTGATTTACTGCTAGGCCCATGGAAAATTTTGACTTGGTTAGTCAAAAAAGCCCTGTGAAATTAWTTTGAGTATTATTAGATCAGCAGTGATTTTATGTTTTGTATTTACAATGAGCTTGTATGAAATAGACATACTCTTTCTCCATAACCCAGAATATGAATGTGCAAAGACTTTGTTAAAAACAAAAAACCTCCAAAATCTGACCCCAAATTTCCTACCCAAAACTTCTATTAATAAACATTAACTTGCATTACATTTGTTATTGGAAGGTACAAAGTCATATGGGAACAGGGGCAGAAGAAGGAAAGGCACAGCTGTTAGCCAGAGGCTTTTATATGCATACATATTTCTGCAAGGCATACCTTAAAACTAAAAATCAAAAACAGATGAAGCAACCTGCTGGTTTGCTCACCACTACAGAAACCATTATGTGAGTTAGGGATCTATTTTTCAGTGAAATATTTGATAAGCCATTAACAACATCCTCTGGAATCCTCAAGTGGATCTTGCCTTGTGTTCTTTGACCTCAGCTACTTCTTTTAGTAGCCAATACATACAAATGAGAAAATTTTGAAAGGATTTTTTTTCCTCTAGATAGCTCTTCCAAAAAAGAAAAAAAAAGAAGAAAAATTGACTGTAGCCAGAAAACACTGCAGGAGAAATGCTGAGTTATGTCAGTGTTCACGATGTGGGAAAACTCACCTAGGATGGAAGTGTTTTGTACTATGTATGTATGTGCATGTTACRGGCTGGGGAGGAAGGAGGAAAAGGGAGGGTATTTTGGTTTTGTTTTTTTCAATATCGACTTAGCTCTCTGAAAAATAGAAAGAAATGGAAATCCTAACTTTGCTTTCCCTTACTTCTCCTTTATAACATCACTTAATATATGTAAGGGTTAAAAAACCAAGCTTCTCTGTCAGTGCACATCTGCATAGCCTTGCCCAAAGTTTGTTCAGTATGGATAAATATCTCCTAGCACAATCATTTAACCCATATTAAATAGTATTAGATAAATTGGTTTGTCTTCAACTACATCCGTATTTAGCTTCTATCCTGATACTTTTGGCCCATTTTCTAAAGGAAATTAGATTTAGGCAATTATGCTATTGGTCTCTGGTCCTCTTCTTTCTTTCTCTTTCTTCCCTAAATTGCTATCACTGGTAAATTCGTCATACATGATGCAGATTTCAAAGGCATTTCATTTTTATAGGTATTGTGAGGTTGAGTTATCAAAAAGGAGAGAAAGAGCGTGCACCTTATTAGCCTCTCCATTATGGAAGTGGCTACAATGTGAGCTCACCTTCGTGAGATATGGAAGCAGCCAGACTCAGAGGGTTACAGTGCTCAGAGGTATTTTTTTCTTTTTCCCACCCCAATGAATCACATATGTTAATGCACTTCAATGAAGACGAAATTGTTTATGGAACAAAAAGATAGCGATATAATGCCTCTGCCTACAACCCACTCGAGTTACTCAGCTCTTCTACTGCTTTGACACCTTCCCTCTCTGACTTGCCTTTAGTATTATCGAGTTTTTTTAAACTTGTCAAATGAAATTCTACTGAGATGTGTTGGAGCTGTAATATTACTGAAATTGTCATATAATAAAGTCATTTTTACAACTGAAAGCTTACAGGGTTTTTGTTTTGTTTGTTTTTGTAGGTCTCACCTTTCAAAGTCTACTAATATGACATGAGTTAATCAGCCAAATGTTAACCAGTTGGAAGGTGGGTTGCTGGACATCTGATACCTCATATTTTTCAGTAAGCTGCAGTCTGTTCCTATTCCATCAAAGATTTTGAATAAATTGCTAATTTTAAGCATATGAATAGTACTGTTATATTTACCCTAGCTTTTTCAGTTGTTTAAAATGGTTATCTCTTATGGAGACTTTGAGTTCTACGAACTCTGAAGAAGAACTGAGGGAGAAATGAGGATTAGTTGTTTCCCTTCTGAGGTGTTAAAGTCCTGTATGTTCCCTCTTATTCAATGCTATTGTACCATTAACCCACACAGGAGTTGGTCTGTAAGCAGTAGGACTTCTGATGTCCAATTTCCAAAACGTTTGTGCCACTTCCTCTCACTTCCCTCTTCTCTTTTGCATCTGGATGATGGCTGGCCAAATGATAGCTCGTGCTACAGAGGCACATTACTTTGGGTGTCTCTTTACCATCAAAGCCATCAATAGCAATAAAACATGCTGGAACTCATTTTTTATCCTAGAAATGTTCAGTCTTCTGATGAGTCTGCTTGAAATTGGCCCATGGGCTCCTAAGCCTTCAGGGCTGGGCAGGCAGTGGGTGCACAGCATGATGTCCTAATATTGCATTCCTTAAACACGAAATAAAGCATATTGTGACTGTGAGCACATCTTAAGTGTTAGTTGTGACTTGTTTTTCTCTGATCAGAAATGATGCTTCTGAGCACAGACTTCTGAACTGTATGAATCACAAAGCACACTTTAGATATAGGAAATTTATTTTCTCAACCTACAGTAAGAAAACTTATCATACTGTTTTTGCCATCTGTTACACTTTGTTTAAAAAGATAAAGAAAATATCATATTTCTAAGCTTTGCCTCTAGACACAAAGACATTCCTTGATTTCGGAGGGAAGGTTTTGTTCCTTCTTTTTTTCTAAAAATAGCTTCAGTTTAGTTTATTCATCAAAGGAATTCAAAAGGTTTAACTTTAATTAGAGTTTTGTGTGAGTTCTTGAATTATTTTGTATTTTTCTTGAATTTTAGGGAAGATAGGAGAAAGAGACAGATTCATTTATGATAGTCTTGCAGCTCTGTTTTCAGGCTAAGAAATAAAAAGGTRAATGTTGAAAAGATAAATGCAGAAATTTTTAGCCTAATGAAAGAGCATGATTCATATCTTAAATTTCTGTGAGAAAATTTCATTCAGGTCACTCCTTAATTGGTCAGGCTTATCCTTACTAATTATAGTAGAATTGTACCACAGATTTGAGGACCACTTTAAAAGGACTGGTATGACTATCACAGCTTTAGATGTAGATGAAACAAGCATTTAATCCACTTCGATACTTAAGATAATATTTGCATTCTATTACTTGGACCACCAAAGAAAGTCACCCTCTCCAGACTCCTGATAATGACTGCAAGTTTTTCAGCTTAGATTGCTCTTTGTGTAAAATAGCTCATGCTTAATTCTCCATGAAATAAAATTTTACTACTGTGGTCAGCTGTGAAGAGATTGCAAGGAGAAATGGGAGTGGGGGGGAAGGGGAAGGGATTCAGTTCAGTGTGTTTCCTTGGGAGCTGCTATACATAGAATCATAGAATCATAGACCATACCTTGTTTAACATTCTTAAGGATATTTGGCAGCTAAGTAAAGTGTATAGGCAGGCAGGGGAGATTTTGGACTTAAACTCTGGAGAAACCCAGCTCATTAACAACCCCTGCAATAGCCTACATGTTACATTCAGAGATTAAGTGTAATAAGATGGATGGAAATCACTGGAAATGGTTTTGGAGAAGAGATGTAAGGACATTTACATTTGTAATTTAGTTTCTAATCATCAGGATATTTAAATAGTTCAGGGTGAAGAAAAGAATGGTAAAACTAAGTGCATCATCCAGAAAAAGAGGTTTAGCTGTGTATTCTGAACCTTTTCCTCTTTAATGGCTTCTTACAGGCCAGAGTACATAAATGTGCAGTTAAACTGAGGTGAAGTGTGTTTTCATACTTATTTTGCTTGTAATCTTTTGCTTCCAATCTTATAGCCAAAAGCTTGGTCTTGAGATTGCTCAACATAATTTGTGTGTGTGTGTGTGTGTGTTGCAGAGATGCTTTCTTCATCTGTTAGTCTGTCCTAAAATGGATAGTCCAAACAAAACGCTAAGTGCATTTTGGGAGGGACTTCCATCTGAAATACATTAGCAGTGGTTTGTAAGTGTTCCTCTCCGTGAATGCCAGTGCCACCTAGTGCTGCAGTTCCTTCTACCAAACTCAGACCAGTACCACCAAAAGAAGACAACAACAAAGTATCATAACTTCCAATTACATTTTCCCCTTATATTTTATTGTCTTGTTTATACCTTTACTGTGTGTAATGCAAAACCCTCTGTAGATGTTATGTTCCGTTGCGAATTCTTTAGCCTTTTAATGAATAATGTCTTCATTACATTACTGGATCTTTCCAGAAATAAGGCCTTGGTATTGTGTACAAGCTGACTCTGCTTATCTGGATGTGTGCATAATTCAGTGCTAAATTCTAGGAGCCTATGTGAATCTATTACTTTGACTTCATCTTGCATTTAAAGTAAATCTGTTTATTAACACTAATTTAAGAGGCATGCACAACTCTATGTGAGTAAGCAAAACAAACTTGGATTAAGGTTCTAGGAATATTCCTGCTTTGGACAAAACTCAGAAAAAATTTTGCTATTTAGGCATAAATGAAGCCTCATGAAGAAAGATGAATTTTGAATATAGTGTAGTGTTATACTGCTGTAGCACTAAGCTAATTCACTTAATATTAATATGTTGCCTTAATGTAGTGTTATTAAACTTTCTAATTCAGCCTCTATTACTTACAGGATATTTGTTTAGATTCATGAGATTGTCTTGCTAAGGAAAAAAAAGTTAAGATTATTTCGCCCTTTTTATGGACACACTGCTATGCTTTATGGCTCATGGATAAATTGGTTCCATGGAGCAGGCTAAGTCAGGGCAAGAAGAATTTTAGAAATACAGAATATATTGTGTGGAATAAAGAACCAAGATTGAATTCTGCCCCATTATCTTTATAACATCTTTATGATATAACATCAGCTGAATTTTAATAGTTAACTTTATTCTGAAACTACTTAGCTTATGTGGTCATAGCTATTGGACTGTAGAACCTGGAATTAGCAGTGGACAAATCAGATCCCGCTATAGAGGGAGATAATAACCCACTATAGTGTCTCTTGGGAGAAATAAAAATAAAATAAACATAGCCGGACACAGCTCAGTAAGTAGAAAGCATTTTCTGGTCCTGCAGTTCTTAGAGATCATGATTAAATGTCTGAGTACTACTGGAAATAATTTGAAGGGAGAAGTGCAATTAATTTGCTTTACTTTAAGAAACAGAGAGTAAGTTTGATTACATAATGCTGAGACTGGGGCTACTCATTGCAAGTGTACACTTAAAGCCTAAGATTTCAACCGAAATTTTCACTATAGCTGTCCATATGCTGCTGCCTTTCTATCCATAGGGAAGCCAGTCTGGGAGTCTCTCACATATGCAACCCCCAGAATTCATAAAAGTTACCTGAAATGAAGGAGGGTTACTCTTAATTAACTTTAGACATCTGTAGTGTTTTGTGTGCATCACAGCTGCTCATCCTTAGCTCCTTTTGTAGTCAATAGCACAGTTATCCTCTTTAGGATGAGATAAGTCATGCTCTAGAAGATCCTCTTTTTCTCCATCATCACTCTAGACTCCTTTTGTGRTTAATCTCAAATGCAAATGTCTACATTTTGTCATCCTTAGTACCTCTCAAGAGCTGTGTCACTCTATCAAGACCAGCCTCCAAACTTTGCTTTGGAGAAGACAGCCAAAAGCTACCAGGCTTCGTACATTGCCCTAACAAGCTCCCAATGAGCCGATATACTTCTTCCACCTTACAGCTATACCCTGCCATTTTTGTGTATATGGGTGGGGAGAATGGGACTTGAGACACTTCTATTTTGTATGCATGCAACCTGCTTCTTAACACTTGGAGCTTCCACTGTAGCCTCACAGACAACTAGAAAAGGGAGTTGGAGCCAAGACTGGAAAGGCTGGTCCCTCTCAGATGTATCATGATGTAAAGAAAATGTAAAATGAATATAGCTGAGAAATAGTTAAAGCTACTTGTGTATATCATATCTCCATGCAGAAGTGGTTCATCTTTATTTTCATTAAAGCAAAAACATCTCCAGTTTGCACACTGATACAATAAACCAGAATTAGAGAGGAACTTGGAGAGAGGTGGAACTAGTTTCCCTGTTTTTTTTTTTTTTTTTTTTTTTTTAATACTCTTATCAAAGAAGAGAAGAAGCTGATGGCCCCATAAGTGATTCTCTTTTTATAAAAGTCTGTGCATTAGTTCCTCAGGACATATCAAACCCATTAATGTTAATCTGAAMAAAAAAAAAAAAAAAAAACTCCAAAGGTGACCTTTCCTCACTGCTACCTTGTGTACACAGCTCTGAAAACACACACATGAGAGGAAAAGTGATTTAAACAAAATACACGGAGAATTCCTGGTGGGATACACAGGAATCTGGTCCTGTTCCCRCTCAGCTTTTGGAGTGGGTTTTACTTCCCTGATGCCAGCAAGAGTAGCATTGTCCTATGTCTGTGAAAAGGGTACATGGCATCCAGGTTGATTTGTTGCAGTTTAGAAGGAAAATGCACCTACTTGGAATGTGCATACAAGCCAGGGGATGGCTGTAGCGAGAGCCTGGTGTCTTCCAGCTCTGTGCGTGTTATGGAGAGCAGGGAGTGACATAAGCCTGATTGAAGGCATATTGCTGTCCAGCCCACTTTTCTCACTTCCACTTGTTGACAGACTCCCAAAGGAGAAGAAAGAATAAACTGAAATACCTAAATGTCTTCATCATGTAATGTGATATCATATGAAGATATACTATATGAGGTAAGTCATTATAAAGGCATCATTATAGGAAACCTTTTTTATAGCTGTTATTTTTGTAGTGTCTAATACAATCTCGTCTGCTAGTGAAATTCCAAAGTAATTTTAAGTCAGATGCGCTGAAATATTTTGTCAAAATTATTCTTTTCAGTCAAAATTATTCTTTTCAGGAGAAGGAGACAGAGCTCAGTTGATAATTTGAGAATTCATATTTGCAAAACCTAGCAAACCAAGAACAGCAGTCATTTCATAGCAGCAGAGCGAACCATAGTCACAGCTATTTTAGTGCCTTTCTTAGAACAATCTACAGGAGATACGGTCTGTTGATCATAAGTCTTTTCCTGCTATATTTCATAATGCTCAAGTTTACAATCATTGCTTTTAAAGGTACTCTAGCACAGATCTCACCATTGTAAGAGGCCTGTTCTGTTGATCTGTCTTTGGAGGACTGAAGTATTTGAAGTTTCCTAGAGGGCTCCACTGCTGAACTGACRATCCAGTAAGGTTCTGTAATGTTCAGACTACCTAGAGGTTTCTGTGATTTTCTGTGGCTGCACTCTTAGAGTTTGCCAGATCATACGGCCACTATGAGGAAGAAGTCAAAACAAAAGGAAGATGTTGTGTTGACAGTTAATCAACTTTTCTCGTGAAAATCTCTTCAGCTGCATCTGCAGGCTATGAAGAAGTCCGCAAAAAAGTTTCCTATTACGGCACCTACAGAGATTTAATTAATGGCTTAGTTTTAAAGTGCTTGTCTAAGTTTGTATGGACACAAGGCATCCTAATGATGATTATTAATGTAAGAAGTCCACAACAGTTTGTCCTACTCTTGCATTCTTTACTCTTTAAACAAGTAGAGGTATCCTACACAAAAAAAATTAAATCACAGGTCTAAAAATGTGGGAATGTTTATGCTCAAAGAGCATAGGCTAACATAAAAGTGTAAAATATTGGAAAGGAGCTCCACCTCTCAACACATAGTATATAATGGTTTGAGCGAGCTATAACAGATAAAACAGCATCTTGTAATACCAAGGAAAGATCTCTCTTCACTTAAACATGAGCAGATGTGATGAACAAGTGCAAATAAACCTTTCAAAACATGTCTGTTATGGAATCCGCAGAGAGCACAAAATTTTATGCGGAAAGATTTGTTACCCTAACCATAGTTGGTTCTACAGACTATTTAAAAAGTCGATTTGGGCTCATTTAGAAACTCAGCTTTCTGCTATAATAAAGCACTCACAGTAGAAATATATTTCACTGTTGGTACGGCTCATAGTAAACTCCATACAGAAGTGATACATATCAATAGACTTTTTTTATAGTAATACCCAAAGATGAGAAATAATTTACTACACTTTCCACAACTCATAATCAGACCCATTTGGTAAGCATAGCTCTAAAGTTCCTAACAACAAGAAAGGACTTTAAAAACACCTGCAGGTGGTAAATGCAATCAGACACTCTATGTGGATTCATCACATAATTCCCCCAAGGAAACAGATGAAATCATTACACTGAGAGGCTGTATCCTGGAAAAGTACTGTTCGTAATTGAACTATTCCAAACACTCTGCCACTAAAAATACAGCCTCAGATGTCAAATGCTGCTCTGCCTCGCAGCATACACRATCCTTGGACATGGGTCATGATAGAGTTTAGCTGTGACTGAATAAGCCGTTTGACCAAAGTATTTTCCTGTGAAAAGTACATGAGGATTTTGTTTGTGTGTTGATCGATTTTGCAGGGTTTTTTTGTTTTGTTTTATAACTGGGCAACACCACTAAAATCTTTCAGTAATTCACTACATCCTCTTACAAGGAACTTTTCACCTATCACCATTAAAAGAAAAGAAAAGAAACAGTAATAGGCCGGGAGCCTTGTAACCTTTTGAGAAAAAGGAGCGGGGGGAACTTTGCATGCCATGCAGATAGTCTCGAATCTGTGACTGTTTGCTATAAAAAAGTAAAAATGTTAGCTTGATTTTCAGTAAGAGGATGATGTTTTGATAAAGCAGGCTGGCTTGTAACAGGGAGGGTGTTGGAATGGAAATGATTAGCCTGAGGAAGAGGTAAAATCCAGAGAGCTTAATGCTCTGCATTTAGTAATGATATATTAGATAACCTCTATCACAGAAATCTGAAGGAGCTGGCACACGAAGCTAGTGGGAGGGCTTTCAACAAATCTGTTGAGTCAGAGTGATACTGTATTGCTGGAAAATAGTAAATGTAGTAGCTACATTTAAGAAAGGGTAAATATGTACTCCAGTCAAATACCAGACTGTTATTCTAGTCTMAATAGTGTGCAACACTTCTGAAAAAGATCTAAAGAAGGAATTCCTTAGAAATGGAATAACCTTAATATCGGTTGACTAGAAATAGATTCCTCAAAACTGATTTCATATGGCCTGTGACCCAGTAGTGCATGTTTCAAATGGTCAAAGACATTTAACATAGTGTTATGAGGGAAATTCCTAATCTACTCAGAAATATTGGGGATTAACAGAAATTAAGTAGGTAATGAACTTGTGTTAGGCAAGAAAGCAGTAGATGGTGCTGAGGGGGAACTATTAGGTTAATGGCAAGTTATTAACTGCTTGCTACTTAGTAGAAGTTATGAATACTACTAAGTCTATGCTGGTACAACACAATGCATATACAGTGGTATTAATAAAATCAGTTTGAACACCAGAATTAAGTTTTGAGCCTTAGCACCAGTGAGTTTCTAGATGAGCCTTCCAACAAGAATTTACACAGATGAGGTAACTTGACTTCCTTCAAGATGGAATTAAGAAAGTTTATGAAGAGACTATATTATCCATTGCCCAAAGCAACCACAGAGGTCACTTCCACAGWATAGAATAACAGGAAAGGGGAATGCTAACTGAAGTTGACCATGGCTGATTTTTTGGAGTGACCACTTGGTTAAGAGACACTGCTTGTCAGCATTTTTGGTTAACCACAGTTCAACTGTCTAGCATTTTACTTGCCTCAGAACCCACAGCCTTCTCATTCATCCCTGAACAACCCAGAGTGCCAGCAGCTCTTCTGTGCTATACTGTGAATGACAGCATTTTTCCAAAAAAAATGTGTTCTGATTGTTGAAACTTGATAACTGAAAGGTATAAGTAAACCTAAAGGAGTTTTGGAAGCTGAGACTTCTTCTAATTTCTTGTCTTTCCTTGTAAAGGAACTAGTCAGCTGTGGTCTCCATTTTGCCAGTGGGTCTCTCAATTCTGCAACAGTGCTCATTACCTTTGATCCTTGATTTTTTCTCTCTGGAGATAACTGTCCTGACACACTATCCTCAGGCTCATAATTGCTATGAATATATAATTTGTGGGGTTTTACTTTGCAAACCTCAGAGTATACTAATTTCCTATAACATTTTATAGAGGTCTGTTAGAGAAAAACAGTAGGACAGATCTGAAGGAAAGACGGCACTGCTGGTGAGGGGACAGTGCACTGTAAGGCTGCAGAACAGGAAAACAGTCACAAGGTGAAACCAGCTCCACGGAGAGAGCTGGGAAAGAGCTTACCCCAGCTGTTTTCCATTCGACTTCAGTTTCAAACTATTTAGAACTGAATTTTAATTTCTAGGTTTTATGAAATGAGATTTCTTTTGCTTTTATTTTCTCCAAAATGGTAGCGATTCAAGGCTCAGGCTTGAGAGAGAGAGGGGGRAAAAAAAGATTCATAGATGCCACCAAAACTAGGAATGCGGTTTTAGCACTGTGAAAGTGCATTTGTGTTGCATCCTATCTCCCAGTGTTGTCTGCTGTATCAGAAAATGTACAAGGCTACATGAGGAAAAATGAGTGGTGACTGAGGCTGAACATACTGATGGAGGTGGGATGGTAGACACCAAAATGCCCTAGCCCTCAGCTGAAAAAAGCTAATATCAAWTTTTCCATATTACTTCATAGCAAAAGTAGAAGGAATAGAAGTGCCACAGGTAAAATGTGCATTGAAGCAGAACTGTTTCTGCGGCCTTCCTATTTGTTCCTTACTAAAGGTAGAAGTCATCACAGGCTATGCAGCTCCCTCGTGTGTTTATTCTGACTCACAGGCGTCAATCTGCACCACGTATTGAGCAGTGTATCTGCAGAATTTGCAGCTTTGCGCATTTCCATGTAAMCATTTACATGCTCCAGCTGAAATTAAATTGCGGTTGTTTTCTTTTTTCTAAATAAGCAATGCAAGTGAGTCATCTGGAATATTTAGATGTGGCAAAAAAGACTTCTCCTAATGCAGAAGATGAAAAAATTCTTTGTATTTGAATACCAAAAAGACCAGAGGAGAGTGTTGTGCTGGTTTGAACCACAGCCGGTGCCTGTCAGGCTCATGCTGTTGGTTTTGTCTGCTATGAACTTCCTCTGTGACCTTTGCCAAAACACTCCCTTTCTGTGTTGATTCATTACCTGTAAAATGGAAATACATGTATCTCAGTACTTCTAAAGAGAAAATAAGAGCCATCTGGATTTCAGGTAATATAGTTATGGGAATTAGATGAACACCTAAAATGAAATGCTCTAGAAGAAATGTGAAGGAACAGAATTAAAACATCCTTTATTTCTGATTTCTTTACCGTTTTACTGGSTGTTGAGACCTCGTTACCCTCCATAATGTTAACAGGTACACAGTATTGCTTTGAGCCACGCATGTGTGCAATATATACTTTCAGAGCTACCCTCTCATTCATTTCTGTGTAGTTAACACTAAAGATAATAAATAAACCATATTTTGAAGGTGTAAATGTGAGCAACTACCTTCCTGCACTATTTTAACGTGCATGCAGAATTAGATTCCACTTCTTCCTTTCTCAATTATTTCACATTTTCAGATGCACGATGCCTGCTGTTGTACCTTGCATTTTGTAAGTGTAGATAGAGACTGTGACATGAACATGGCCCGTTTTTAGGGCTGTCAATTGTGTGTTGAGAGCCCCATCCAGTGGCAAAGGTGCGCTTTAGCAGAGAAAAAGAAAACATTTAATGCAAAAAACATTGGATTATTTTCAGTGAAAAAAACTCAAGGCTATAAAATAGCTACATGGGACACTGAATAAGGAGGGGTGTAGGTAGCTCAAGTTCCAGATGAGAACCACAAAAGCAAATAAATAATCAGTGGTGAAAAATTTCGCCCTGCTCTTGTTTCCTCTTTTAGGAAAAAAAAAAAAGGATCCACATACACAGTTTAACTTACAATCTGCATATAAATTGAAAAATGTATATAAAATACTTTTAATGCCTAAGCCTGATGATAATAGCTAACACTTTAAGAAAATATTTGTTATACTAAAATGCAGTTCAGTAACTGCTAAATCTGTTCCGATCCATCTTTACTTCGGACTTTACCACCTGAAGAATATTTTAAATATTTAAGCATGATAACCTGCCATATCGCTGAAATCCAAACCTAAAATATTTATTAAGAAAATTCTGCTTTTGATGATTATGACAACAGTGAATCAAGTTAGGAATGGGTGTACATTCTCTATAAAGAATTCTTGTTTCTACAGTGTTTATTGGGGAAAAAAATGGTGACACTTTTCAGCAAATTACCTGTAGTAAATTATATTGGTATTACTATTGTCATCCTTGCATTGTCAGTCCTATTCCATTGCCTGTTACTGTGCTTTCCTCATTCACAGGCCTCTCTTACTCCTTTTGCTGCCATAGTTATACGGTTACTAATTCCAGCTTTCATCTCAGTGGTAACTGAACACGAATCTCAAACACAGTTTTGAAAATCTGGTCCTAACACTTTATAATCATTAAATTATCAAATGGTACAACAGCTAGTAAGCACTGCAAGTTGATTAGTAATGAGAAATGCCTTTCTCTGATTCCAGCAAGCAAGCTTTCTTTCATCTCCAAATTTGTATGCCAACAGAAATAACTTCTAAAGCGAGTTAGTGACAGACTTTGCTTTTCTTGTTTACATGTTGTGTAARTCTAGTTTCCATTGTATATGTTGCTTGATATGCAGTGAGGTCTAACCTAAGGGGTTCAAAAATGAACCTCTTAACAGCTGGCTGAAGGAAGAATATTAATGGAAAGCAATTTGTTTGTGTATTGTCAGACCAAATCTGTGGCTGGCACAAGGCTTTGCAGTCACGGTGAGAGCATAATTCAGCGTGTTCTTCCTGGCRGCAAAAACACTGTTGTACAATCATGAAAGAGAGAAACGGTGCAGAGGTAGAAACAAGCAGTTGGACCAAAGGGATGTGGAGAAGGCAGGTACTTCCAAGCTGACTTTGCTGCTGGACCAGATGACATGGTTGGACTGTGCATCAAACAAAAAGCCAACGCTGTCAAACGGGCGCAGTCGAAGGGCTGAGTCTAACAAAATGCAAGGGCCATTCCCAGGGCGTCTCTGATGCAGTTTGACTCTCTTACATAGAGAGCACTAGTAGTAGCCAGGACCTAAGAAGTGATCTGATCCTTTGCTTGAAACTGTTTTTAGTAYTGATGTCCTTTGGGACAAGTTAACACTCAACAGACGCCTTATTAAAATGGGCATAAGAACAAATTTCACCCAAGATTTAATTCCATTSTTGGAAGGCACAATCCAAGGCTGTGACGTGTAAGACAATTGCACAGGCAGTGTGAAAATGCCCCTCATTCAACTTTCCCTGAATTTTTGGTGTTCAAATAGAATCTAGAAACTGCCATGAAATCAAACCAGACCACAGGGAACCTATGAATGGCTTTTGTCTGACTCACTTATTTCAGTCTRACTAGTGTCCTGAAAGCTCTGCAATCTACCCCAAAACCATTCTGGCATCTCCTTCCTGTGTAGGTATACCGATATGCTTTCACTGTGCCAAGCACCCTAACGCAAGCTGAGATCCCAAAGAGCTCAAGGATGAATCTCCACTTAGTGGCAAAGAGTGGGCTGGAGGTTTGTAATATGRGTCAAAGGAGAAAAGTTTCTTATTAGCAAGTGTTATGCTAATATAAATTTAATGGCAGTGAGGAAAGAAGTGGAGGGGCCTTTCAGAATAGTAAAAATATTATTTTGATATTATCAGAGGGAAGAAGGGGAAGATCACAGAGCATGTTTACACCGTAAAAGAAATGCATCAAAAACCATTTAATCTCTGTTACAGTCAGTCCTAAAAAGAATCATGTAAAATTTGACAGTCACAAACCCCAGAGTTTCAAAAGATGCTTCTAACATGATAGTGTGGAAGTTATTTAAAAAGAGTAACTGCGCCTTAGCTACCTTTTTACACTTGCTAGCATTCACTCTATCCAAGTTTAGGTACCTAACAAGCCGGATAATGTCATCTACCCAGTCTCTCTAGACTCCCACAGTAGAGAGTGGAGCGTAGGTGATTTCAGATGGTTATGTTAGGACCTGGCTGTGAGTGCTTTTGTGAAAGCCACTGATCCTAGCAGAGCCAGGGAAGACCAGCCAAGTCTCCACCTAAAGCTAAGTAGCATGAACTGCCTGTGGCAAGATGGTAATTATGAGTTTCCTCTGTGACTCCACATGTCTAACGCTACCAGCTCCTTCAGCTTCCCTTGCTGTTCATAATATTAATAAGGAGAAAAATTCAGCAGCTGCCTCACAGAAAAGAGAATTGAACAACAGCTCAGCACTACATGCTTTGCAATTTGAGTCAGCCCATACAAGGTCTGGCAGAGCTATTTCAGAGAGCCAACTGAAAACTCTGAAAGAACAGTATTTTACTAGAAAATGTCAGTTCAAGAAAAAGGTATGTGAATACAGAAGGTTATTTTTAGAAAATTGTCATAAAAGCCAGGAAACGTGTATTTTTAATGCTGTTGTTCTAACAGGTACCTTAAGTTGTCCAAAATCCATTTTTGTAATGGTTCCATTCTTGGGAAATCAATTTTGCCTTTTTTTTTTTTTTTTTTTTTTTTTTTTGAAGATGAAGCCATTTTTTCATCAGAGCTTCACTTCAAGCAAACACTTTAATGTTTTAACAAGCTTTGCTACCTAGATATGTACCAATGCATCTAATACACTGTTCAAGTCTATTCAAGATTTCTATGAGGGGAGTTTAATCAGGTAAGGGTACTTTTTCTTTGCATGGCAAGGGATTTAGTATATTAGTGCTTCTGAAATGCAGTAAGTATGGTCATAATGTTGTGAAATAAAATGGGTACACTTCATATTAATGATATTTGCAGTTGTAGCAATAAATGGGATGTAAGTTCTAGCTGTCTTTTGATTCTAGCAATATGGCTTCGTTCTGCCCTGAACTGATCTTTTTCAAAGTGAAACAAGATAYTCAAGAAGAGTCCAAACCTTTAACYTGCTCTGGTGCTGCTTGCTGGTAAGTCTTGGAGGAGGCAGGGATTTGCTAGTCTGGATTCTGTGCTCCAGGAAAAAACTGTCCACCTTCCCTTYACATGCTGCCCATTGCAGAGGCTGATCTAAATGGTCTTCTCACAGAAGAGAGAAATGATTTTTTTTTAGTGATTTTTTTTTTGCACTTCTAGAAATTTCAGCTCCTCAGAAGTGCTGTTGAGAGTGTTTAGGTATCTATCTGATGACATTTTTGTCTTACTATGGAAACATGCACACAGGCATGTGACACACAGCACTTCTTCCTGATGGGCAGGATGTGGAAGGTGCAAGAGATAGAGAAGCCGGCACCAGGGATGCTCTCATGAAATACGGAAGACTGAAGTCCAGTGTGTGCTCTGCCTATTCAGGCCACTTCAAGTCCTTGAATGTGTACATACCTCCTCCACAGTTATATCGGTATCATCTGAAATTTACCCCCAAAAAGCTGCATGAGCCAAAAAKTATTAGTCTGGGAAACCTACTAGAGGTAGTGGACATAAGTAGTCTGTTGGAAATGGATTACTTCAAGAACATTTTAAATACATTTTTCAGTTCCAAGGAAGAAAAAAAAAAACTATAAGTTACATAAATCTAATAAAAGTGCTCTATTTGTGGTAGAGTGTGCTTTTAATGTTGCACACTTTGACCATGGCAAAATAAGGAGCCCCAGTCAGTAAAAAAAAAAAAATATTAATCTTGTGGGGTCAGCTGTCCAGTTAGGTGGGCTGCTGATCATAGTTGTGCCATTCTCAGAAAGGCCTGTGATCCCAGGAGGAGATGCACATTAACTCTATCACAATTTCTGTTGGAGTCATCAATGATGATGTGTTGGGACAGACCAAGRCTCAGCTGAGGAGCCGTGATTGCATGCTAGGTTATAGGAAAATGCTCTGTTTGATAATAAACTGTTTCAGAAGTCCCTCTGCCTGCTCCCTGWCTCTCTTTCTCTGCCCCACCACCGTCCATCCCTGTGGTTGTACTGACRATTACTTGTGAGGCCACACAGTAAACCAGGTCACTAAATTCATCCATAGTGGAAAACAACAGGAAAATGAAAATATGAGTCCCACCAAGAAAGGGCTGGATCATTTCATTCGGGCTGCCATGATGCAATTCAGTGTGTAGGGCCTGTTGCAGGAGCATGGAAATCAGTGGCTAGGGATAAAATCTTTTCAAAGCTGCTTTGTCACCAGAGAAATTGTTTCTTGCAACCACATTGTAATTCAGATGAGGATTAGCAGTGTCAATTGCYCAATTTATTTGGGTTGCAATGCTGATGATGTTGTCCAAAAGGAACACATAATTGAAATTACCTATTTTGGAAGAGGAGCATAAGCAGGTTCAGATTTGCCACTATCTTTGTTCATGTGKTTGTTTGTGTAGCCAGGAAGACAGTCTGACTGACCTACATTTCCTTCACATAAAATCATTTCATGTTGATGTGACTCAGTCAGCTTACATAAGCAAACTACTCTTACTTACTCATCTCAGAGTGTTAGAGGATATATCCACCTGCTCCCTGCTTAATGCCTCAGTTTCCTGTGCCAAAATCTTTGCCTAGGTCAGTAAGGCCCAGTTTTCTCACTTCGCACTCCTGAGGAGAMGATAAAAACATGGCAGCAATTTTAACAAAACTGGGCTGCATTCTGGAGGCATGAAAAATAAAGAAAGCTTTCCCTGGTGAAGAAAGCAGTTTATTCTTTTCATAGTTTGATCAGTCTGCTTTAGAACTAGAGATTTCTTCTTAGTTGTCAGCCTTGGAGAGAATAACACAGATGAAAATAAAAAGATTAGAATCAAAGTTGCAACTTAAGTTCAGTTAAAAATGCTGTAATTCAGCAGAGCTGTTTACATTTCCACTAGAAGATTGTGAAGTGAGAAGGATATTTTGTAAAGGATGCAATAGGTGTAATTGAAGCTAGGAATAAAGGGGAAATATAGTCCTTCAGGGACTTATTTAAGAYATTTGCTCATTATTTATTGGACTGTAGCCATTATTGGGAATTACTAATTTTGAGCAGAGGAAAGATCTGGGCTAAATCAATATATCCTTTTATTGAAAGTTGATATTTCAGCTGCATTTCTTTTCGGCTTATGAAAAAGAAGGGAGCAAGAAAAGAGAAAAAAGATTCCTTAGAAATTTCTGTTCAACACAACCTAAAGAATATTTGTTTTTTTTTCAGAGATGCTGAGATTAGTGCCTCTGTTCTAGGAATTAACATATAGGGACTCTCCTGAAGTCCTATTGACCTCTGTCTAATAGTGAGATAGCAGCTTAGTTATTCACCTTACGATTACAGCAGTGTCTTGTATGTTGAGGGCTTAGGGTCAGACCCAAGGTCTCTTTGATTGAGAATGACCTGAGATTGCCTCTGAATCCAATAAGCACAGACTTGAAATGGATTGGTTGTTCTCTCTCAGATATAGGGCTGAGGTCTTAGTCTGAAAACACACACTGAACACAAAAGTTTTGGGATAATGCTGAAAAGAATTTTTTAATATCTGTATYGAATGAAACTAAGCTACAGCTCAGAACTGCCRTTAAATGGATTTATCATTCTCATCTTTACCAAAAGYCGTTGTTTTCTTGCATCCTTCTCGCTCTTGGAAAAGATAGGTTACTTACAATAACTCAAAGTCATCGGGTCTACCACATGCCTCACTAGCTCCAGTGTGTGCATCTAGGGTGAGAGTGTCRGACTTATGGAGAGTGGGAGCACCTCAGAATACTTAGTCTAGATTCAGCACTGAGGTTACCAACCCATGGAAAAGAAAGAGTCATGCTCCCCAGACAGCAACATGCCATGACAGCACGTGCCAGCAGCTGCCAAGCCCAATCAAGGGACTAAAACCCAGTCACATGGCACAGGGTGCACTAGCATGTAAATCTRAACAAAGCCTCAAATGACATCAACTGAACCTATGATTTGGGTGAGTTCCTCTCCAGATTCCTTCACAACATTAATACAGATAAAATCAGCTTCAGCTTCAAGGTCAATGAGTAATAGATTAAATCCATAACATGCATCAAGAGAAGCCTTAAGTATTCCAAGTGATGGAACCTTTCAGGGGCTTAGCTAGAGCATGAGAGATGCTTAGGACTGTTTCATACTACTAGATGCTAGTAAAGCCACCTCTTATTTCTCTGCACAAAATGCATGACCAGTTGCACTTTGACAGAACCAAAATGGTCCTAGTCAGTGTCTGAAGGTTAGATTTAAAGAAGCTTTATAATGTTGCACCTTCTGGCTTTTGTTAGATTAAGAATACTTTTTACTCTTGACAACACAGAAAATCACAGAACACCAAGAAAAGTATTTTTACCAGCTATATACTTCATAGACTTAAAAGGCTTTTGGTTTATGCACCATATTTTTTTCTTGCATTATGATAGAGCTAAAAAAAATCAGCTTTTTGTTAGTTGACATTGAAAATTACTTGGGCCTTAATTTTCTTCTTTTTGCAGCAAAAGGTTATTTTGATGCAGAACCTCCAAACTCTCATTTAAAAAATTGAATTAGTAAAGAAAAACCTCCCATTCCATACACAGTTTTGTCATGACCAGCTGGCACTATTTGGCAAGAAAGAAAATAAAAAACTTTCCATTCATCTTTGCTAATGAATTATTTGCCCTTCAGCTGCCAAACTTTGCTGCATATGTTAGTTCAGCTGTTGTCAAATGTTTTATACTGGCATGTAAATATACTCTCTTGAGCAAATAAAGCTAATCTGATTGTTGGTCCGAGACGATATGAGACTGTCTTTCACTACAGCATGCCTGTTTCACAAAGGTCAGAAAAAGAAGTGTCAGAATCTCGTGTTTTTTATCTCAGCTCTGCGAAGGCATTTAATCAACCAAGCATTGGAGGATGCATATATTCTGCTTTTCCAACTTTTGTTTCCAGTCACTCAGTGGCGATGTTTTGAAGACAGACGAGCTGTTTTTGAGCTGCTATCTGCCAACAAGACCACAAGGCTACAATCCTATTAGGTGCATCAATGTAGAGACTTCAGGCATAAACAGTAGCTTAGTTTACAGATGCAGCTTTGCAGGAGTTAAAGCCAGTAACAGTTTCGGCTGGTAAAATCAAGGGGGATTTTTGTGGTCGTGGTCTCCTTTTGCACTTGGAGTGCTATTACTGGCATGATGAGGAACACAAAACAACAGAGATCTGCTGGACGTACTCTCTGGCAAATGTTGTTTCCAGCATGCTCCTCAGTATTTTGCCGCATGCCAGAGGGCCTTCTTGGTTACCACCAGCAGCTTCTTCTTCTGACCCTTGTAAAATGACCTCTCCTCCTGCCCTGCACAGCTTCCAGAGGAATTGGTTATGTGACTCCTGAACACTCTGGAGAATGTGCTGAGGAGTCAGAGTACTGTAAGGCATCCCCGCACCTGGTTTATAGATGTCTTGGATGAGGAGTGCCGTGTTGCTCTCCAGTTACATTTAAATCTTTCTTAACTCAAGCCACACTAAGATAAAATGCAAATGGCATAATTTATTCACAGAATCCATAACAGACAAGAGTGCAAAGTGTTTATAAAAGGTGATGTTGCTTAAATACTTCCATAGAGAATTAAATTAACTGGAATTACCTTTTTAGGCAGTTTACTTAGACACACCGGAGATTGCATCTTTCTATATAGTTTATGCCATTTGGCATTTATTATAGAACACATCTCCTTCATGGAGCTTTCATAGATGGATTTAATCATTCTCCTTGAAATTTATTTACTCTTCTCATGGAGGAGATAGTGTTATCATACTTCTTAATTTAAAAAATCCTGTTATTTCACTTTGGTAATATAAACACCCCTTTGTTAGACCAGTGATCATTTCTTGTGTTTGACTGCCTCTGTGCTTCACTGAGAAAAGAAAACTACCTCTCCTCCTCCCAATAATGGTTTGCATCATTCAATATGAAGGGTTCAGTATTCAGGGTGAGATCCTGAATCTTACAACTCACAAAAATCTGTGCAGCTGTATAGATGGGATAAATAAACAGGACAGAGAGCTCTCTGCTGGCTTTTGACCAAGACAAGACAGGATGGCRATTAGTCACTTCAGAGTAGCTTCATATTGAGAGAACGAGGCTAGCATCTTTCCTCCAAGGACACTGGAACTACCTCTTCAAATATTTATGTAGATACAGATTTTCAGTGACTAATTGGATGCACAGTTATACTTAGGCCATAACAATTATGACAGTCCAAGGAGCTCCACGCTTAAATAAAACAGTATATTTTGGGGATTCATTAAGTCAAATAACCAAGTAACAGTTTATGAGGTTGACTGAGGTAAAAGTRTAAGGAAAATGGTCTGGCACTATCTTCCTTCATTTTAAAAAGGAAACTAGGCGCAATGATTAAAGTGTGTAAACTTCTGTTTTGAAAACAAAGAATACATCAGAAGAATTGAGGAACGAAAGGGGAGGATGTCTTTCTGTGCCCATGTGATCAGAGCTGCTGTGGGACACATCGTGGGGTGCCGCGTGAAGTAAGGACGTGACCAGCACGGTCTGCAAGGCTCCATGTGTACGTCTCTGTTCTGCCGGGCTTCTTGTTTCTGTGAATGTGGACAGTTCTACAATTATCTTACTAATTTCTATTCAACAAATTTAGCTATTTTATTTACTAGTGAAAGAGAGCTCGATTCTCTTTGTGCTACATCTGTTAAAAGAGAGCTCGCCRCTGTCAGGCAGTCTCTCTCTCTGCCCATTCTGGTGGCAATAGTTTGCCTAGCAAATGGATTCACACTTAGTCACTGAATAGCATTTGTCAATATGGTCTAGTGAACACCAGGAAAATAACACAGAAGCTTATTCAGACTGTTTGTGGCCTCTTTCTTCCTCCCTAGCAATACTTTCAATACTTGTTGGTTGCCTTTATTTCCTACCAGCAGACTCCACAATTGTTCAAYTATTTTTTCCCTCTCTCCCCAACTCTCCTTTCAATAAAATACTTCTTGTGAAGAGCAATAGACTGGCAAACCATTGCTGGAGTCCCCCATTAGGAAGGAATATATATGCTGTTTAAGTTCTGTGTGTAGATACAACTAAATGGTTATCAGGAGTAGCTAGTCCCCCAACCACAAGCTCTTAAAAATCAAGGGAGAGCAAAGGACAGGTGAACATTAAATAACTTCATCAATGGAGTTGATCAGGTAGGGAATGCAGAGATGTGCTGATTGAGTCTTGGAGAAGAAAGCTTCAGGCATGAGAGCTAGATTGCGTAGGGATATACTGATGAAGGGAAAAGGAAAAAGAAATGGCCATTATTCAAGCTTTAGTGGCTTGATAGGAGAACTGGGTGACAGTTAAAATTATTCTTATTTGTCAGACACATTATGATTGATAATCCCAACAAAATGCAAGTTAGGCAGTGCTATAACTCTGCCACAGAGACTGCGTGTGCCATGTGTGTGCAAAAACTTTCAGCATGGACAAATAAGTTCTCTGTAGCATCAGTGAAGAGGAAATTCATGAAGGCCAGGATGTGGACTGTGAATCACTTGTGTCCCACTTTACCCTTGTATGATTTTCTACTTTTTTTTCTTTTTTTTTTTTTTTTTAAGAACTACACTGCTACTATACAGCATTTGTCCCAGGTGAATAATCTCTCTAAAGTGAAAGTATTATAAGGAGAAGAATCTTCACAGGAAAGAGAAAGATGGTTTTATCAAAGAGGAAAATGATTTTCTTTCACTTTAGTCAAGTCTGCTGTATGAAATCATGTGGAGGTAAAGAGAAAAAGGAAAACAAGTGAGACTATAAAACTTTTATTCTTAAAAGTAAATAGAAGCTTCAAGTAATAAATACTTTAATACATTATCATCTATGTTATTGTTTCATGCCTGTTTGAGGAAAATAGCTGCAAAGAAACATGCTGCCAGCTTGCAGTTTGTGTGCTGTGTTCCCACTGATTATTTTTCGGGTCATGAAGTTCGCACGTGTTTTTTCTGAAACCTCAAGCTCCAGCATGCGTAACATATCCAGCAGTGCCTCTGCTGGCTCAGCAGCCTTGAGAGATGCTCTGCAAATGCCATTATGTTGTCAGGATGAAATTAAGTAGCAACACTTAAAAATAAACCTTGGTGCAACATYGCTAGAAACTGTGATAAAGATATCTGACAACAGCAAAGTTGTAACATTTCTGTCATTAAATGTAAGTATTGTTAAATGCACAACTTGCTAAAAAATTCAGTCATGTTTGATTTGCTATCTAACACCAACAAAGCTTTATCATTAACCTGCTTGTTTCAAGGCAGAAATGTTGCTACATGCAAACAGGTATCCTAGCTCTCTGAAATCTTCTACAGCCTGTGTCTCTATCTCTGCGGTGCAAATATAAGTTCACCAGTGAAGAAGGTATTTTAAAGCTGTAAGGAAGATAGTTTTGCAGTAGTATTCTTGTATGATCATAGAGGAGCAGCAGTTGACAAGAAATGAAGGATGAAGTGGCAGACTGGAGCTTACCGTCCGTAATCCACCACCTCTAAGAACAGAGGCTGACTGGTGTYTGTGCTGAGGTTACATACCTTACACCATCTAGAGAATTCAAAGTTGACCCTTCTCAGGATGAGTAAAATGATACATTAAAAGAGTAAATACTTTTAACACAAACTGAAGGAAACTTTACTTCTTAATAATGTTTTATCTTTTCACAACTGACAAAAATATTAATAGAGAATCCATTCTTCTGTGATTTTTCTACATTTTTCCCTTTGTTGTTGAAACACCCTATTTTGACTTACTCTTAAAGGCAATAACAATAAAAATATTTCAGTCAAAATGACCTTTCCTTTCAAGTTGGCATTACATGCTACCAGTTAAAGCTCAGTTTCCATTCAGGTTTCTTTGTGGTAAAATCATTCCATCAACCTAAAATTATTTTATTTTGGTTTTCTAAAAGCTGAACGTATATTTCTTCAGCTAACTTCAAAACTGTGATCAAACCTTTCCTCCACATCCTTCCATGTTGCTGTAGGGAGGGGGGGGTGTAATTTCCATTTAGTTTCCATAATAACACGATAAGTGATATGCATTTGAAATGGCTTTTGCTTTTGCTTAACTTGGGAGCTGAGGTTAGCAGGTTTGAGGGATTGACTGACTATTGTGTGTTGAGAGCACCATCCAGTGGTAAAGCAGAACATAAGCAGAATATTTATTAACACAATAGAGTGGACTGGTTTTCCAAGAAAAGTCTAAGATTAAACAAATTTATATGAAATTATTGACTACACTACTCAATACAAATTTAGTTGGCAAAAAATCTGATTTTTAAGCTACAATACTGTCAAGGAAGAAAAACAGAAACCATTTTGACCTCAAAAATAATTCATTAGCAGGCTTGCACCGTGCCTTACTTGAAGAGTTCTGTATGTGTGTATGTAACCTGACCTGCATGACAGGCTTTACATTTACCTGGTAATATACTCACTTCACTGTGTAGCCTCTGCAAAATGTATGTTTTCATTTTTAAGAAAAAATAATCTGAAACTATTCTCAGAAAGAAGGTAGCATATTAAAAAAAAAAAAAAAGAAGAAGAAGAAGAAGAAGAAGAAGAAGAAGAAGAAGAATTTGTATTGTTGTATTTTAACCAGAAGGGTGATGCAGATAGATAGAGTATGGTGAGAGGAATTTAATCAACAAATAAGGATTATGAGCCCAACATATATTGATTAAGAAATATGTTCATCAGCTGCAGCTGACACTCATATAGTTTCATATTGGACAAATTTGTCTTTAGGGGAAAAAATAGGGGAAAAAAGAATGAGTTTTCAAATACTATTTCATACATAAGTAAAGGCAATGAAGGAAAATTAATTTTGATATATTGGCAATTTCTTAGAGCTGGAAGCTAAAATCAATGCGTAGGTGCTCTATGTAGGAACTAAGCTTGAAGCCTGAGACAAGGAATCCATAAGTGTTCGTTCAGTATTCAAAATCACTTGATCTAGGGACAAATCCTTTGTTGCTCTGAAATGGCTAAATGAGCATTGGGTGGCCAAACATTAGAAAACATCATAGGCAGATTTTACCTACCATCTTAATCTCAGATAGAGTTACTGTACATTTGGCCTCTGAACTGCTGTATGTAGGTCTGGGCAGATGTGGGCAGGAGGAAGGTTGCCACCACCAAACTGCACATGAGACAGCCCTCTGCCTTCACACAGCTCGCCGCAGGCGGTTCTCATCAACTGCTGCTTCTTACTCAGCACCCTCCAGTGTAGCCCATCCTCACTGGTGCCTATGGTTGGCCTCAAGCATCTCCCAAGATCTGCTATCACTAAGTATCTTTGAATTTCCATCTTGTGAAACTGCTTCCTTTTCTCCATGGCTCAGTTCTTAAGCTCAGAGGCTTCCAGCTTAATCATTGCTCAGGCTTCCTGATCTGTATCCCTTCATTAACCT
Source organism: Rhea americana (assembly GCF_003343005.1). Classification (NCBI taxonomy): domain Eukaryota; kingdom Metazoa; phylum Chordata; class Aves; order Rheiformes; family Rheidae; genus Rhea; species Rhea americana. Next base: position 1,941,397 of record NW_028186745.1, read on the forward strand.
AAAAGAGAGAAAGAAACATTAAAGCCCTAGAAACTTTGGAGCTCTGTACTATTGGCTTTATATTGCTGAAAAATACATTTTATCTTTGTTAAACACAACTCTTTGGACTTTCCCTCTCACAAGAGCTGCAAGCCTTCTCTATTTTGTCCCCCCTTCCCCAAAAATAAAAAAGAAAACTGCTGTGAAAAGAGAAAGAGTTTGCTGCTTCATGCATACCTTTCTCTTCACAATTAATTAGGAACTGGATAACAGCATGTCATTACCCCCGACAGTACATTCTGGCCATCTGTCTCTGCGCTACAGCAGTGTGCAGGCTGTGATTACATCTAGCTCTACCTCTTTTGACCTAAACCACTGAGCCAAATATTCAGGTCATGAGCAGTTTCCATTAGGCAGAGAAATTGTTGGGGGATCTCTTTGATGGAGTTCTCCTACTCATTATATGGAATATATATAAAATCACTTTTTTTCCAACTCACTGTAGAAATTAGAAAGATAGCAATGAGAAACAGGCCAAACCAAAAGTTTGTTGTTCATCAGTTGGAGCCACTTTCCATTTTAATCAGTCTATTCTTTTACAGTTTTCTTTCTCATGTTGAATGTGCTTTTCTGGCCATCTTGTCCTTTTTACTGCTCATTCTGTCCGGCTGTGTATTCTGCAAGTTGATATTTTGCTGCAATGAAATCAAAGTCCTACCCTCACATTTCTTAATAGATTTCTGGGAAACCCCTTGAACTGCATAGGCTAAGAATTGTTTCAAGAAGCCCAACTGAATGATGGCTTTTTGTTGTCCAAGTTGTCATCAAAGTGACAGTCAAAAGGGCTTTTAGTTGTTCCTTCATTTAGGTAGAAGTAGAGGAAAACAATGCCCAGCAAATTCAGCTAGGTAGTAAGGCTTTGCTTTTGGCCACTAGGGCAAGATATTATTGTGGGAGCTGGTAACAAACCGCCTTTCTCCCATGACAAAAAAGCATGCCAATCCTATGCTTTTAAGTGCAGCTCTGTAGACAGCTTTTCTGTTGTTAAAAATCTAGTTTATCTTGCCACAAAATCTTTGCATACATCATGAATCAAGGTTTCAYTAAAGATGAAACCTCCTGAATTTATTCAGGTAGTAAATTAACTTTCATTTGTGCCTCCAAAGATGAAAGAATGAATACTCTTTTAAAATGAAGGCTAAATGGAGAGATAAATGACTGCTGATAGTTCCTGACTTAAACATGAACATTTTTCTGATTAATAAATCTTTCTTTAACACCTAAAGACTTAAAATTTAGATGCACTGTTAGAGACAAACATAAGTACAAAAGAAACAAGACTGACTCTGAAACCTTCTCCACTGTCAACGGACAGTAGTGATTAATCTCATATTCTCAGAATAGTGCTATCAAACAAAAACTTGATTGCTTCTTCTGCCTTTTGGTATGGAGCTATCAGGTCTGCCTGCATGACAAATGATTGTYCTGCCAGACCTTTGATCAACCCTCCTTCATCCCAGATGCACCAGGAATATCTGAAGAAATGTGTAATATTTTTGCAGAAGCTCTTACCTGTGAGCAACTGTCTGGCACTTTATCCAGTTGCATTTGTTCCTCTAAAYCAAATCATTACAGGAGTAAATAGGAGAAACCATTCTCTTATTCTCAACCAAACTGTAACATGAGTGGGGCCAAGACCCTGGGTCTCACGCTTGTGCTACCTGCACACTCTGATTAACTCATCATGTCTGACCCCATAGGGCTCCTCACCTACTCTTAAGGGACCTTAGTGGGTGCATTTGAATGATGCTTCTTTYCCAAAACCCGATGAAGGATGATGCACTAACCAGTTCTCCTTCTTTCGAAGCAGAGAGTTCTCCCTCTTTAGCAGCTATGGTCCTGCTAAAGCAATGCTCACAATTTGAAAATACWTTCCCTGCCTTCTCCAGGAAAGGAGAGCAACTTAGATGAAAGCATTGTGTAGACTACCTATTTGACTATACCAAATATCTAGATGGAAGATCTTGTTAGGAAATTTACTTAGAGTAGAGCTAGCTTGAAATATAACTTATTGGTGTCAGAATATTAATTCCCTACAAACTACTGAAGTAAGATTAAAATCTTTGGTGTCTGTGAAGTGTTGCTAAAGARCAGCAGCCATTCAAGCTACCAGAAAAAACACACAACCGTTTAGGAAAAAACAAAACAAAGCAAAACCAGCAAATGAGGACAGATTTTGATCAGGACTACATTCTTGCTTTTATTTTGTAAGACACACAGAGTAGGAGCATCAGTAAAACACATAGAATAGGAGCATCAGTAGAGTCACGTCGTACCCCAGGAAGTCTCTGGAGGCATCCTTCTGTGGCAGAYTTCTGCTTCCCAGTAGAGATAAAGCTGAGTAGTGCTGAGTTTCACCGAGTTGAGATGACTGTGTGATGAGCCAGATCTGACTGCCACTAAAGCCAGAGACAAAGGGAAACTAATTTTTCCATCCTTATTTCTCAGCTGTGTTTGGGACATTTATTGCCACGTTAAGTTTCCTCTTGAACAATCTTACTGTTTTTCTCTGGATGTTTGGAATGGGACTTCCTGCTAGCCCTTTTGGGAGGCTTATATTTTCTCTCCTTCACTTTTTTTTTCTGAAACAATCAACATTAGATGTTTTGACAGACCTTAGACAGTGCCTCACCAAATTTAAATAATACTTTAATACTTTCTGGTCTGGTAGATCTCAAAATCCTTTCCATAGCATAGAAGGTACCATCAAGTCCTCAGGTTGTTTGTGTTTTAATTTTCCATCCATTACCAATTTACTTGATAATGCAATGCCAAACACTAGGAAAGAYGCAGTTCTTTCTCCAAGGGTCCTAACGTGGACAACTATAGTGAGACACAAGGGAAGATGCAGCTCTTTCTCAAAGAGTCCTAACATAGACAGCTGTGGTGAGAGACTGTGTTCTGCATAGGTCCTCCAGAAAGGGGTACAAGCAGCCTTTTGTCTGAGCTTGCATAATGCTAAGCAGATATAGTTCTTTTTTTCTGGAGGCAAAAGGGAAGAATGTTGCTACTAATAAAAGCAAGGTTGTTATGAATCCTCTTCTACATKGATGCTGACTGAATAGAAACTTCAGAGATTGCAGGAATGGCCGCTTCTGTAATTTACCTCTCACATGCTGCCACCGTATGTGTGGGATCTCAATTCCCTCGTGTGTTGTAGTTTGAGTACTTTGTTTTTTGAGATATTCTCTGGACTATTTAAAGTGGAATCAAACTGAAAGTTCCTTTAATTATGTATTAAACATAAAATAATTTATAGTGTTATAGATGTACCTGAATACATAATAGTAGCATAGCATATAACAAAGCATCTTGCATATGAAATCTGTAAACTCCTACTGTCTCAAGACATCTAATTTGTGTCATTTTCCTCTATCCATGACATAATTGCACATATCCCACACAGTATGTGTAGCTTATCTATTTCTACTCAATCAGGCTTGGAGCTGATACAGCATCTTCCATTTTTCCAAAGGCATGAGATAACAAATGCAAATGGACAGCAAACAACCCAAATCAAATAACTCTGTGATTAAGGTCATTAAAATATCCTATCGGTTTAATATCTGTGTACTGGTGTGTAYTGTAAATATGCTGATACAAGATTTTGGTCCAGTAAGTTCACAAAATTCAACAGAAAATAAGAAGTGTTTTTTTTCAAATKCCCAGACTACTAAAAGGATGTTGCTTTGACAGTAATCTGCTGGCACTTTAAAAATAGTTTTTGATTTTTACTGGTATAATTGTTATTTCCTGGCTTTTGGGCAGTTAAAAATACCTGGACATAAATGTCTATGTTCAAATGACTATAAAAATTTCATCCTAATATTGTTTACTTATTTTAATAAGAATGTTGTCTTATTACATGAGAGGTTTRAATGGAGTGGTGTAGAACATATCTTGATACAGAAAAATCATAAGTTTTTTGTAAGAGGATGTTCATAAAAAAGGCAGTGTTCTGGAAAGCAGTAGCAAGATTCTCTCAGCAAAAGAAGAATGCATACTACTGACTCTCTGAAAGAGATTAATCAGTTTATTTTTTTCTGAGGAAATGGGAATGTCCGAATAAGTTTTTGTGTTCTAAAGCAAAGAAATATGAATTTTTCTGAATTCTAGAAATTACTGATCACTTGGAGAGAAAAATTTTAGAGCTTCTCAGAATCTGCTCATGCAGACAGACCACACTGGGTCCTATGGTATGCTTATATGGTATCCTCATCTAGCAACAGATTATCACATACAAAACATAAGACTTTTAAATTTCTTACCATGGCTGAGTGCTACGTATTCACCGTTGTGTTCARATCACAAGAGATATAATTCTGCAACAGTCCTGCATATTCAACTTTATCCTTTAGTAACAGTTGTAAAAATTGTTGCTTTTAGTCCTAAAGTATGCTGGCTCTGTTACCAATATCTGACAATATGGTGGCTGTCACAGCTGCACTTAAGTCTCAGTCTCATGACCTCTTTAGACATGGAAATGCTTTGTCAGAAATCACTTTTCTTTRGAAAGAGTTTCTGGGGACAAGCAGAATGAGATCAGATTTGAACAAGTACAAAGTCAACCTGCTGAGAAGGGGCAAATGCAAAACTGATAGCACACATTACTTCAAGGTTTATGTCAGAGATAGCAAAGAGTGCCTTGTCAGCACAGTATACCAATATTTCCAGTCTGCTGACAGRTAGAAAATCCCCCTCAGTTAACTGACAATTGAACAATAAGTTCTCAAGAATTGACAGACTACTGAACATTACGATATTCTGCAAGAAAAAAAATAGCACTTTACTGAAGGATACTGCATGAAAAGTGGCCATAAGTGAGCATAGTGTGACAGACTATGGAGGAATAAATATAGAGGTAAAAGGAACATTTCTAGATCACAACTCATTTAAGGTACAAGTGGTAAATATGATGCTGAATCAACACATCAAACATTCAGAACACCCAAGTAGATCTAGAATTTTTTATAATCTGTATCTATACAYTTTTTATAATCTATAATTTTTTATAGTTTTCAAAAAGAAATCCAGAATTCTTCCAGTCTTTCCAAAGAGGTTTTTGTAACAGTAATTATCTTAAAAATGAAAGCATCTGAATTCCTTGACTTCTGAGACTGGATGTTCAAACCGAGAGCTTTACCCTTTTAGAGAGTCTTGCCTGTAGAACACAAAGCTTTTGTCTTCTAGGAGGACAGACTGTATCTACAAAAGTAGTTATTAGCTAATGACTTACACTGGGAAATACAGTTTTATTATATAATTTTGCAAAAGCAAATGAACAGGAGCAGTTCATTTTCTAGCCTTTGTGAAATTTCTCTGCTAGGAATAACAGCATGAAAAGTCTAGCAACTCTGCCACGGCCTGTGGCAGTGCCACTGTTCCTTGGGCCATATTGTAAAGCAGATCAGAGAAATGCTGTAGGTCTAAAAAATTAATTAAGAAAAAAAGAGTTACTGGCAATCTGGGGTAGGGAGGGTCTCTTTCTTTTCTTCTTTTTTCTTTCTTTCCTTTTTTTTTTTTTTTTGTATGTGCTTTGCATGAAAGGAAGTTCAGTAGAAATACAGTGGCAATCCAAAATTGCTTGTGCCAAGAGATAAGACATGTTCTGTAAAACTAAGTGAAAAGCACCTTCTGGTGACTCCTTTAATAGCAGTTTATGGAAGTGCTCTTTGAATCCAGAGAGCATCTTCTGAATTCAGAGACGAAGATACCAGTGCCCACAAGTTTGCAAAAATTAGAATGTAATGTAGTATCAGCAATAAGAGTAATGACATGGCAACATACATTTCCATGTAAGGTCATCTTAATTCTCCTGTTAGCTCAACGTGATATTCAGTTAGACGTTAAATGCAAAAAGCCAAATTAGAAGCAAAAGAAGATATTTTATTTCATGCTGCTCAGCGTTGTAAAAAAATGAATTAGCCATTCATGATCCTCTTACCTCCTTCCTCTTCCAATAAAAGAAAAATACGAAGCATTACTGCAGCAAAAGGGAAGTTTCATTCTTTCCTTTTTTTTAATTTTCAAATGCAGTTTAAAGCACTGACACTTTGTAAGCTGAGGAGGACAAAAAAAGAAAGGGCAAGTGAAGGAAAAATATAAMAAACTTCACAGATAAGCAATAACTTTTCCGATATAAGTCAGTTGGTAATAAGCTACTGAAATCTAATGGTAGAGGCATTGAAAAGTGAAACGCAATGTTTAGAAATGTTACTCTTTTACAGCTCATTCTCCTAATTTTCAAATTAAAATGTTCTCAATCACATTTGCATTGAAACCTTTGCTTAAGCAAACTTTTTGTGAGTTAAAAATTTCATTCCAAGAGACTGCTTAAATCTCAGTCAGTGCAACATGAGCTCAAGAGTTTCACACTTTCAGTGATAAGGCTAAATATGAAAACAAAGTTCTCACTATGGGCTACTTCTGCCTCTTAGTGAGATTTGTGAGGTTAAGAAGGGTTTCTAAGAGCATTAGGGATACGTGAAAGAAGAAAGACGGGGGATTAGCTGGAGAGAATGCAAGGCTCAAGTTTGTCAAGAAATGAAGCAGATGACGCGAGAGGAGACTGYGGAGACAGCTGTAATTCTGACAGAGAAGAGCAGAAGCAGGAGTTTAAAAAGTGAGTCACTATTTCCCCCTCCCAGCCTAGCTGATAAACTGGAAAATGAGCAGCTTTAAAATTRAAGTATGCTGTCAAGGACCTGAACTGGGAACAACTTGTAGGCTTTCTATAAATCTTCTTAAGACCTTAGCAGGGAGTAGAACTTATAAGATTGGAATTATTATTATATGTGAGATTTTTTTCCCCCTTTGGATCCTGAGCTGCCTCCTATAAGACTTAGCTGTCCAAGAAGAGTATCAGGCAGGTGTAAAAGTTATGCAGATATTCATTYGGTGCAATACCCTTCTAAGAACAGGCAATTGAACTGTTCAGCTTGCTCAAAGTAATGCATACACTTTAAGTTTTAATGACTTAGGCAGTTAACTTGTGCATCAGATAGACATTTGTCCACTCTGCCTTTATTTTGCTTTTTTTAAACTCTACTGTATCAATTCTATGATGATACAAACAAAGACAGAAGGGTACAAGCAAAAAGAGTTTCTTTTTCATACRAAAACAAGCAAATTCGATACAAAAGTTGCAGTCATTGCCAGGATAGTTACCTGAAAATAAGTTTTGCTTGTTGCGCTTAGAAAGGTAAGCAACACTCTGATAGCCCTACTTGTTGTAAAGGTACTGAAATTCTGATATAGGTGCAAGGTACGGATACAACAGTGCCCAGCTGCCCTGACCTCTCGTGGGTCTGTGCCCAGAAACCTCAGCCCTCATTCTTGGCACAACTCTATCAAAGCATGTGAAACGGCTTACAGAATTTAACTCATATTCAACAGTGAATTTTACAATAAGTAGTTACTTATCACCTGTGTCTTTTTGCAGCATCTAGGGGTTTTTAACAAAACCACGCACGTCTATGTGTATGTATGAAAGAGAGAGAGAGAACTATCCTCCAACATTAACAAAAACTCTAAGTTAATGGATGACCGCTTGTATCCTCAAAGGCTGGTACTATTTGAAATTTGACTCCTGGAAACCTTGGAAACCATACTGAAGTGTGCTGATGTTTTGTCACTTAAACATCGGCTGATTGAAGCTTGGGAGCTTTAGAGGGCAACTGTTTCCTGCCTCGCTCAGCCTCACTGACGTGAAAATTTTGCTGGTTGCTTCAGGGGACTCTGAATCAGGCATCAGGAGAAAGGAAACAGTGGAAAGAGCTCGGCTCTGCAAGGCTTTTCTGACCCCCACACCAGCTCCAAGCTGTCTCAGATTTCAAGTGACGTAGATTAAGCCCTAGACACAGATATAACGGAGAAGTCTGGTAAATCATTAAGATTTATAGAAATAACATTCCTTTATGCYGAAGTCATGATCAATATTTTTGTAAACCCAGCCGGTGAATGGGTTTATAAGGCTATATCTAGAGTCAGTAAGATAACTGTCAGGAAAGACTTCAAAGGGCTCCAGGGCTCCCACAGCAGTGAGAAAGCATTTATGTGCTCTCTGTTTTAACAGTAAAACCCTGAAGAAAGGGCCAAGATAGTTTGGAGGTTTAACAAAAAACTATTCTCCTTAAAATGTTATGTCCTACATTCTATTTTGTCATTAATAAAAACTATGCTTACCTTGGAAAAGCAGCAGTGGGAAATGAAACAACAAGCTTTGGAAAAAAAAATCTTGTTTTCCACTTTTTAATTGACAGAATGCTATATTCAACTGAGGATCACATAAAAAAGAGGTCTTTTTTATGCTGTTAAATTCTGCAATGTTAGTTCAGTAGTATGGTGAGGAAGTCATGCAGAAACTGGAGACTGACAGCTATTTGGATGCTTCTGGCTAAAAATATTGCTTTTGCTATAATCCTTCATGCTCTTATTTTGCTGACTTGTGAGCCTCTCCTTGGACTTCCACCTGCTAGTCTTTTTAAACTTATAGATCTATTTGCTGTATTTGGTACGCTGCTATTATTGGAAATATAGGCAGTCTTTGCCTGTGAGAATCCTAGTACAAGAATACAAACATAACACAATGGTATTTTGAAAAACATGATGTTTAATGAATAATCATTGTACTTTGCATTAATTAATATTGCAAGTAATATACTAGCATATACAATTCTAAAAGAGTGGGGAAATATGTAAGTACTTCTGTTGAAAGAAATTAGAAAAGATATGTAATAAAATTCTTCTACCAGCTCTTTCCTTTCTGTGGTTTGTATTTGTTTCTACCAACACCTATGAACCACACTTATCATGTAGTTCAGTATAATCCACAATGTCTATTTATAATAGAGATTTCTGAGAACTGTAGGGAAAAGTACRTTTTTTCCTACAAGTTTCACATCAGAATTAAAAGCAGAAATGGGAATGAGACTGTAGCTTTGCAGTAAGAGGATGGAAATGTAAGGAGAGGGCAGTAGAAATTAAATTATTCTTTGAGGTTTCAAATCAAATTTCATTGTAAACCCCTGAAACCCCACTCCAGACCTTAGGACAAGTGCAATTGTCAGAAGTAGCCTAATATTTTCTATGTCTATTTTTTTAAAACTAAGTCGATATTAGCATTAAGTCAATTATAGAAATGTACTGGTAACAACTAAGTGAGTTCAGACAAGTGAGGAAATATAGGTGAAGGGAAAATGATCATCCAAAAATGCCCTGGGAACATTACTCTTATACAGCATTGTTTTTACCTTTGACTCTCTGGAGCTTCAAGAAGCAACACCATGTGCTAAGAGGGAGCAAAAATAGAAAAAAGAAAAAAAAATTTGTCTGGTGAACAAAGCCAATTTCTGCAGTTGCACATATCTTCAAACAGCTTCTCTGATGCTTTCAGATTGGAACAGTAGGCTCCCTTAACATAATTTCCATATTAAATCCATGCAACAACTGACTGCTCAATACAGCTCAGAGTCATCCACCCGTACCTCTTACTTATCAGMTTATGGTTTCAGTAAAATAAAAAAAAAAAGGGGGGGAGTTACAAATCATTAGAGCAGTAGATAGGCTGTTCTTGCCATTTTTTGGATTCATGCTCTCTCTTCTCTTCCTTTAAAAGTAGAAAACAAACAAAGTAGAAACATAGGGCATATTGCTTATACTTATTGGCCTTGATGTTGTTGTGTATACTTAAAGAGCTAAAACAAAATAAAAAAAATACCAGACATTTCCTTATACCTAAGGCAATTAATGGAGAAGTAGTAAGAGAAGGAAATGTTTCCATTTTTGATTGAAATAGAAAACTGCTAGTCAGCTGTCTGTGCTGACTGAACTGTGATAATTTCACTAGCTTCTAGCGATACTCTTGTCTCAAAAGGTTATTCCTGAATGCCACGTTACATTGCTGTGGTAAACTACTGATAGCCCAGCAATGCCCCAAAGCCAGCTGCATACACCACTCCGAACACATTGCTGTTTATTCAAGTGACATCAAACTTGGAAGGCCAATTTGATTCACTTTTATCTTCCTTTGCCCTTCACACACTCATTTTAATACTCTTTGCCACTTTCATAGTCTACYGTTTTCCTGACACACTTTGCGGTTTCCTCTAGCCTATTATTCTCCAGCATTATTTTCTCATCAGTGGTATATGAAGTTATGCAGAGGAGTGGTGCTTTGGTAGTATGCGTTGCTTTTTTCTTAGTTTTGAGACTTCTTTCACTTTTGTTTCTTTCCTCTTCTYGCCCCCTTCGTTTGCCCAGTTTGTCTACCAGTCACTAATTTCAGACTGAGATGGAAATCCATAAGATAGCATGAACCCCCGTATTCACTTCCCAAAAGTGCCCCAAACAATGAGCAGGAGCCTAACATTTGGAAAACAAKGTGATAACCCTCCTTTTCTCTCTTTTATCTTCACAATTTACAGAAGTCTAAGACATGCTCTATGCTAATGTTGCCATGATGTTGTCTCAGATGGGGTTTGGCATCCTTCCAAGGAGGTGTGTGGGTAGCTCTTTTCCTCAAAGAAAGACCACTGACATTACTCTCCCTCTTGGCCATTTCAAATGAGTAAAGAACAATTAAACCATCGAACAGATTTTGTCGAGCACAGGTGAGTACAGCATCTGCCTTGCTTATGCTGCGCCTGGATAAACACTGATATAGGCAGCATTTCTGATAGTCGTTTCATGTATTTTACACACAAAGAGCTCATAGATGAGAATCCATGGATTAGCTGGACATGATGCTTTTTCTTTTTGAATTTTAGGACATAGCAATTTATCCAAATACTGTTTTAGTGAAAATATTTCCACAGTTTACCGAGCAAAATATGTTTACAGAGTGCTTAGTTTTTTTGGATAATATATTCCATTCTCAAAAACTACTGTTTGGTAAACATTTTAATTTCATGACAAAAAAAGATTTTCAATCATTTTTTTCTGAAAAGAAGGAGTACTTTATTTAATATTTTTGATAAAACTGCATTTCAAAAGAAAACGTTCTATGTTGTCCAGCAAAGCCAAAATAATAAGCAAACCTTTACTGTATAATATTGGCTATTCCCTTATGGCGTGTGTATTAAAATACCTGTCCATTTTTTGTTATTTAATCTAATTATTCAATAGCTTCCCAGGAAATGTTTTTTTGCTAAGTAAATTGTTATGGAAAGCTATCACTAGCTATCACTTGCTAGTATTCTGTCCTTGATACTGTTGTTTTCCTTATCTACAAATAGAATTTATAACTGGAATAATATAAGGGTGCCTTGTCATGAAGAAAATAATAGGTGTTAATCTGAGAACTGATATTTTAAACTCAATTGCACCTCAGAAAATCTGGCTGATTGCACTGGCATTATATTTGACTTCTGCTGTTTTAACATATCACTCCTGTGTTTAAATATTAACTGTTTTATGTGACTAGAGCAATTAGAGGCTTAACAAAAAGAGAGAATTGTTTTAATAAGATTGGAAGGTCTTGGGTTCTTTGTTTTTGTTAATAACTGTCTCTAAAGAGGGAAAAAATGCATTTTTCAYGTTATTGAAAGTAAAAATTTAAAAACTCTGAGGAATGTAGGCATCACTTTGAAAGCTGCTGGTTAGGAAGGTGGTATACTCAGAAACCTCCTCTCTGCATTTTTATAGTTAAGGAGATAGGTGAGGGTGAAACGCTGCAAATCTCGCAGGCTTTTGCTGATTTTTAGTGATATCAGACAWTATATATTTATTTTATTTTAGCTCACTTCTAACATATGTGCATTGCAGGATTTTCACTGTATAATGTTGTTACAGGTGATTAGCTGCAGACATGCTCTCACCTGTCTTCTTATTTTCCCATACTTCCTCTTCTGTACGGATCATATTTAAGTATTTTGGCAAGTTAGTTAATAGAAGAGGCTTCTGTAAGTTGAAGATCAGGTTGGTTGTGAACRCTTAGAAGTTAACTACAGAGTTTCCATATCACTCAGCTCTCAAAGCAAGAGTTAATCCCCAGGAAGAGGGGCTGTACCAGCAAAACAAAACCTTTATGCTTTACACTGGCTAGAGTACTGATTCCCCAAACCCCACAGGAATAGGATCAGATCCTCAAGTGAGACCCAACAAGAGCTGTGGACCCAAGCACACGATAACTAGAACATTTGAAGCTGGATCTCACGTTCCTTCATAGTCTGCACAACTTCTGAGAACGGGCAAGTTCACACTCCCTTTCTGTCTACAGTCAGAGGCACGACCGACTGGGTCGCCAGAGCGTTGCTCTGTGATTTCTCTCCTGGCCATCTTTTTTCCTTTCATGATATTTATAGGGTGCACAAGAAACCACTCCAAATGAGCACTTCGTGTGGGTTCCCTCTGTCGGTCTGTTACCAGTTGGAGGTGTTTCTGCACAACTCCCTTCCCTCCTGGACAAAGCACCCAACGTACCTCGCTTTGACTTTGGTGCATTCCAGGTTAAGCAGCTGCACTCAATAGGAGCTACATTCTCCCAGAGCRAGGGGAACACAGCCCTTCGTGCAGCTGCTCTGAGAGATTTTTTGACTGGTTTAAAACCCTATGYAAAGATACAAAAGAAACTTTGTTGGCTGTCTCCACAAACTGCCAAAGGGTAGAGGATTTGGGGTGGATTTTCATGTTCAGTATGAGGTTGAACTTCATCTGTATTGGAGTCTGTAGGAACAGACAAAACAAGATGGAAATTTTGCAAACTATTAAAAGAATACAAAAGAAAATGCATGAAAAAAACAAAAGTTTGGTCAATATCTTATGGTGAAATGAAAAGAAAACCTTATCCCAATGTACCAATAGGTTTGAAATATAACGTCTTCTGCTGGACATCTCTTCTTGATCAGGGCATGCAATATAAAAAACTGAACTGCTTTGTACATTTGATTTCTCATCTGGCAAGTTCACAGAAATGAAGCAAAACCTAAATAATGTGAGCATGGAAAAGATTACATACCATTATTGAATTACTGATTTTTAGTATCAGAATCTTTCAGCCTCTCTATAACTTGCATTGCTCRGATCATGTAACACTAAAATTGTTAGCTATGATATCAGAGCTGAAAATGTCTTCAATAAGTTTTAAAAGACTTTGTTGTTTTATAAAGCAAAAATGCAGGAGGAAAAGACATCAATAGTTTTTTTGAATATGGGACAACATCCCTGGTGCAGTGTATGGTGGGAGGCTACCCTTTAGCGTAGCAATTCTTGTGATGCTCCTTGGTTTCTGAGGGAGCTAGTCCTGTTCCAGTTCCTGTTCTAGCATAAGACAGATATCAAAAAGATTTTTAAAATTGCATCTGTAAATAGTTATACCTGTTGTCTGGTTTTGCTCCTCATCTGAARTCACTGCTTTCTACAGCACTGTCCACACAGGTTTCTTCCCTACGGAAATCTAGATAATCGTGGTAAGAGGGGCTTTCCGCATGCCCTAGCCTTACTCCTGTATGAAGTTAGGAGGTGATCAGGACATGGTAGCTCTGATGAGCTCCACATTCACCACTCTGGATATAGCCTCCGGTATCTAAGCACTGAAGATAAGCACTGAGACCTTGAATTTGATTTGATATTCTATGGGAAGCAATTGTAAAGAGCAAAGGACAGGCTTAAAGTGCTCCCAGCAGTGGAGGTGCCGAGGAGACGTGCTGCTGCATTCTGCATTAGCTGGAGTTTCCCAAGTGCTCTAGTGCTTAAGAAAAAAAAAAAAAAATGAAGGCCTCAAAGAAATAATGTCCTTTTAGGAAACGCGTGCACAGACACACAGTAGCAAYAGAGCTAGCAGACTTAGTCAAGGGGAAATTTCTCATATTTTATCACTAGGCAGAAATGCTTTCTGCCAAAGCATTTTCTTTTTAGTTTAACCTCTAATTATGTGACTTTTTTAAAAAAATCTAGTGACTAATCCCACTAATTTTTCTATTTATTTACTTACTATTTGTTACTGTTTCCAATTGTTTCTAGTTGAATCTTTGGGACCATCAGATGCAGACTGAAATGTTTGATGAAATTAATAGGGAAGATTACGGGTGATTATTTTCATCCCAGGGTGACATCATGACTAACTGTGCAATTGTGCTGTAGTGTACACTCTGCAGAGGGTGGCAAATGGAACAACCCCCACTGTCCAGCAAAATCACAAGGACTCTTAGAGGAGCTCAACAGGAGCCCTTCCTAGATGTATTATATGTTAAAGAATTTCTCATGTACACTATTTTTCACATTTTTTTGCCATAAAAACAAACAAATCTATAGATTAGAAGGAACTACAAAAATAGTTCCACTAAAGTTGCTCCACTACCCAGTGTTTCTTTCTGTGTCTTATTTCTCCTGAAAGCAAATAAGGATATTCCATTATATCACAAGACCTCACTCAGCCTTGTTACAGGTGAGGAGGTTAGACAGAAGCACGGATTATAGAAGAGAGAGGAGAAATTTGTAGCTGATTAAAGATACAAAGCTCTTGCATTTTAAACAAGTATGCAGAACAAATGCTTTTGTAAAATTGAAAGAGTGGAACTCCTTATTTCAAAGTTAGATAAATTAAAGTATTCTGCATAAATTTGCCTTATTGTATCTATAATTTCCAAACCAAGAGGAAAAACATGTAGGAGATAAAAGGCATGTTTTGATAAAGATTCTGGAATAAAAAACTGACAAACAAAAAATTCTCTAGTAACTAGTGTTTCTGTGTTAGAGTTCTTTCAGGCCAGAAATAACAACATTTAGATTAATTATGAAAATTCTTCCTTTCTGAATCATTTCATAGAAATATACTTCAACTTAATTATGTGGAGATTTTTTTCCTTTGCACTGTTTATTAATCTATAAAGAATAGATTTAAAAACACTGTCCTTTGCCTTACATTTCCTTATTTTGTTTCATATTATAGAAAATAAAGGATTTTCTTTTTAATAGTTTTTTTCCATCACCTGCACTCCCCCAAAACATCAGATATATGCATTAGTCTTGACATCATGGTCATATCTCAGTTTTATATTTAGAAGGAAGCTATATTAATATATTCACATTCCTCCAAAGAGCATTCATGACTTACCTTCGTCCTCCCTTCGCACCTACCTATATGTTTACCCAAGGTCTTGTTAGGTTCTTGCTGAGATCATCTAAGATAGAGCTGTGTAGAGATAAAAAATACCGTTATTAAATACTTCTCACCAACAAAATAATCCATGGAAGTTGTAAGGAGATTGTCTTCTACTCTACTTGACTGTCAGATCATCAGGTGAATGACAGATGCGAGGCTATACTATAAGAAGATAAACAAACAAAAACAGTCAGACATCTGGTGTAATGAATGCTTCACGTTGTTGGATCTGGACCATCCTCATGCCATTTGGTGTTCACTGACTTCTCTCACACTTCTGCTCAGTACTATTTGCTCAAAGATTTCTTACTTTTCGCAGCTGTGCATCTGTGAAACGTCCTCCATGCTTTAACATTTTCAGTAATCTCAGCACTAACTKAAAATATGCTCATAATATGAAAAGCTCTAATTAGGATGTTTTTTAAAAAAAATCTTCAAAAAGAACAAGGCTTAAGCTTCACAACTACTAAAGTATTTTCTTTCTCAGAGAGCTCTGGAGTTACTTGACTATGTATTAATTTTTGCCATAGATGTTCGGGGTACATCTGCGGATAGGATGACTCTCATACATTACAAAACTATACAAAGTAAACGAGTGATGACTTTGCATTGCTTGCACTGTGTTGTGCGGTTGCTAGCTGATGTGATCCCCTCATGTCCCAGGCACAATAAAGGTGTTATGGCTTAGTAGGAGTTGCCTGAGCAAAAACTGAATACATATGTCGTTCATTTTTCATCAAAGTGTATATATAGAAAGCTGAGGAAAACGTGTCTCCCATGTAGTTTGAAACCATTCTGTAACTAATGGTATTCACTATAATAAGCAAGGTCTTGGGAACTCACTCCCTGAATAAAAAGAAAGTACGGTAAAACAAGAAGCAGCATGTCAGTAAAAGCAAATGTGATAGTTGTTGATGACAAAGATTTTGTTTAAAGCTAATATAATCTGCCACATTTCCATTATATGTTATAATTCCTTACATAAAACTGAGAACAGAGAAATGTGATACCCTTAAAAGGTTTCTTTGAATCACTTTCAATTTAATTCACATTTTTTCTGTTGCATCCAATCAGACATTAGAAGATATATTTTCTCCACTATCATTTCTGAACAGAGTCTTAGTAGACTTTTTCTTTTAAAAGCACAGTGAACTGACAGACTACACTGTGTGGTTTTGTCATATTCCCTAAAACTACGGAATTTGTGATCCTTTTCAAGGCTATTATTTGTGTTATGTTGGAAACAGTTAACGACAACACTTAATAAAATCCAAATGCGTGCTTTCTAGCTCAGCAAAATCGGCATGAAAATGGATCTTTTTATTGGAAGATGACATGGCATTTTTTCTCTCCTTTTTTCTGTAAATATCATCTTGAACTATTAAAGATGTAAGGAAGCTGAGATGATGTTATGTGGATCTGACTGCATTATGATGTGTGGGAAAATCACACAAGGTCTCATCATCTGTGATTTCAAGGCTTTAGAGTTTCTCTTTTTGTTTCATTTTGTTTTATTTTTTAAGACATTGATATCTCTTCCTTGTCCTCAACCTGTAGCCTTTTTTATCTAGGGCTATGGAGTAATTGTGTTACTGCATTTAGCACAAGCCAGAGCTCCACTTCATGTGCCAATATATTATTATACTGCTGTTTGTACTTTTTTAAAAGAGTCAAAACCAGCAGCAGGCACCTTGCTGCCAGAGTTCACAGTTTTATCGCGAGCCTTGTGACGTTTGCTGTTTCAAAGTCCGCCACCTGCAAGAGGGRGCTCTGCGGGACAGGCTTATGGAAATTTTTCTTGCATCAGTAGTGGCACTGTGTTATGCTGGTGACAGAGAGCAGTGTTGTCCTGGTAACTTGCTATGTACGCGAGCCCCAACTACTGCAGCCTCTGACCTGCTGGATAGGGTTAGCGATTTTCCACTGTACTGAAATGCTTTAATGCCTCCCCCCACGAGCAGCTGCCAAGAGACAGAGCATAGTCATAAGGCTCTTCGAAGTCTGAGTAGTGCTCCCTTATTACTATGCTTAGACTCCCGACCTTATTAGTGGTCTCAGGACTTGAGCCAGAATCTCCTGAGCAGAGTGAGCTGCTCGGATGCACTGACTTGCAGGTGCAATCGCCAGAGTCTTASGGGTGTTTTGATCTGCACCGTTTGCTCGTCTCCATCTAACAGATAAATATGCTTATTAAAAAACCTATACAAATAGAGGAATGCAGAACAACACTGATGGTAAAATGAACAACATATAGTATAAAGCCATCTTTCTCCAGCCCTCTAAGTAGAARTGCTTTAGTGAGAATTTATAGCAATACAGGTTCTCTTGTTATTACAACGAGCATTATTATGAGTGCCTGCACACTGTACATTTGTAAAATAACATCATCTTCAAGAATACACCATTATACTTAAGTACTAATATTATTTTTAAGAAGCCATATTGCTTATAACATTTGCATTATATGTAGAAGCTGTAATGAGAGAAAAAGCTATGTTTGCTAATATCTCTCTTCTGTATTTTTACACAGCTGAATTTTAACTGTTTGCAACAATAAGTGCTTATATTTAAGAATTTTGATGTGACAATGTGAATTCTTTAAAAAAATGTTGAAAGAGACTTTGATTTGGAGCCRAGAGATAAAATGCAGTTGTCTTACTTAGAGCCTTAGTGACTTCTGAACCTTCCAAATTGTATCTTTTTTACCTTCCTGTGCTTGCTCCACTGATCCCAATTTAAAAAATGACTAATCATTAACAAAATCCCTCACCAGCAGAACAGTGACACGACTGGCATCTATTCATGGAAAAAGCCCAGAAGTTGTAACCGTCCAAAAGTGTACCAAATATCAGATTTGTAATCCCACTCTGCTGACGGTTGGACTGTTGCTTCTGAGAAGGAGGTTGCAGCACAGAGAGGAAGAAAAAGCCTCATGACAATCCACAGCCTCCTGCATTATTTACTATCTATCTGTACCGCACAGCTTCGGCTGGCGGGGAGAGTTAGGGCTGCGAATGTGAGATGYGTACCGCTGCTGTGAGAAATGTAAATAAGATTAGAGTTGCCAGTCCCTGCTGCGAGGTAAATTTCTTTTCCAGAAGCTGAACACACCTTTTCTTTGAAACAGCATTTCTGTTCATGGCAACTGCTAGTCTGCATCCATCTGCCACACTTAAACCCTGGACCTTGCAAATAATCTCTGCTCATCGAGCTCAGCTATGACAAAAATTGTAACGTCGTCTTGTTCTACACTTCTAAGAACTAATCTTCTCTCAGCAGTGAACTTGCAGTCTATCAGCCTGAGTTCCTTTTTCTTTATATACTTATTTTGCTTAGCGCAGATGAGGGTGAAGAGGGGAAGCACAAAGGGGAATTCACAGACTAAACAAGACATACCTAACAGCCAGGACGAGCAGCTTGTGAGCACACATAAAAGCTGTCTTCTGGTACAATTCACTTGATCCACTGGTTCTGTTCCTGCATTGCTGGTGGGATTCACAGGCTCTTGGCTGAACCAGTACAGCTTGGACCTACCRGTACAGTCTGGAAGGGAGGAGTTGATAGAGATACCGCAATTGGCTGGTATACCACACCTTCTTGGTGGTTAATACTCAGAAGGCCGCTCAGACTTCAGCTAGATCAGCAAATTCCTGGCTAAGGGGCATAATACAGAACTCTCTGGTAAATACAAGTTTTTCTATGTTTCTGATTTTAACTGAGTGTACCATTTTCTCTTTTTCCCTGAAGAACTGCATATTTTCAAGCCATCCAAGAGATCACTAGTCTCTTAAAATACAACATCATGTTGAAGCTGATGTGCTGACTACGAATCATGTATAATAGATGGACTTAGTTTACTGCCATTCAAAGGAAGATGGTGTCTCCTGTGCTGGTGCTTGTTTGAGGAAAGTTTTGTATTTAAAAGTCAGATGTGTCAAACAGCTTTTACACAATTGARATTGACTTACAAATACCTCAATTATCAGTCAACAAAGTAGAAATTCAAGAAGACTCTTACAAAGGTAAAAGGCATGGAGGAAAATAATGCAAGTATCTCTACTCTGCAGCCTATCATAGAAGCACATATTGAAGGASTGGGGGAAAAATAACAAAGTATTCTTATAAGTAGTCTCTACCAGTAACATTTTTCCCAAAGGCCTTGGGGACACTAATAAACTGTGAAATTTCACAAATAATTCCACCCTAATGGTGTCAAATATTAGGATCAGCGCTTGTCACTTCTCTTGCCAGAACAGGCCACAGGACAAGAGGCAATGGGCAGAAATTGAAGCTCAGCAAGTTCTGCCTGACCATGAGGGGGAATTTCTTCCCTGTGAGAGTGACAGAGCACTGGACCAGGTTGCCCAGAGAGGTTGTAGAGTCTCCTTCTCTGGAGATCTTCAAGGCCCGCCTGGATGCAACCCTGTCTAACATGCTCTAGGTGACCCTGCTTGAGCGGGGAGGTTGGACTAGATGATCTCCAGAGGTCCCTTCCAACCTTACTGAATCTATGATTCTATGATTCTATGATCATACCACAGAAAGCTGTCTTTGTATGCCCAGAGTCTCTGTCCTGCAGCCCCAGTTGCATCCATTCAAGCTGTCCCATAACTGGAGATGCAGCTCTTGCATGGCCACATGTGCTTGTGCTTCAGTTCCCAGCATAATCTTGCGTGTGCTTCAGTTCCCAGCATAATCTTGCTGGACAACTCGCATAGACTCAAGTGTGCTTCCCACCTCTTCACTGCACAGAGATCCTAGTCTGCCCCGAGCCATGGCTTCTGATTTTAGGATGGTCATAGTTCAGCTTGGGGCGAGTCTTTTGTTGAGATTTTTGAAGATGCAGTTCCACATGCTCCACAAGAAGCTCACTTTCTGCCTAAAGCCATGAAAATGTTGCCATTAATTTCTGCCTAAGGAGTAAATGTTTAAGAAAGTAGATTTAGGATGTGATAAACAGCTTCTGAGAAATAYTGGMATTGCTCACATTGGTCAAAAACACTTCTTGCTGTAGATCTTGTGCTGATTGTCCCATTTTCCATGGTCAGTGAACATTCCTGGCTAGGTCATCAGTGTCACCRATTTGAAGCAAACAATCTTTTTCTTCTCAGATGGATTCAGACTTTACTGTAGGATGTATTTTATTCTTCTGACCCTAACTCTTCAAATAAGAAATGCACTAGGTATACAATCCCGAATGCTTGTGCCTGCCCATTAAGTTGTGTATGAGCCTGCTGAAAAGAATGGGTTAATCTTTCTGTGACTATGGCTCAAATTTCTGCATACAGCAGTGCTCCCTATCCTTGGAGGAAGAAGTCAAACTTCTTCCTTGACAGTGATATAAAGAGCTGCAAAATGCRTCATTTTCTGTCTGCACTGAGCAATAAACCTTCATCAAATAGTGAAACTTGCATGTTCCTCTAGGCCCCCAACAACAGCAATTCTCTCCACACCATACTTCTGATGGAAATCTTGTTGTCCCTCAGACCCCAGTTTGCTTTCCACAGATCTAGTGAAACATTAGGTGCTATTAGAGCATCTATCCAATTTGATGGTGCCCAACTCAGCAGGCAGATACTGCAGACAAAATTGCCCCTTAAGGTCAGACAGCCCCCTCAGAGCATCATTTGGCCCGGAGAGCAACTAATCCTAACTCAAGCTCACTTGCTCGTCCAGCTCTTCATTGCCTCTTACACGCTTTCCACACGCCTCTTCAGCTGCTTTGTCATTCGTGTGTTTCCCACCAGGTGGAGCAACAAACAAAGAATATGACTGCAACCATTTCCCCTGTTTTTTGTGAAGTTAGGCCTTAATTTTGCTTCTCCTCAGACACAGGTTTTAACACAGTAACGAGACAAATCAGCAGCATTGTATTTCCTTCTCATTTAGACTACTACAAAAGTGGGTAATGTTTTCTGCAGTTGCAGTCTGCCTTCAAAAGCTCTTCACCAGTAAAGAAGGGAGAAACAAGGAAAAAGGGTGAGCTTCATAAACTCTCCTTCCTCATGCATACTAAGTCCAGTAAGAAAATAGAATTTAAAAATTTAAAAAGTCATATTGCTCTTTTTGCATTAGCAGAAAACAAGTTCAGAAAAGSTATTTGTATACACAATAGCATAAAATTCACATTAACATCTAATTAAGTCTAAATGCATTTAGGGACTGATCCAAAGGCCATCAAAATCAATAGGAGACTTCCCATTGCCTTCAAATGGAATTTGGATCATGCTGTAAGTGATTGGCAAAAGCTCATAACGAAACAAAAGAAAAAAATCTTGACATTACCTGAAAGGCTATGATAGAATTTCCATTTTTTGTTCTGGGAAATAACCGTTTACAGCTGATCAAATGTAATCAAAGCATTTCACCACAAATCTATGGTGAAAGCTTCCTGTTAGGCTAAAAATAAGTGGCTGAGGTACAAATGTAAACACCACCTCTATTTCATGAAAATTGGAATGGAAACCTCATTTATGATTATAGAGAATTATCCTTAATAGCAGAGGTAAACCCAAAGTGATCAGAGAGTTAATTTATATGCTCTGTAAATATTATTTAAAAAGTGAAAAAGATTAAAGGAACTGAAATCCCACCCAGAAAAACCATTTGCTTGCTACAACAATATTTTATAAAAATGTGGTTTCCTATTGTGAACTAAGATGACTAAAATTAACTAAATTAACTAGTAGGCTTTATACAGTCAAAAGTGAACCAATCCATTGTATCCTCTGAGGATCTGACTATATAATATTATCATTAATGGCACTGTTTTCCTGTATGGGGATGAAAAGTAGCACATTAAAAAAATGCCTCGGGCAGCTTCAGATTCCTTGATCTTTATTTACTTCTTTAAAAYGTTGCTTCTAGTAAAGACAGTCTGGAGCAGAGGCTCTAGGTATGAGTAGATTTTTGGTTCAAATGACCTTAGTTGGTGCTATTATTAGACTAATGGCACAGATGGGCCTAGGTGCACAAGTTTAAAGAATAAACATAATAAAAAGAAAAAACTCTTATTTTTTGCTCCAGTTATTTCAAAATTTAAACAGGCAGAAGTCAAGTTGGATAGGTAGAATGCTATTTAAGATTTGAAAGGTTTTCCTCATTTTTCCTCTGCTGTGAGGTTTTAAATACTTCTTTTTCTTTCTTTTTGTCTCCAGTACTCGCTTTGCTTGCTTCACATTGTTCAACATCCTCTTCTTGGTGCTAAGCCTAAATAGGATGGTGAGAGACTTTATCTCCAGGTAGGACAACATCCATGTCTCTGKCAAAGTGCCTTCATATTCCTCATGTCTGTTAGAAGCTGAACAAATTTGAACAGTCTCCTAACTTTTGAGTGCTAAAAGAACTTGGATCAAAGACAGGGCAGTGATGTTCTTGTAGGATTGCTACCTCTGAAAACATTGCCAACAATGACATTTCACCAAAGGAGGAAGGAACGTCTAGAAAAGGTATTATTGACTAATATTTTTAAAATACTAACTACTACGTACGGCGGTTATGGCAGAACTTAACTTTAACACGATGTTAAAGATGTCTGGCTAATGAGAAAGGAATGTCTATAAAAAGCTCTGCAGTTCATTCTCTTCCTGGCAGCACTGACTTCATTTTTGTTTTTATTCTCCTCTCTCCTCCCTACCTCCCGTTTCTCTTTCCTTSTCTTTGGTCTTTGAGATGTATATGGTCTTGCTGCGTTGTCCCACTCTCTTCTTAGTAGCTACATAAAAATGAAAGGATTCTATAAGATAAAACAATATACATTGAAATGCATATTAAAATACTGTTCATGGACTTGAAGCATCAATTCAACCAGACTGARCTTAGAAATCTGTCCACTGGCTCGTACTTCAGAGGAACCAGTAAGGACATAGGTCATATGTAATGTCCTCAGACATCCAAGTAGAAAAGYGACGCACAGAAAAGTGATCAAATTGGCATCTAGGGGCTGGGTTCACCTGTTTTTTGGTTGCGCATCATCTCAGCTTTCTTTCAGTTAATCTCATCTAGTTCCCTCTCAAGTCAAAGTGAGTCTTTGCCATCGATTTCAGCACGAGCAAAACTCATTGCAATGTCTCTTCCTTCTTCCCTGCCCTCTCCCTTCCCYTCCCTCCCCCCTCYACCCCCTAATAGTCCTGAAACACAGTGAGGAAGTGATCAGAAACAATATTYGGTTGCTTCTGGGTAAGTCATCACTTTTGTTATTTTAGCCCTGGGGATGTGTCATCCCTGGAAAATCAAGTGGGAAGCATCACAGACCCAAAATATTTCTCTGAACTGTTCCGCGCTGCTTTCTCACTGCATGTAGGAAGCAGCGACCTACCGGCTGTTATATCAGCGCTAAATCACCGCCCGGCTCGGCCCGCGTCCCCAGTCCTGCCGGGCACTTAGCGGATGGAAGCAGAGCCAGAGTGCTGCCTCCACACAGCAGATAAGCAGAAATGCTGCCACTGTTATTCGTGAGGACCCGAGGAAGCCCAAAGCTTAAGCAGGGATTTCTGTGGAGGACTCATGGAATTAGGTGCCTAATGCCCGTGTGGGAGCTGCAGCCTTTTGTGGATCAGGGCATTAGTCAGAAGTCAGCTAAACATTTTGCTGTATCTTTAAGCAGCTGTTGTACGGCTTTAGTTTCCTTCCGTTTGTGAGAAGCTTACCTTTATCTTTAAAACTGTGAGGTGAGGCGTTTCAACAAAACAGTCATTTATTTGTGGATTTTCAGGTCTTCTGCCAGGTACAGAGCACTGCATTAAAAAGAAAACCAAAAAAAAARRAAAAAAARRAAAAAAAGAAAGAAAGAAAAAAAGAAAGAAGAAAATGCCGCTGTATTAACAGATTAGAACAATTCTGTTGCTGGTTATATAAATCAGAGAACTGTTCATTTCACCACATCATTAGTCTTTAAACATTAAATTGAGCAAACTGCAGCAAAAAGTAAACATTTTAAATATTTCTGTTGCTTTCTGCTGTGGCCATCGAAGCACATGCTGGTTATTCACAACAATAGTAATATTAAATGAGAAACTAATTACTTAGTCAGGATGGCAATTCCATCCTCTCAGGTTGTGGCCATTTTCTCTAAAAGCATAATAGAGCACGAAAATGCAGCACTTACAATGCTTGCTGTTGTCTTTATTTAATGTGAAGTATCAGCGAGTTACCCAAGTCTCTTGTAATTGCTGTTCAGTTTCTGGTCRTGCTGGGCAGACATATGGGACATTCACATAACCAGCAGTGTCTAAATTTTGCCCCTCGAGAAGTTAATCTGTGTCTTCTGTCGGTAAGCAGTAAGTATTGCTTATTTATATCAATGTTCTGCACTTCCATAGAGCCTCTGGATGTCAGATTGTTTGATATTTAAATAAATCCACAAATACATTTGAGGGAGAGATAAATACCATTATTATCCACAGCAGCACTGAAAGAAGAGGTGATCTTTCTAAGTCCATTTATTGTGACAATTTAGCTTGAGAGGCCTGATAACACAGTTATAAACATCCAATAGCAGTCTTGCCAGCCTCTGGCTTTCAAAAAGAAATAACAAGTTTCAAAAAATGATGAAAAAAATTTAATAATTATAGGATCTCCCCCCCCCCCCAATTGTCTCATAGTTTCTGAGTATGGAGAATATTTGTGCTTATTTGCACTGAAGAGAGCTAGAAATTTCCTCTGTTTAAAATTTAAGGTAGATTTAATTTTAATCTAGCAGCTTAACAAACTGAGTCTAAGACTTTAGGGACATCAGGAAATACTGTGAGCCTTCAGGGTGAGCCATCAGGCTTTGAGCACTTTTTCCCAAAACAGGAACCAATTGCTAGTGAATGAAATTATGTAGTTATCAATGTATTAAACCTAATCAGTGACCTTCAAATTGAATTAATGAGAAATTTCTGGTATCATATGGAGAAGACAGACTGATGTAGGGTGAGTGGGTGAAAAGTGCAGTGGGCTGTCAGCAAGAAATCCTTCGTGCCTTAATAAAAATCCCACTGCTTTAGCAGTGGGGCAAACAACTGAATCAGATATGATTCAATGACACTTAAAACCACTCAAATCATAATTAATAGCTTTGTTCAACCCTGATTAAAATATATGAATACCATTTTTATGTTAACATTTAATTTTAATATCAGTTTATAATTAGACATATGAACCATGAAATCCCACGAAATAATCAATATGTGCTTTATTATTTAGAAAAAGAATGCATACTATTTATAGGAGCTTACATGCTGGCACGCTGGTCTGAATTCTGGTCTTATCAGTCAGAATGACTATCTCTGGCTATGGTTGTTTGGCAACAGTTTGATGGGCAAATGGTTTGCATGTGCTTGCAAGTATGTGTGAATATGAACGAACGTGTTGGACACATAACTTTACTCTGTGTAGGGGAAGACTTACAGCCCCTGGCATTTCTTTCTCTTAGCAGACTTAAACGTTTTTTAAAAAGATGCCATGTTTTTAAAYACAGAGATTAAAAGGAAGGCATGGAGGGATCTCAATGTTTTGAATTAGGTTGCYGCATGATTCGGTTCGGTCTTGCAAAAGTCGGTGCAGGCCGGGCTGCTGCAGACCCTGGAGGTAGACCTGATGTGCTCAGTGCACGTGTGACTCGGGACACCCCAGCGCAGAGGAGGTATGTGTTCGCTCGCTTTCTTCTAGGTTGAAATGCTAGTCATTCACCAATAATCTCTGTCAATAAAAGTAAGGCATCTTTGTAGACAGGATGCATAATTTAAAAATCTCAACTAGCTGTGTGATCTGTCTGCTTTCACAAGAATGTTTAGGAAAAGATGAAATAACCTGACTAAAAGCACGAGGGCCAAGGGCAGGTTTGGAAAGAGAGGCAGGAAAAGGGCTTACTATATCTTTATAGTTTCCTAATCTGGAAAGCAAACATGATAAATTTGGTATTTCTAATTCGAAATAATAGTACTCATTAGTGTATTGCAACAGCTGTAAGGTGTTAGCAAGGAAATATCGCAGTATAAACGTAGCTAGGCAGATCACTGTCAATGTAAGTGTGTGCATACGTACTTAAGTACATAGAGAAARGCAGAGCTCTAACCCTTCCTATGCCAAAGCATGTCTTCCCCGACATGCGGCTGATTTCCTTCAAATATAATTATCCAAATTAGCATTAATTGTCCCTGTTGCTATGCTGCCACCATTTGGTCCCCTTGTGGGAGGAGAGAGTGTTAGTCACAGCTGTTCTGTGGACAGGAAAGATGAAGCCCAGGACAGCTTGTGTTAACAGAAAAATAGTGAGACCCACTCTTCCTATTGGTTTCCTTTTGGATTTTCTTTGCTTGTTTTTTGGGTTTGGGGGTATGAATAGGAGAAGAAGGCAAGCAGCACTGCAGTTAAGAATATATAATCTTAATTACCTGAATAGATATTCTAGGAGATAAATCTATTTAATGTTGAGATATATGAGATATTAAATGAGCATCATTTTCGTTAGAAAGGAACTGATGCTATTTATGAGAAATTCCTGAACTAAACTATTCTCATTTCAAACAGAATGRTTTCTTAATCCATGTCTTTAATGGGGGCATAAGCTGGGTGGTTTTGCTCTGAGAAAGTGATTAAGATGTTAATTTGCCTGGGCTAGAATATTAAGGAATATTAATCCATGAATTTATGGTATTAATTGGATTGAGTGCTTTCAAACAGACGAGTAAAAGCGACAGAATAGACCAAAATCAAGATCCCTAAGAAACACCATAAAGTAACATAAAATGAATTTCCAGGAAATCTATGCCTTCTTGTGCTGATAACAAGATTTCATATCCTTTGTAGTTTCCTTTTCTCTCTGTTTCATCAGTCTGAAAGACTCACAACTTTGAAGCTTGCGGCAGACAGCATTACCAGTTCTCAAGGAGCAGCACTTATCGTTAACAGATCCTAAGTAATCCACAGTGATGTCAACAGTGCAAATTAAAGTGGTTTGTATATTCTAATTCTAATTTTAGTAAATTAACAGTAGAAGAAATGTGCAAAAGAATCCCATGAAAGTTAATCAAGATGGTAAGAAAGATGATTTTATTTTTCTGAGAACATACAATAGTACATATACACAACAGTACACATCACACAGACTTAAAGAAAAATTGTTGATCTCCTTGATAATCCTACAAAGAATTTTTCTGCAAATTATCTAGCACTGTATTAATTGCAATGACTTAGAACTAATACTTCAAGATGCAGGACTTTGGGGAGTTTTAGAATATGAATGCTCGTGTGCATGTTTATGATGCTTGAAGAAAGATGTTAAAAGGAGACATAAAATTAAGACCAAATCCACTAGAAATGTTTGTCATTTTTCTCCTAAGGACATAAATGGCATGTATAACTTTCCCTAACCTGAAAGGAAGGGCTGCTTGTATATGGTGTTAACAATTTTGTCTCTGGATCAAATTCAGCCTGACATAATTGGGTTCACTTCTACTAGCTTCTGAAGAGTTGCATTCACTTTGTCAGTACTGGATTTGGATCTGAAGTTTTGACAGCCACCAAGAAATTATTAAAATTGCTCTTTCATCATTTCCTGTGATCGTGCTTGCATAAATGAAAACACTGACAATGTGTGAATACATCCTCAAAGTTGAATATCACTCATAAGACATTTTTTTGTGATTCGTTACAAGCTTCTTCATCTTTATAACCACCTATTAGTGTGGAAATTAATTTTCAAGACTAAAAGATTCTAGATTCGGAATCCATATAAATTGGAGGAAATATGAATTTTTAAATACACTTTTTCTGACATGTTGCATGATCTTTTGATTTGACATCACACTGGCTAACTCAGATTCCTTCGCAGAGATATTAGAAACTGCAAGCTAACACTAGCTTTGAAACCATCTATGTAGGCTTTTTCCATCATATTTGGTGTTCAAGGTTCTGTTCCATCCCTTTTGTGGATGTAATATTTTGTCAAAAAAAATAACAGAAGGGAAAATTATTTAACTTTTTTTTAGAATATCTGATTCTAATGTTACGATATGAAGTTAATAAAACAGATTTTCCCTTTGCAAGCTTAGACAACTTCACATATTCACCTAAGTAACATGGAACAGAAGTTGGTCCAGCAGCTGAAGCCTATTTTTGTTTAAATTTTGAAATGTTTGTCTCTTTAAAAAAAAAAAAAAAAACCTATATGACTGAATGGTACGTGGGAGGATAGGAGTAATATTTATCTTATCGGGGCTATCTCTCTTGGAAGACTTTTCTCGTAACATTGCTGATAGCTGCTATTCCAAAAACTGGACATCTCAGTTTACCCTTATGTGTAAGTAATAGTAGTAATAGCAGTAATTATTCTTAATAATAATGATTAATGCTGTCAGTAATGATAAAAAAACAATTAATAATAACCTAGATAGAAATCACCTCCAGGTTACAGGAATTATAGAAAACATTGTGAAGTGGGTGCTACATTTTGAGTGGAAGGTAAATGTTCAGCTAAGATGAAACACAATATCATTTGCCCAGAAACACATCATGAAGGAAATCAGAAATGTTGCTGTTCATTACCATTTAGTTAGCTACTTTACAATCCATTTTAAGATAAAAAAGTATGTCAAGAAAAAATAAGAAAATTAAGAATCTCATAGTAGCATCTTACTCTCACGACCCAGAAGAAATGTCACATTAAAAATATATTTTCCAATATATGCAATATATCTGACATAGGTAAGCTTTATATGCTCATTTTACCCTTTTGAAGATGTAACTCTAAATGTAAGATTAATACAGGACCCCATACACCAAGCGTTTTCTTACTTGCAGTCTATAAAAGACTGTAAATTGATTTACTTTAATTGCATTAGGTTCTGAGTTGCCCACACAGTCTTTGAAGTTCATGTTTCATTGAAATGTACAGTGTAAGAAGTTCATTCCCTTTCCACTGCTGATTTTTGACAGCCTTCAACTAAACTGGGCTAAACATGGGCACACCACATCAGTTTAATATTAATCAGAGCTCTGTTTAAAAATATAGAAAATTCTAAAGATGGACATTTATCTTCATAATTATTCATCTTAGTAAGTAGTCTAGTCTTAATCCCTCTAGCTTTCACCGGGGACAAGAGATGCTCAACACAGCTGAAAATCTGTTAGTTTAATTAAGGACCTTAATAYGGTTCTAAATACCAATCATCCAGCCCCCAGCTTTGAGGKTTTTTTTTCCCCTAATCTAGACTTTACATCTGTGGGAAAATAGTGAAAACATTTGGAAAAAAAGTTAAGCAAACACAGTTTTCAAATCTGTTTCAAATTCAAATCAAATACATAAATCATGTTTTTAGAGTTTTTAAATTAAAGTAAGAAACATTTTCTTAGGGGTAGAGAGATGGATTCTGATCCTGTTTACACCAAGGCTTTGCATCCTGGGGATCTGTTTCATAAAGAAAAGCACTGAACAGGTGACCTAGTCTTACAGGCCAAGATCAAGACAAGGTAACTTCTTCAATAACGAACTGAATGAGGGGGCAGAGTGCACTCTCAGCAAGTTTGCAGACAACACAAAACTGGGAGGAGTGGCTGATACATCAGATGGTTGCGCTGCTAGTCAGAGGGATCTCAGCTGGAGAAATGGACCCACAGAAATCTCACAGTTCAACAARGGGAAAGGTCAAGTTCTGCACCTAGGGAGAAATAACTCCATGTACAAGCTAGGGCTTGACCTGTTSAAAAGCAGCTCTACAGAGGAGGACACAGGAGACCTGGTGGACAACAGGTTGACTACAAGCCAGCAATGTGCCCTTGTAGCCAAGAAGGCCAAYGGCRTCCTGGGCTACCTTAGGAAGAGCACTGCCAGCAGGTTGAGGCAGGTGATGCTCCCCCTCTACTCAGCCTTAGTGAGGCCACATCTGGTGCTATGTCYAGTCCTGGGCTCCCCAGTACAAGAGAGAYAGRGAGCTGTGGAAGAGAGTCCAGSAAAGAACTATAAAAATGATTAAGGGACTGGAGCATTTCTCAAACAAGGAGAAACTGGGAGTACCAGGCCTGCTCAGCCTGGAGAAGCGAAGGGTCAGGGGAATCTAATCAGCATGTATACTTGACTGGGGAAGGAAAGAAGATAGGGTAGACTCTTCTCAGTGGTGCCCAGCCACAGGATGACAGGCAATGGGCACATGCTGAAACATGGGAAATTACATATAAACATAAGAAAACATTACTGTGAGGGTAATCAAATTCTGGAACAGGTTGCCCAGAGAGGTTTTGGAGTCTCCATCCTTGGAGCTATTCAGAAGTCTTCTGGACATTGCCCTGATCAACCTGCTCTAGGTGACCCTGCTCTGAACAGGGGAGTTGGACTAGACAATCTCCAGAGCCTCAAATATGGTGAACGAAAAAAATGGCGAGCCAGCCTCAAATATTTTGTGATTTCATGATCACATGAAAGGCCAGAATGCCATCAGCACCTGTTAAAGTCAAGTACAAACTTCTCTGTATAAGGCCTTTAGAAAAGAATAAAATTGAAGAATATTGAACTGGATTTATTTTATACAGACAATCCACACAAAAGAGAAGTCATATTACTGAATGCTGCCAATTAAAAACAATAGCACTGCAGAGTTTTCACGAAGGGCAGGATCATTGTACCAGGGATAAAAAGCAAACAAGCAAAAGCTAACATGGCTAATGTTTTTCAAGCCTAGGATTCTGAATTCAAGGATCTTCCATCCTGACATCTCTCTTTTCAATTAAAGCAGTGGAAGAAACTTGGCACAGCAAAGAATCTGGGTAACTATCTTTGAATGATATTATTAATTACYTGGAGTAGTTATGACTGAAATCTAAAGCAAATCAATATGTTGACATACTTAGACTTACACATTACTGGACATTTRAATGCCTAAAAAATGCATGATACAAGGGTGGAGCATATAATAATTTTTAAAGAAAACTATATGAATATATTCAGTTAGGAATAGGCAAATTTAGACAGATGGAATGGATCAATGGCAGAATTACTGATAGTTATTTATGTGCATAAATCAGCAGGAGAGGCTTTAATCTCCCTTTACTGTTTTGGATTATGAGAAATACTAAATGAGAAGGCAATTTACTCCTGGAGGAAAAGTATCAAAATAGCAGTTCCTCTGAGGATCTCTTTCACAGGATTAACATTTAGGTACATATCCAACAAACATCATTTTTGAGCTTTGCAAAGTGATTTCAGAAGTCAAATAGAAAAGAGTCACACTTCACCTGTAACAGCAAAAACTACCTTGTCCAAACCATTTTCAGCACTAGGATTCTTTCAAAGCGCTGTAACTTTTATCAATATTAGTCCAAGGAAAAATTAGATTTTGTTTTTCACATGTGGAAAATGGTGCCTGTGCTGGCAAGGTGTATAACTTCCCTGAAAAGCCAAAATCTTTGRGATTTTTGTAAGAAATCTTATGAAAGGCTGATGTGTATCGTCTTTATCACAGTGTACTTGGACAATAAAATGGCTATCTGTCTCAGTTCATTTGCTCTCTCCAAAGGAAACTGATTTACACATCTTCCAGCTAGCTCATCTCTTATTTAATCTACCTACTTATAATTTATTCTTCTAATTAGCTTATAAATTATTATCAGTAGTTTATTCATATTTAGAGACGGGAATTCTGACTACTGCTCTAATGACAACTGCATCTGGTGTTTTCTTTGTTCCAGGGTGATCTGTTTGCTCAGTCGTACTTTRCTTTGCTCTCCAGATTTGCCAGTTTCAACAGCTGAATCTCCCACAAGGGTGTTTTGAATTCCTTACTACTACAAGATGCTATGTAACATGTTTGTTCTATTTCTGAACATTACCGTTGCTTTACTACATCCAGGCCAAGGTCACATCGGGCCCCCAGTTTGCTCCTCCCTGGGACTACTGGTAATCAGAGTCGGTGAAACAACCTCATGAACATTTGCACTAGGGGATTTAAGAAACCTCAGGAACAGAGAGCAAGACTGGCCAATATGGCTTCTTTAGACCTGATTTTAGAAACATATATTCCTTATCTATTTTTTAGTGTTTCAAAGTATGAAGCAGTTGTGGGCAATTTCTTCATTCTCAGGAACTATACTGCATTAGAAAATATTTTAATAGTGAATACTTTTTATTTCTTTAGGTGATGGAAAATGATGAAGAGCAGTAAGGTATTCCTCTCCTACAGGATTAGGTTTTTAGCTTTTTATGTACACCACTGAAGATTCCCCACCTGGCAGTGTGTCTAAAAAAACCCTGAAGAACAGCAAGCAAAGTCACAAGATTTAAGGCATGTGCTACAGGAAGGGGGATGATGGATACCGATGCTGTATGAAAGTGGTCACAGGATTTCATTATGTGTAAGATGCAAGAATGACCCTGGAGGGAGGTTCCCAACTTTTGTGCCACCATGGGCAAGAGCAGCCAAAGGAAGAGCAAGCATACAAATCTGATGCTGTAGTTACACAGTCAAGGACAATCGGTGATATATCTGATATTTCACAGTGGTTTATTTTAATGTCAAAATGGTTCCTGCATAGTTCCAGCTGAAGAACACAAAGCACTAAATTATACCACTGCCTTTGGCTCCTATTTTCCATAATGGTATAAAACACTACGGTCTGCAACCCTCTCCTGACTCCTCAAGTAAAAAGACTATATTAAGAATGCAATGGAAATTAAAACAGAATATATTATAATGGCAATAYATTCTCCCCACATATACAGGTACATGCATAAATAATGAGAATATTCACTTCTCTAACACTATGTTAGTAATATAATATAATTCTTTCTAATTGATCTTATTAATTAATCGGAAAAATTAGGAGAGACAGCAAATAATTACAGAAGTGGCTGAAATTTCACAGGGAGGGAAATTGAAAAGCTTGAAGGTATGTAGTTTACAGAAGAGAGGAATGAAAAGAGAGGTGATAGATGTCTCTAAAATAATGGATGATACAAAAGAGAAAGCAAAAATAAYTGTCCACCTCCTTCCTCCCATTGGCTTCCTTTCCATTTTCCTGACCTGGGAGCGTGTGTCTTGCCGAGGATGTGCACATTGCTAGCTCCCTCGAGGGATCAATCACACCATCCCTGTCCTTCTCCCACTCTGAGGAGGAGTGCAAAAGCCTCTTTCAGGCTTTTATACTATCRCTCTGTTTAAACTTTAAACAGTTTTGGGTGGAAGTTCTTTAATCTGGATTGTGCCTTGACTGCATAAGAACATGATAAATAAATAGTCCTAACTTTACAAAATATGTTTTTATATGGTTTAGGCTTTTTAGGTTGGATTGTTTTGGACAGACAGCAGAACCTGAACAGATCTTGTGATCACCAGGTCATYTGAACGTATATTATTACAGAATGATTATTGGATACTGATAAAATGGAAGATATCTCTGACATTTCAATATTATCATAAAAATAATGTCAAGCAAAATGACAGGATTTTTATTTCACCATCAAATTTCTAGTGCTTTAATGTAATTTATATTAATGAAAAATTATAAAAACCTCAAAGTAATTTTAAGAGAAGTGAATCCTCAAAATTCACATTCAGCCCAAGAATAGAAAGTAAATGCTAACTATAAAAACCGAGATACTCTTGTGACTTCACATTAATTAAGAGATTTTCCAAGTGTGTTAATMATACTCCTCACCTTTTTATAAAGAAACTAACAGTCTCTGTGACATTGTAAATATCATTGGAGCTGTGGGAAAACAAAAGATTATGTTGTCCCATTGGTGAAAACAGTTTTCTCCAATAGACTGTTGAGTCTTTTCTGTAAAGGCAACCCAGAAAGGCACCCAGGAAGTTCCTGAAAAAGTTATCTTTTTTTTCCAATTTTTTAAATTAAAATTTTAATTCTAAATACTTGAAAATGCTTATTGTAATTTACTTGGATTTATAGTATTTTCTTGCCGTACGTATGGCACAATGATCTTCACTGGGAGTATATGCATTCGTAAATCTCGTTCAGCAGGATTTTGTACTGTTGAATTGAGTCTACGTGCAAATTCAGTTTCACGCTGGATAGTAACTGAGTAGTAGCTCAGTAGTAGTAGCTGAGCATCATTTGATAATCTTAAAAAAAAAGTAATCTTTTACCTTTCTTGAGAGTTACATAGTAAGATTTATTTCACGTGCTCTTACACCGGTCATTCATTTGGAATCAAATCCCTTTTTCATTCTACTGAGTGTTCAAGTCTATTTATTTAGTCAGCACCTGAATTGTGTGCCTGTTACTACTGTGCGACACTGAGCTGTGCGTTCACAGGTGAATCACCAAATATGATGAATCTTTCTGCAGTGAATGTGTTCCTTGTCTCTGCCAAAAGCTGAGACCTGTTTTGAGGCAGGGAGAAGAAGACTCCCATTATTCATGAGAGGTAATTTGTTAATATTACACTGTAATCTTAATATTCCTGAGCAGCTGAGCATTTTCTGGGTTTGGAAAGTGTTTGCTGGCCAACTGCACCTCTTGATCGATTCCTTTAAAAGAAAGCAGCAATTCAGTGGGAAGGAGGTGCTACTGAACTGCAGAGATCATGGGCAAGAGGGACCTAGAGACCAGTTATGAAAATGGGGGAAAGTGGGAGCAAACAGGCTTGCTTGAACAAAAGGATCTATTTTATCATCTGTACTGGAACCCACTCCCACCATGGTGAAAAAGAGTGGCAAACACATCTTTAGTTTCTGTCAAGTTTATATTCTAAATAAAAGAACGCAAGTTCTGATCCAGGATGGAAAGCTCAGATGAATAATTTTTAAGTCTCTTGCTTTTTGTGTCTAAGTGAGAATTTCTGTCTGAAGGGCAAGACAAATAGATCATTTAAGAAAAAGATGAATTAGAAAAGAAGTTTGATAATCTTTCAAAATGCTTTAGCAGAGAGGCCTAGGACTATATACCTGTATAGGGCGTATTTATTTCTTTCAAATTCCTGTTTATTTCACTGGAATTTTTAGTGTAAATAATATGCACGTATTTGTTTATTTTTACAGATGCCTGAGCTGTATTTCTATAAAATCCCTTCAAATGCAAAAGATTTGTGTTGTCATCCTACCCTTCTTTTCTCCAGTATATGTCTGATGCTTACCTGACACTGCTAGCTTTTTGCCCTAGTTTAAACACACAAAGTTATCAGGTTTCTACCATGTCATCAAAGACTGTTCCCCCCACACTCATTTCACAGTGTATCTTGCTATTGTTTTCAGTCTTGCTTTTTTCTTCATATTTTAACTTGTGATAAATGTCTTTCTCCGGAACTKTAAGAGGACTATCTATTAAAAGTTAAATTGCCTGTCTAGCATCTTCTCTTGGTATATTTCCCATTCATTCGAGGGAATTTTTTTCTTCTTGAGTGAAAGCGAGTATAGTTTAGGTACAAAACTGTCTGCAATAACATATTCTGAAAAAAACACAGCAAAGAGGATTGTATTCTCTTTGGAAATCGACATCTGCAGACAGTAATTCTCTTTTATAAAATCATAAGAAGGAATATGTGACCAACATCACCAATTTTAGGAGTTAAAAATGTTCTTTCTCATTCACGTGGGTCCAAGGCATTAGAAGACATGCAATATAACCCTAAGATGCATTATGTGTAATATTTAGCATCTGAACCAATGACAACTGAAATATTAATGGATGCACAGATTARCATACTCTTATTCTAGTTCTTTAGCGGAGTCCAAACTCTACTTCAATTGTTTCACAGAGCTATTCACAGACTGGGATAAAGGTGTGGGTACAGGTAACGGAGTCATCTGTATTTCAATGGCTTATGATTCAGTTGGAAAGATGCAACCATCTCAGTTGTAAGAATAGCCAAAAGGAACAGGACTAAATTATTTTGTACTGCATCTAGATTTTGTTTGGCCTCATAAGCCARATCAGTTGTACCAGAGGCAACGCTGTTCTGCAGCCCTTTGAGCTCCTGGCATCACAAAAACTGAAATTAAGCATTTGTCACCTCCCTCTTTCTACCTTGCCATCTGAGGGCAGTTCCAACATAAACCTGATTGCCTGTCTTCTGATGTCTGCAGCTTCACATCATGACCTAATCTTGGCAGCAGTGTTTAGTAATTTATGAAACAAATCAATTAAGCAGACAAAAAATAATCCAAAGTGAAACAGTCAGTTGCAACTTTTAAGGGATTGGGTTTTTTTGTAGCGTGCACAGCTTGACATATACCAGCCATACTCTTTCCCTCTGTTTTTAGACCAAGCTTAAATCATCATGTTGTCCCTCAGTAAGGTCAGTGCCAAGCCCACTTGTAAGTTTTACAAATCTCACTAAATATCTGTCTATCTCCACAAACATGGTCCTCCGGATCTGTAATAACAGTGTAAAAGACTTCGTTAGATAGATGCTCCAGCAAATCAAAAAAACAGTAAAACATAAAGTAGATTTCTGGGCTGAAATGCTGTGCCAAGTAATTTGCCCAAATAGCTATCCTTTATTTAAATGACCTGGTTAAGTTCAAAACTKACAATTAATAAAAAAGCTTTAAGTCCTTAGAGATACCATTCCTTACCTCGATATTCCTTTGACTTTTCACTCCTCCCCTTTCTTTTTGTCATCTGTCCTTTTCCTCTATTATTTCAGTTTCTCAAAAGCATGTTCACATCAGAAATCAACTGGTCACTTGTTTTCCTTCTCTCTCCTTACCATCATTCTCAGTTTCTTGGTGGATATAGTTAATACAGTACTACAAATACCCAGATATGTACCACAGTTACACATCTTATTCTAGAAAGTCCTGAGGCCTATACAAATATTATGCATGTTGTAAACTATATAGAGATGACCATTCACTCTGCCTGGAAGAAATGCTGTTTTTTATTTGTATCTAGGTTTTTGTGAGGATTATTCCTGACTGGGCCGATATTCAAAACTTATATGTGTTTTAACTTGTGCTTTAACATATGYAAAGAAGTGGCTGTACATGCCACTGACCTCCATGTTTTGTGCATCAGTAAAAGTTATCCAGAAAACACAGTTTAGGCGTGGGACATGATAATGCATTTTCAAAGTTCATTTAGGTTCCAAAGACTCCAAGGGCATAGAGGACAGCTTGAAGAACTGGATATGAGCTTATGCTCAGGACACTGAAAAGTAGCCTGGATTTTTAATAAACACAAATTGTCAAAGCATCAGGTTTATGTTCAGTTTGAATGATATTCTCCTCGTGGAACAGAGCCCTCAGTGCCAGAGCACTGCTGATTTGAAATGAAGAGCACCACTTCCAAATCATTGAATACTCATTTTCTCAAAGTCTGGTCCAGGCTGGCTCTTCCTCATTTACAGGATCACAACCCAGCGTGACCTGGCTGCAGGCCAGGGGGCGGAATGGAGTTCCAGGTCTTTCTGACTGCAAATTGAATTACTCCCCTTGACATTAAAGCTGAACTGAAGTCTCATCACGGCTGCACTGACAGAGCAATGTTGGTTTGACTTGCTGACATAGGTCTGAAATCTATGTTTCAAAAATTAATTCTTTTTGCTTTTGCTAGGCAAATACATACATACATTAGTGCAAATCAACAGGCAGTGTCAGAAGTACCTTTGAACTGGGGACTTCAGAGTTCAAGGCCTTTTACTGACTTTAACTTCTTAAAAGTGTGTCCTTCTCAATATGCAGGGTCCTTCTGAGACCTCTGGTGATGAATTACAGGCTACTCAGAAATGTAGGTGCTGCACAGCCTATCCATCTGCTTGGATGGCACTGGTATGTCTTTTAGGATTCACCTGCCAGTGTTCAATGCAGCTTATATAGAACTCTTCTGCCTTTCCGCCTATAGACTTTGTTTAAATGATTATTATTTAATATCGTGCCACAATTCTCTGTCTGTACTAGAGAATCTACATTATATCTTCATTCTTTTTTTGAGGACTGATTGCTAATATTGGATCTTTGTGTTGAAGATATAAAGCACTAAACTAGTTTGAAATGAAACAATTAAGCTATGTCTATGCTGCTTGGAAAAGCAGGCCTCCAAATTCGTTCTTCCATTTATGTGCCTGGCAAATAGCCTGCCATGTGGTGTCCCCCCGGGGGCGTGCTGATAGCTACTCTGCAATGTATGCTTGCGGCCTGGAAGTMAGGAAGACAGCCAAATCTGATCCCAAGAGTAATCATAAGGCCATCTTTAACAGACAATACAAATGCAATCTTCTAATCAGCCAACCACTCCTCACCTCAGTGCAGGCYACTGAGCATCAGGTACTGCAGGGGCAAAATATAAAATGTGAGCGAGACAAACAGCATGAGAGTCTGAGAGCAAATGTCTCTGTGTAGGTAGTTATTTTCTCCTGCAGAATATACAAAGCATATTTTTCATTTGGGGTGTGAGAAAAATACATAGGGGTTTTGTCATGCTTTTAGTTCTCTCTATCATGAAAAAAAAAGTTGTAATTTTATGTTAAGATTGTGTCATGTACTTTTGCTCTAGCACAGAAAATAATGTTTCTGAAATAAAAGGCTAACAGAAGGAAGACATACTTCATTGAAATATTGTTTTACCAGTAATTTTGCTAGTGTTTTCCGTTACCAAGTGTCTTGGGTTTTTTTGGCCTGAGACAGGATTTTGCTCCTCAGAATCTCGCATAAGCCCTAGATATAATTTTTAGTGGATCCTGACTCCATCCAGTTTCAGCTTCAGTCAGTCAGTATATTTAACATCCCAAGGCATTTGCCTCCTACAACAGTTTCTTTTATCACTAAAGGCAGTAGATTTTGTTTTAATTCCATCTAGTCTTTAGGAAGCCAGGGTTTGCCGACATTCACTCCCAGGGTGAAAACTTTGCTGAGGATGAAGAGCTCTTGTCTGCTTTTCAGGAAACTCTCASCCTCCCTATCTCTCCTTTGCCTGATGGTGCCATACAGCCAATTCTCTTCCCTAACCAAGCATAGGAGGGACAGAAACACTATGAAAACATGCTGGCTCAAGAAGTGAGCTCAAAATGAAAAACCAAGTGTTGCAGTAAGTCAAGAACAGGAAAGCACTAGATAAGGTTGAAGCATGAGCTGTACTTTGCTGTTGAGAATTATAGTGAGGTTGCAGTCAATTTACAGCTTCCAAGGAAGCTGCAAAGACTGGCAGCTTCCTGGAGCTAATGTAGATGGGCCCTGAAGTGAAACATCGGTAAATGCTCTTGGTATGGAAATGTGCAGATTCTGATTCACATTTACCTCAAGCTAAACTTTAAACCTGAGAAACTCAAATCTCCCACTGACCTGAAGAATCAWGTGACAGCAATTGTTTAAACTTTTGAGTTACAATCACTTTAGCCACTGTGCCTAGATTGGCTGAAAATTCCTCTTTTCTTTGAATCTTACGAAATATCACCTCATTTCAGAAAAGTTGCTACTGGATCCACCTGTGATGCAATGCAGATAACCACTGTGTCCGGTMTGGCAAAGTTGGCCACCAGCACACCTTGATCACAATCTGGTTGCAACATTCCTT
The DNA here is from genome assembly GCF_003343005.1 of Rhea americana. Classification (NCBI taxonomy): domain Eukaryota; kingdom Metazoa; phylum Chordata; class Aves; order Rheiformes; family Rheidae; genus Rhea; species Rhea americana. The sequence continues at coordinate 1,980,980 of NW_028186745.1, forward strand.
TCTTTGGAAAGAAAGTTAGACAGTCCAGCAGGGAGAAATCTATCGTATATTCCAATATGTTCCTGAACAATCAGGAAAACAGAATTGCACAGCTGCCCTAAACTGTTGGCATTTCAACTGGGATCCACCCTGGCTGTTGACAATGGCACTACAAGGCCATTTCTCATGAGCTAGAAACCTCTTTGAAAACATCAGATAAYAACTAGACTATGTTAGAAGAATGGGACAAAAACTCACAGGAATTCCAGACAGCAAGCTAGGCACGATAGCCGCACTAGTGAAATAGTCATCCTAGCGAAAGCATAGCAAATGGAATAAATACTTTATCTTGTATGCCCATGTCTACATTGTCTACTCTAATAATGCTGTTCTGTGGATAAAATCATATTTATCAGCGCTCTTTTAGTTATTKACGGTATTACAGGATTGTATGATTCCTGGGAGGATTTAGCTGGTATTTGGCAGCATTCGAGCAGTTAACAAAGCATGGCAGAATTAACTAAAATGAATCCTTATATTCAGTCCTCAGTGAGGATAGTCCAGTTTTCAGAAATTAGACATGACATAACTGAGATCAGACACATATGGTTTAAGAACTCGCAAGGAGCTTAATAAAACATAAAAGTTTGCATTTTTGGTATGGCTGAGAAAAATGAAGTAGATAATTAAGCTAGAGAGAGTAGATTAAATTACAGCTGTTTCTCTTGTGTGAATTTTTATATGGTATATACCAGGAGCTATAGATTTAATTGCACAAACCAGCCTTTGATTAATGAATTCCATACTCTTGTCCTTCAGTTGCAAATGGTGAAAGTTTTAATGTTTATTATCAAATAAAGCCTTTTTTGACTGTTCTTTGACTACAGAATTTGTTCTAAGAGTGTTTATAGTCAAAAGAAATGGATTAAACCTACAGTTTTCTGCCTTGTTTGCCAAATTTGTTTTGTTTTTGCTCTGYTTTTCCATATGTTTTTGTAAAATAGCGATATATTTGTAAATGAGAGGTTAGAAGAATGCRTATAAAAACAGCCTAGAGAACTCCWGCTGAAAGAAAAACATGMGGTCTCATCACTGTACTGATAAATGATTTACAAGTCTATTTATAYGAATTAGCAGTAGGGAATAGCTCAGTGAGTTGAGGGTCATGTTTGAGACCTTGAAAATAAAGCGTTTGTGATTATGACCAGCTTTCRAAGTTTAGACCATTGAGCTGCTGAACCTAAAAAATCTAATCATCATCTGTGGTCTTCCAGAAGAAAGAGACCTAAGAAGGAGCAATTCTGTAACAAGCTAGATACTAGGTGTTCTAGAAGAGAAAACTAAACCRAAAAACCCCAAACTTGAATGAAATAGAGAGTAAGAGAGGAAAATCCAAATAAAACTGTAGCAGTGGGGTCTGCCTGACATAGGCTACAGTGACAGAAGTTGAAAAGCAAACAGTGCAGATATGTGAGCTCAGCTGTGATCCTGAAGATCAGATATGTCTGTATTTCAAGTGAAGGTTGAGTCTGTAATGAGGAATTCTTCTACTAAAAGTTAGACAGAGGAGCCACAAACAGAAGAAGGTGATGGCAAGACATGGGCAAGGGTCTTCACCTATTTAGTACTTTTGATACTCCTCTAAACTCTTTAGGGGAATTCAGTWGCYTTGAGCAGATTTGTAACATGTAAARGACACCTTAAACCAATTYTAGGGGACTTTTCAGCTTTTGTTGTGACCTGCAGCACAAGGATTTGAACACCAATTTCTCTAGAAATGTTGATTTATTTTGAYATATTTTAAACAAATCTTCAGATTTTCATTTCAAAGTGTAAAAACCAACAAAATATCAAAAAARCGAGTCAATTAAGCAAAACTTCCTACCATTTCAATAGATCTTTCTTCACTGCAGAGTTTAAACAGAACCTATTATTTGCACTGCTCTATCTCTAGTGATATGTGTCACTTCARTCTCAGAGTAACCTTGGTTAGAAAGAAAATAGGGACTGACAACCAAGCTTTTAATTAAACAAGCTGATTCTATTATACCAAATGGTATCTCCAAACTCATCTATTTTATACAACTTTTCCAATTTAAGCTTCATTCCAGCGTCTGTGAATGAAGAACTAATTTTTATTTCAAAGAACCAATTATTCTGTTTGGTATTGAAGCATATAAAGGCAGATAGCTATTTTCTCTTAAATTCAAGTAGTATATCTAGCCAGTTGCATCTTCATTGATAGCAAATCTGCAACAAGACAAAACGCATCTTCTGTTTCTATTCYGGGCCTCATACTGCTTCAATTCACCTTCCAGGGCAGTTAGGCTAATGAAAAGTCAGCTATCAAGGTGGAAATAAATGTCCATCTTATTTACTTCTTTTCACATTGTAACTTCCTCCACGYACAGGTATAGTTAACAGATGTGCAGAAAGAACATTATTCCTCTCATGGAACAACAGGTTTAGAGGAGTATCATAGGACAGCAAAACCTTGAGCGTATTATTTTGTCATAAGGCAGAACAATTTGTCCTTGACCGAGCAAGTAGGRTATTTATCCCTCAGATTCTGTTTGTGTCTTTGAAAACAGAGTCATCTGCCATCATAAAATCTACAATCATCTTGTCTTTCCTCCCACCAGTGAAACTCTGTGAGCTCCTCTGTGAGCAATGCTTGTCCCATCCCTGACCAGCTCATGGAAATTGTTCAAAATGGGAAGCACAAAATACAAGGTTAAATGCATGAAGAAGAGTAGCAAAGTTTCTTCTTGTATTCTAGGAACTCATCCTCTGGAAATAACAAAGGAGAGGCCTGTGTTGTACTACCAGATCACACACTGGACATGAGGATTTGAAGTGCAATGAAAAGGCCAAATGCAGCCAAAGGGTTACGTTGTAGGTAGGGAAGCAGTAATGACATTTCACAAGTCTAAAATCTGAAAATTGTGATCACTTGTATTTAATTGTGATATAATTTCCAGAAATAGTGGGTTCAGAGACTACTATGATCACAGTGACTAGATTCTCATTTGAAGGTATTGGACCAAAATAATTTGAGTTCATTTTAACAAGACAAAACAATTCAAAGAATGGTTGTGAGAATAACTGAGAGTAAAAAGACAAAGTTAAGCTAAAGGATAAAGCTGCACAAAGAGCAACTGGCATACAAGCTATGAACAGACTTAATCTGGAAATAGGTAGGTTTCCTGTCATCAGAGGATGAAGAGCCTTTTACTTCCTCTAAAATAATAATGTATAAACTCATTTTAGAATGTACAGAATAATGTTTTATAAAAACAATCACATGACATGATTGACTATAGTGGCAAAGGGGTGACAAAGTAGGAGATTCTTTTTTGTCTTAAACTTGTTGCCTTAAACTGTTAAATGACTTCTCCTTATTGTTTATTATCCAAAGTTAGTGCAAGTATTTCAGCTCCTAGGTAGGCATATRGGTAGGCTAGTATAGGAGATCTGGCACACTATATGTTATTTCTCTGGCTTGCTCCCTTCTTTGGAAGTGGACCCTACACAATATGCCACATAAAATGTCAAGAATGAGTCRTTTTTTTATGAAGAAAAGGGTAAGTGAATACTTTTGTGTCCTCTAATAGGCATCCCTTTACTGCGGGAGTGCAGGCTAGCAAAGGCTCATGGGGTCATCTGCTCACATGCGCAGCTGGTTGCTTGTCAGGAAGCCCTCTTTGGTCCTTGGGGGAAAAACACCACTGTTTCCTGCCCCARAACAAACTCCCTGCTTGACTGGAATGACTCATGTAAGAAGAGGAAGCCTTGAGAGATCCAAAGCCTTCTAGATCAGAGGGGTTTTCTTTGTAATTGTTTGGCAGTTCTAGGCATTTAGATTTGTTAAATGTGAAKCCAAGGCAAAAGAGGCACAACTGGTTGTTAATCRTTACAGAAAACACTAGGTAGTGTGAGAACTATGTGGAGCGAGCCGGAKGAAACTCATATATRCGTGCATAACCACTGCTGCTTCTTTCTATATGTCAGTCTGAGAGTACTCTATCTCTACTTCTCAYGGCACACAGTGTTTGATATGTCACTGTGTTGAATAGAAATTCTGAGGGAGGTGTCAAAACACAGYATGGAAAAAACTATTTTGAAACAGAGAAGAAGGAATGATTTTCTATATATGTTCCGTAAGAAAATAAGAAATTACTCSTCAGTCAATTCACACAATCTAGTTTCTGAAACAGTCAGTTCATAGTGAAAGGAATGTGTTGTTGCAGGTAAAGTAATTCCTATTCTATAGCATAACTTTACTTAGCTGAGTTTTAGTTGAAATAAATATGTATATATGTGTGTGCATATGCACATACACCTATAAAATAAATGTCCTACAACAKAGATCATCAGCTGACTCTTGAATAAACCAGGTCACCATAAAAATGGTCACACAGGCAAAATTCTTTACATTCTGTAGAAAATATGATCAAATGCATTACARATCTGTATGAAAAATCCATTTACACAACAGGAAGAATCATATCATACTTTGATGAAAGTACTGTTGCAAAACAGTTTTGGTGCTGGTTCCAGATGCTGCTAAGCAGAACAAGCAACTTTAGCTGTCTCMCCACATCAGGCTCAGAATGATTGCATTGCAGAGAGCTTCCCTGTCTGCCTCGTGGAAGAATAAAGGTTATTTTCAGTACGGATGCACTTTGTGGAAATTGCATTAGGAAAAAGTTGATTGGCAGTGCTGTAGGTGTAAGGGAGGAGACGAAGATGACATGAGACAAGAGGTATAACTGCTTCATGTTATGACTCCCAATCACTCCCCTTTCACATTCACCCATTCATTTTATGGGAAAGGCCCAACTAGTAACATCCTATCTCAGATCAGATGATTACTTTTACATCTGCAGCCAAAAAAAAAAAAAAAAAAAAATCAAAACAGAAAAGCCCCCCCCCCCAAAAAAAAGCTTCTGTGAGTATACAGTAGAGGTAGAAACTTGATAAAATATTTGTCCTGATGGATCCACTGCATGGGGCTTAGCTAGAAAAAGTAGTATCCAGGTAGAGCGGAATAGGATATGACTGCTTTCTCCCTCTCSTGAGCTAGATAGAAAGATCAAAAAATCTGCCACGCTTAGTTCTGGAGAAATTACGTTCAGCAAAAACTGTGCCTGCTCTGCTGTGCATCAACATTTTTCTGCTTCAGTCGCCACTGAGAACGTGGCAGGACTGAACACCTGAAAGATGATTTACCTGGTCTGTAAAGTTGTAAGAAAGATCACATTGCTTTTACTCCCRGTAGTCTTTATATCATACATCTCTGGCTTGACTGGTCAGGATTATTTTATGTCCAAATAGCTTTCAGGAAATACTAGGTCTGGCTCTGCTGCATGCTGGCCACCTTCAGCTTCCATTTGCACTGGCAAGCTCCTTACAGGTTGTAGCCTGAGCTTTTTGTAGCAAGAAGTAATATAAACTACATCTAGACCACAGTGGTTAGCATGTTCTCGGTTTATTTACAGCTAACYTCTTAGCTCTTGGCAAGAGTTATCTCAGGAAGGGACGTCTATAAAGTGAAAGAGAAAGCAATTCAGAAAGATGGCAGCATCACAGTGCTGGCCAAGTCTTGAAGACAAAACTCCAGTTGCAGCAGTGTGCSCTGAATTAACAAACTAACTGGCAGCTGGGTTATTCAGCATGATTAACAGCTATTTTATGGGTTTTCTGCCTCATTTGGTGCATATGTGTACTGAGGGGGTTGATGTAGTGACACAGGAGAATAAATAAGAGTCTAGGACTATGGAGAAACACATCTCTTTTTTAAAGGAAATTGAAATACATGTAACATTTTGACCACTTAATTTAAATCCAATTTGAAAGAATGAAATGGTCTGCCTTTTAAAATGGTCTTCAATGTAATAAATACAACTACCTGACAACAAAATAGGAAATGGTGACTTTCTTGATCTGCCTTTTTATAGTTGGCAGAGAAAATGCTGATGAGCACACGAATGCATGAAAGAGACTGGAGAATCTTGGCTGATTTTTGTTAATAAGGTTTTATTCAAATAAAAGCGTGTGACAAAAGTACAAAGCCAGCTAAAATATCTCACAGCTAAATCAGGTCAGCTAAGACAAAGCCATCCCACTGGCTATTATCAACACTGTTGATTCATATTGCTAAAGAACTGGAATTTCAGTTTATTTCTCAGAATGGTTAGCTCTTTTCCTCTCTTACTGAYGGACTGGCAGTGCTATAATTGAATTAACTCTCAAGATCTCTAAAGGCAAAGTCCTTCTTTTTGCTCTTTTCACACAAATATATTTTCTTCAACATTAGTAAGGCAGATATTTTTGTATTTGTTTTCTGTTTAATGAATGTTATTTATTCAAGAATTTAATAAATAAAAAGCAAGTTTCTATATTTTCCCAATTTCTCTTTTTTGTACAGAACATGCATATACCTATTGTTACTCTTTTACATTTTTAAAAAAGGCTATTTGTAAAGAGCTTTCATTTCCTACAGTTGGCATTAGGCATCTCGCTGCCTCTAAAAGACTGCAGTTTTTATTCTTAGGTAGCTGGAATGAATCCTTTTTTCTTGGCAGTACTGTCAAAAAAACCCTATTTAGGGTTTATTAAGGAAATATTTATTCTGTTTTCTTTTTAATATATAGAGTTTGTCCAAATCGACACTGTAGGACACAACTGCTGTAAATTACATTTTSTCTTTGAAATACTTTTTAGCACTTGTACATGTAAAATTATATGCACATGTCCATACCCCTCAACAACAATTTAATTACTCTAAATTCCATGATCTGCCTTATTTGTTCATAAATCTCATCTGAAAAGCCTTGAATCATTTATCATTGCCATTATATATGGAATAAATACCTGTGTTTTCCATATTCCTTTAAGAAGTCCCTTGTATCAGTATTTATTTATTTATTTATTTATTTRATCACTATTTATTTTTAGTAGAATGAGAAACGACTAGTGTAAATTATTTAAATAGTTATCTTCAATGGAGCTCCCTTGTATGGGAAACAGTTTCCTGCAAGAGACTGGCTGAGCTGTGTGGCAGCTTGACTAGGATTCATACGCAGAATAAAGGASACTTGAGTGATTTCTGAACACAACATGAGATAATATACAAAACAAACCTGGAAGACAGTCTGAGTGGAAAAACAGCAAGTGGGAAGCTTCACGAGGGTTGATCCTGTCCCTGGAAAACAGGAAACAGCAGGTGATGAGTGTGCTCCACTGGATGAGCATGTATAAGCATATACCCAAAGTATCTGTAGCTACTTTACCTTTGTGACCTTCCATTTTCTGCATGTTTGACTGTATGTTTGTTTGTGTACTTGTTTTATTACAGTATTTGGGTAATTCCACTTCTCTGTGGTTCTTCATTAGGCCTGTTGGAACTCCTGGAGATACTTCAGTTTGCTGAAGGCACACTTGGATTTCCTGTTGCCAAAGGAAACAGGGCTTTTCTGGGAACCGCTCCATGGTGTACTATAGGACAGCTTGCCTTCCTTTCACAGCCTAAAAATGCTGCCATTGCATATAACTTTGGAGATGGAARTTGTTGCAGCTAGCCATCATGTGTAGATTTATTGACCCAGCATGACATACAGCTAAATCTATTTATTATAATATGAAAGCGTTGTAAATCCACTGGAGGACCACTTCTGGTGGCAATCAAAGCATAGCAGAGAGCCTGTGTCTCACCCAAGGATCTTAGGGAAAGGCACAGAGTTGGAAGATATGAAGATGATTCAAAAGTCAATTGGAGCAAATCTTAATGGAACTGAGTCTGGCAAGGGATGTCAAGGACAACAGGAAGGGCTTCTTCAAATACATCRGCAGCAAGAAGAGGACTAGGGAAAATGTGGGCCCGCTACTGAATGGGGTGGGGGCCCTGGTGACAAGGGATGCAGAGAAGATAGAATTATTGGATGCCTTCTTTACTTCAGTCTTCACTGGTAAGGGCAGCGCCCAGGAATCCCAGAGCCTGGACATGAGGGAGAAAGTCCAGAGAAGGGAAGACTTTCCTTTGGTTGAGGAGGAAAGGATTAGAGACTTCCTGGGCAGGCTAGACATCCACAAATCCATGGGCCCGGATGAGATACACCCAYGGGTACTGAGGGAGCTGGTGGATGTTGTTGCCAGGCTGCTCTCCATCATCTTTGAAAGGTCSTGGAGAACTGAAGAGGTGCCTGAGGACTTGAAGAAARCCARTGTCACTCYCTTCTTCAAGAAGAGCAAGAAGGAGGACCCAGGCAACTATAGGCCAGTCAGCYTCACCTCCATCCCTGCAAAGGTGATGGAACAGCTCMTYCTGGATGTCATCTCCAGACATATGGAGGAGAAGGTGGTGATCAGGAGTAGCCAGCACAAATTCACCAAGGGGAAATCCTGCTTAACCAGTCTGATAGCCTTCTGTGATGGAATGACTGGCTGGGTAGATGAGGGGAGAGCAGTGGATGTTGTGTCCCTTGACTTCAGCAAGGCTTTTGACACTCTCTCCCATAACATCCTCCTAGATAAGCTCAGGAAGTGTCGGTTAGATGAGCGGACAGTGAGGTGGATTGAGAACTGGCTGAAAGGCAGAGCTCAGAGGGTTGTCATCAGTGGCACAGAGTCTAGCTGGAGGCCTGTGGCTAGTGGAGTTCTCCAGGGATCAGGACTRGGTCCCATCCTRTGCAACTTCTTCATCAATGACCTGGATGAAGGGACAGAGTGCCTCCTCAGSAAGTTTGCTGATGATACCAAGCTGGGAGGAGTGRCTGAYACACCTGAGGGCTGAGCTGCCATTCAGAGAGGCCTGGACAGGCTGGAGAGYTGGGCAGAGAGGAACCTCCTGAGGTTCAACAAGGGCAAGKGCAGAGTCCTGCACCGAGGGAGGAATAACCCTAGGCACCAGTACAAGCTGGGGGCTGACCTTCTGGAGAGCAGCTCTGCAGAGAAGGACCTGGGAGTGCTGGTGGATGACAARTTGACCATGAGCCAGCAATGTGCCCTTRTGGCCAAGAAGGCCCATGGTCTCCAGGGGTGCATTAGGCTGAGTGTTGCCAGCAGGTCGCGGGAGGTGATCCTGCCACCCTACTCAGCCCTGGTGAGGCCTCATCTCGAGTACTGTGTCCAGTTCTGGGCTCCCCAGGACAAGARAGACATGGAGCTCCTGGRGAGAGTCCAGCGTAGGGCTACAAAGCTGATCAGAGGGCTGGAGCACCTGCCCTAKGAGGAACGGCTGCGAGAGCTGGGCCTCTTCAGCCTGGGGAAGGGAAGACTGAGGGGGGATCTTATCAATGTGTACAAGTACCTGAAGGGAGGGTGTCAAGGGGAAGGGACCAGACTCTTTTCAGTTGTCCCATGTGACAGGACAAGAGGCAATGGGCAGAAATTGAAGCACAGGCAGTTCCGCCTGACCGTGAGGTGGAATTTCTTCACTGTGAGAGTGACAGAGCACAGGGACATGTTGCCCAGAGAGGTTGTAGAGTCTCCTTCTCTGGAGRTMTTCAAGGCCCACCTGGACGCAACCCTGTCTAACATGCTGTAGGTGACCCTGTTGAGTGGGGAGGTTGGACTAGATGATCTCCAGAGGTCCCTTCCAACCTTACTGATTCTGTGATTCCCACCACTAATGTCATATTGCGTACTTACTCTGCTGTTGTTTTCTACGTTAATAGTGTAGCACATCATCCCAACTGATGGGACTGCCTGCTAAAGTTGCTAATACATAATTTATTTTATGTCCGATACATCTTTATATCTTTTTTTTTTTTGGGGGGGGGGGGAGTGTTGCTACCAATAAGAGTTTTTTTAGAATGGACTTAACTGGAGAATGATATTTTCTCAGACTGGTTATGTGAGTTCAGTGAAGGTAAATGATATGGTGTATGGCTTGTGACAGTGAAAAAATAGTTTAATTCATACCAAATAATACTCCATTCTCATATCTTATAATAATGCTGAACAGATCTGAATTTAAAAAACAAGTAAGAAGGACTTGATCCTACAGAGATTCTCTCACGCAARCTATTCCACTATCTTCTATCTTTTATAAGTTTTTCTTGCACACCATATTTGAATGTCTCATGAATTTTAGAAACCATCTTCATTTTTGTCTTTGTATGTACACCTACAGATGTATGTACTTATTGTGGGAAACTTGTGGCTGAAGTTGAAGATAYTCATTTCTTTCTCTAAGAAAAGGGGCATGGTCACAAATTGCTTCAGAAACATATTACTAGTTTAAGAAATTATAATCTTTATTGTAATAATAACCTAGCAGTTTATGTGAATATTCCTAACTTGTTTCACCACAAACTGACCAAATAGCTCTAAGCTTCACAATTTCCCAAGAGCTCCTGTGACTATATTCTGAATCACCTGAGGTTTTCTTTCTCTTGAGAAAGCTCTGCAGATTTGGCCAGGGCCCTGGAAAAGTCCTTAATCTTTTACAGACCTTGTTTCTCTCTGATGGCTACTGTCAATTTGCTGCTTTTATGTCACACACACATTCTAACTTTCTAACTCTAATAATTGGGTTTAAGAGCTCYTGAAAAAAATAAAAGAAAAAAGAAAAAAACCTCAGCTTATTAGGAACTTTTTAAAGACCCCAAATTACATACACCTTGGACGACTTCAGTCTTTCAAGCAAATGAAATTCACATRATATAGCAAGGGCAAGATAGAAAACCAATCAGAGTCAATGGGAAGCTTTTTCTCAGCCTCAGAGTACTTTGGATTAAACCCAGACTGTTTATAGTTTTCTTAAGTGGTTGGCAGTAGCCTTTAAACTTCAATAACATTCCATAAGCTTGTAAGTGATATAAATAATTTAGATGGGAATGTATTTCTCTAACTGAGCTTCACTGTAAGCATCTTAGTGTTTTTTACATTGTTTCCTGTGGAATGAAAGTTAGGCTGAACACAAGAGGACAACTGGTTTTCCAAAGAAAATATACATACATTCTCAGAATATATATACATTCTCAGAATATTCCATGTCTTCCTGTGGTGGGGAAAAATGGTCTAATTGTGATGTAAAAATTTATTTCCTGCCGTGAACATGAAATTTTGCCTTGGCTCTTATTAAATTAATTTCTGTAAAAATTTGAGTAAACTTGAAATTTTACCTGAAAACAAAACAAAACAAAACAAAAAGTAGTTTTATGAAGTACTGATGTTTGTGAAAGGCATAAGTAAGGCTTATACCCAACAGCCCTAAAATGTATGTTCAAGTGGAGATAAAGCTTTACTCAAAGTGAATGTGATGGAGTTTTTGTGGAAACCACCATTATTACAGGATTGAGTGTGARTATTTAGAACTAATATCAGAAGTAAGCTGACAAAGGATACCCTGTGCAGCAAACCAGGACTCAAAAATTACTTTCCAATGTTGTGGTGTGCAATATTCTGTGAAAAGAACTCCTAGTAGCAAGCAGAGAAAGCTGATACTACAACACCTAAAGATTTCCCCGAAAAGGAAATTTGAAGCAGTGCTCTCTGGAATCAATGCTGTGCTTGGTTAATTAACTAAACTTGCTTTACATTTACTCCGCTATAAATCTTAGCATCATGGACATGATAAGTTGCAACCCTATTGAGCTGGTCTTGTGATTTTGGACTGTCATATAGTTCAACAAATCTACACCAATGGTCTGGAAGAAAGCCAGAGTCAGGAGAAGCAGAAAYGTTTTTCTTCTTTTTCCCCTGGGCTTTCGGAGGCTTAATGCACAACATGTACAAGAATTATTTTCTGATAACAAAGACAAGTGAGGAAACGCTTTCAAATGGACAGTGAATATTGGGAGAGTGGGTTGAAACAAACTGAAATATTTATTTTATAAGTATCTTTAAGATTCAGAGAGACTATTTATTTATGTTTCATTCTCTCAAATGCTAGAGAAAACATAGCTATTCCTAGGGACTCAGTGTTACATGGAAGAATTTGGTTTTCCTTCGGTTAGAATATATTTTAAAAGACTCATCAGGAAGATAATTTTTAACACAACTTTTTGCCTCTGCATGCATGGATCTAGCAGGCTTAAAAGCTGAATTTAGATTTTGCCCTTATATAGATTCTTCCCTTATATAGGTTTCTSTAGTCATCAGAAAGCAAATTACATAGCAAGATGGTTTTGTTGCTGCAGAAAGGAAAAATAAGACTGTATTCACTTATTGTGTCCAGATCTGATTGCCACAGCTCAGCAAACAAGTGGAAGAGGTTCAGAAAGGATCAATCAAATGGTGTAAGGCAAAAGAACCCTTTCATATTGCAACACTTAAAAGGCTGGGATCATTTGGATAATGATAGGGCACATTAAAAGGGACACTATGAAGGCATAGAAGGTAATGAATACTCTGAAGAGGTTAGAGTAGCATGTAATTCATGATATAGGTTGGATTCCTTTGTAGATAATATAAGCAATTATAGTAGGGTTTGTAGCAGGGATTTTTGGAAGGGATATAAGCAGTTCTACTTTGGGGAATAAACCAGCTTATATCTTAAAAAAAGTAAAGAAAAAAAATTCCTTAGGAACATAATTATCTCCCATCGAGTTCAGCCTCATAATTACAAAAGTATTCCTAAAATGGAACAAACAATATTTTGCTGATTATGTTTATGGAATATTCTTTTTAACAGATAGAATGTGGATCAATGTAGTGTTACTGATTTAGGTGCTTAATGGCTTCCATTACCATTGAGAGCATTGAAGTTTATCCATATAATCCATTTGAGAAGTACTCCATTGTACAGATGAGAAACTAAAGCTTAGATGTAAGTTTAGATATATTTCAGTGACTTATCCAGGGTCATGCAAGGACTCTGGCAGGCTGGAGACTTAATGTCAAAGTTCTTTAGCTCACTAACTAGTTTCCTATCCATTCGACTATCTGAAATTAGTATAAGCAAGGTTATTAGAAGCAATGAATAGCCAAGAGTTATTGCTGGTCAGAAATTCAGGGGAGCTCACAGCACTCAAAACAAAGATGTTTTCTTGGACCTTAATACATCACTAGAAACTTTTCTTTCACCTTCCCCAGGGGAACATCAAGTCTCTGCAGGAAGCACATAAGCTTAGGCGGTGGACATATCTCATATAGCTCCATGGAGAATGGTTCTCTCTGTAGGACCATTCAGCTTCCCATAGGCAGCTACTGCAGATAACATTTTTTCTTATGAGCTCTGCCTGAGGAGCAAAATACATAAAGCTCCTTTTTCTTGAATCTGTGTCTGCATGTATKGCCTAGAAATGTGTCCCTGCATCCACAGGAAGGGATAGTGATTTAATTCTTGATTATAGGTCTTAAATTTTGTGAAAATACATGGAACACTTTGGAATAACTTTTAAGTACAATTGAACAATTTTTAAGAACCCTAGTCTCTGATACACATTTCTGAAGGAGCRTTAATTCTCAACATGCTTTGGAAACTGAAGACAAGGGAAACCAAACCTGCACTCGCTTAAAAAAGAAAACACCTATTAAGGGGATACATGCATTTAGAAATTGAAGAGGTAGGTTTCCAAATGTTAATTGGTCTGTCAAACCAACAGTGAAGTGCCTTCTTTAAAATAGCCAAACTAAGCTTTTGGGTAATAATAGGGGCTTGATACCTCTTTCAAAGAATTACCTGGTGTTCATTTAAATGGCCTTTCAYGAATTACAATGATAAGTTTTTCTCTAAAGGCTGTTTTATACTCTGACATGCCAGTGGAAGAACTTAAGAGCATCTTTATTTTTCATTGCAATTATTTTAGAGAAACAATTTTTGTAGGTTTTATATTGGTCTTTAAAAATGTAGTTCTTTGGAATGATCTTTGAAAGATTCTGTTATTTAGTTCATTGAAGTTCATATCATATTTTCAAAAGTTTTGTGTTCTGAGGTATTTTAGAAAGATTTTCTATTAATTCCAAATGTGTTTACAGATTGCACAAGTGTTGCAGCCATGTGGATTCAAAATGATATTGAGGGAAGATGAAAATGAAGTAAAGGTAAGACAACAGACAAGTGAATGAGAACAGAGAAGGCAAATGGAACCACATTGCAGATATGTTAAGGGAGTGTCCTGTGATCCTTATTTCCATGTACACACCTTATCTCGGCTGTGCCTCCATTTTGGGATTAGTATACTGTCTTCGTGCACACTTAACTTTTATGTAGRTGAAAAACAAGGCACATCAACAGGGCAGGAGCTTAGACAGGCATCATTGTCCTCCCCACTTTAAGGCAAAGCATTGCACACCACAAAGATGCAAAAACTAGGAGCTACTCATGCTACAGCTATGCTCACTCTGGTGTATTTTGCAAATCTGTAATGTAGTTGTTCACCAGGATGGTTGTATGCCTGATTATCGTGGATGAAGTCTCATCGCACTGATAGAAGAAAGTAGCAAGAAAGAGGAAGGCACTTAGTCACAAACTATGAACAGATGTTTAAATCCCACTAAAGGGAAAGGGAGTTATGTGATTAAATGCTTTTCTGTTTAGGAGATAAATTTAAGCACATGTTTATGTAGCTTCTAGAATAAAGTTTCAGGAGGCAGCTGCTTTCATTATAAATATAAGGCTCACTGTCTTTCTGTATGAGAGCAGAGGTAATCTGCTTTATTCTATTTAAATCAGGTGCATATTTGGAACCTGGCATGTTGTCAATTTAGTCTTTGTGTAAAGTTTAAGAATTCCTGTATGACACATTTGAATAGGAGAAAAGACTGAACAGTAAAGAGAGCTAAACATTAGAGCTAAACATTTAGAGATAAACATTAGAAATAAAGAGCAAAAGGTCAAAATTTGTTCCTATGATAAGTCAGAGACAGATTTTTTTTTTTTTTTGTCTTTAGCATTTCTGTTTCCTCTGCTTTTCTCAGCTAGAGGCAGAGAAGCGTGAAGACTGTGAATAAATATGACTAGGAACATATTTTAACATACACACATATATATATATATACAAAAAAAAAAAACTGCCCCAGTTGCATAATTGATCCAGTGTAAATTTACTAGATTAAGTAGTATTTGTTTTTTTATTAGGAATAATGGCTAAGTATCTGGCTTTTCAGGATTATATTGTGTGCTGTTCTCTCCATTTCTGCTAAATATCTCCAAAAGATTTTTATAATCTGAAACAGTAGGAGATTTCTTTCTCTTTCTTTTTTTTTTAACTCTGAAATATGTAAAATCCATGTGCACTGTTGCTCATGAAAAAAATGAGATTTTACAGCCTTTGAGAATACCAGGCATAGCAAAGTAAGCATTCAAATTACTTTGTCTAGTACTGTTTATATTATTTTTCCAAAGGTATGAAAAATGATAATGGCACATCCCTCATTTCTACTTTTGTTTCCTTAAGCATATTTTCTCATCTTGTACATCTTTATGATAGGTGTGTTAGAGACTCATAATGARTTGACACAAACTCAATTAGAGATGAACACTGCAGTTGCTGCTTGCATGGGAACAGCCCTGTGGCACAGCTCCACCCTCTGTTTTTGACATTCGATAGAAGAGGTTTCAAAGAAACCAAAGGAATATGTGTGTTAGACTTCGAATGCATGAAAGTATCCTTCTGATTCATTTCTGAAGCTCCCCTGATTTTCAGTGCTCCTGAAAGGGAAGGCTTTTTTTATTTTTATCGACCTGATTGCAACACTGAGTACTGGGATATCTGGAAACTGGTTCTTCTTTGCCTTTAAAAATAAGAAAAAAAAAGAGATAAAAGAAGAAGAAGATTTAAATGAGTTTTTTCTTGCTTTGGCAGTAGAGCATCTAAGCCCCTTGCTCTGCACATCCCTAGRGCACTTCTGAGTGAGTGTTTCTTTTAACCTCTCTTCACCATTACGCCTTTAAGTTCTTGAACCAATCAATATATTCCCAATTAGATGTGGATGAAAGTGTAGTACATCAGTCTTCAAATTCCTGCCTGTAAAAGTGAGAACACTTTTTTACCTCACATACTCCATGCCCAATGCAAATTGCCTTATCTTCATTTCAGTGCATCTATGTTGCTGCTGGTGGTTTTTTTTCTTCCTTCATGAGCACTTTAGCCTGTGTTCACTGTTGCACTAGATTCCAAATAAAAACCTTTCTATTGTTAAAAGGATGCTCAGAACTTTGTAGGCTTAGAAAATGTGGTAGTTAAGGTTTGGAGAGAGGAGTTTCTCCTACCTGTTTCCTCCAACACCTTGCTTTCATAATGTGAATAATAATGTTGGAAATCTGCTCAAAGCTCTGAAAAAACTAAGAAGATAGCACTATAGCTTTTCTGTTTTTCAAATGGTCTTCAAGTTAGATGACTATTACATTTTATTCTTTTTAACCATTGTGGTGTCCAGTAGTGTTAAACCACATAGAATTTCATGCCAAGAACTTCTTCAGCTGTTCTCCACATCTCTTTAACGCTTGTTAGCAATGCTTTTGCTCCATTTTTACTTTCTTCTTTCTTAAGCTGTTTCTTTAATATCTCCCCCTCTTAGTGTTACAAAACACTTTAGATGAACACATACTCMTGTCACAAACAGATCCAAATATATCTAGCAATTAGGCAAATATACTACAAGTTACATCACAAAGAGGACCAAATGATGCAGGTAACATTTTTCTTTATTTAGATAGAGAAAACTCTTYGGTGTGAGGTAATTCAGGTTTTAARGTTCACTGCACATTTGAGCTAATTTACATGAGTTCCTTATAGTTTTGTTTCCCAAAGACATGAGCTTACTCCTATTAAGTCTCTGTTTGTCTATCCTTACCCTCCTGCCAACAACACTGCTGAATAATTTCCTCCAGATCTTATGGAAGTAGGAAGTCTCAGCAGTGTTCGGTCTTGAGAAGCTTAGTGAAATTGTTGGCCAGGAAGGAAGAGACCACATTGTATGCTCTCACGG
Source organism: Rhea americana (assembly GCF_003343005.1). Lineage (NCBI taxonomy): Eukaryota > Metazoa > Chordata > Aves > Rheiformes > Rheidae > Rhea > Rhea americana. The sequence continues at coordinate 1,997,840 of NW_028186745.1, forward strand.
TGGGAAAGGCTGAAAAGCATACGATTTTCTAGACATGAGTGAAGCAACATAGGAAAGCACCATGATCATGGAGGTTTATAAGACACCCAACTTCAGGATTGAAGACTGCTTTGTTTTCTGAGAAACGCATTATATGAAAGACGGAAACGAAAAGATTTATGCAGTCTGTAGAGCTGAGGCAAAGCTTTTTGATCAATCACTTTGCATAAGCCTGGAAGCACCATATCTAATCAGGTGGTTACACCTTTTACTTGATGCAATTGTTGTTAAGATTAGAGATTTATTTTCTAAAAAAACCACAAGGAAATAGAAAAATATCATTTTATAAATGAAAGAAATGTTTTTCCTAAAAATCAGAGTGTGTCTTTTATTGGTGCTGACAGTCACATAAAGAAAGAAATTAATTTCTTTTGTGCTATATCTAAATACATTAAAGGATCATGTTTTAAAAGACTTGGCTCATTTTTCACTCTACCCAGGAAATGAAATTTAAGATGTTAATAATTTGGAAAACATCACTTGGAAAACATATGACTTTAATCACTTCTGGTTTTGGCTTGAACATATGGAATTTTAACTAGYGAGTGTGCCGCTGGCACATCCTCATGTTCATTTCTGTGTTTTTCAACCACATGATTTTGATTTGCACTACAGACCTTGATTTTCTGATTTATGTGTGCTGCTATCCAATCAAAATTTATTTTTATTTGTCGATGTTATTCATCTTTATTATTCATATTCATTTTCATGAAAATTACAAGTTCTGGAAAATTTCTAAAAAACAYCTTTTATTACTGTAATTGTAGTGTGTCAACTATATGAGCGTATGTGCTGTTACATGAAACCATAGTCCAGACACTTTGAGTTGAAAGGCAACTCATTTCCAAAAGTTTCATACAAGGCAAATGTTTTTAGCAATCCGGTGCTGGAGAACAGTAGGTCGGGTCAGAATGGGTAGCAATCTATAGCAGATTTTTTATTTTAGAGCTGAAGTGGTTTTATCTTATTGCACTAAGGGACACAGAACTGTATAGGACCTCCAAGGTAAGCAAGACTAATAATCTGCTACCACAGGTACTGCAAAGTGTAATTGCTTTCATAAACTTTCCAAGGACAATATCATAAATAGTTACAGGTTTGGCTTGTTAAATCCCCAGTGCTGGGAACTGGAAAGCTGTTGTTATCTCCTCATGTTTTGAGCTCTAAGAATTAGAAACCTTATAATCTCTGTAAAATGTATTTATGACCATTTTATATCTGTATATAATATGCAAATATTGTCCTTTGGTTCAAATAAATCTTCTCTCCTGTTGTGTTTTTGCCAAGATATATTTTCACACAGCAATCATGGCCTGCATCCTCTTTTCTCTGGTTAGCTAAATGTAACTAGTTCTTTCATCATTCTTGCAGCAGACTGTTCTTTCCAGTCTCATTCCCATATGTACTTTCATTATACCAGCTAATACTTTCCTGTATCTYAAGATTTACTGGTTTTGTTTTGTATTACTTTGTTTTAATATGGATGATTGGAATTTCACATAGCATTTGGGTTGAATGCATTATCTTTTCTGAAAATAACTTGCATGATATACTCCTAGAAAATATTTGCATTTCTCGTGACTACTGTATTGGTTCAAATAGTACTCTAGATCACCACCATGTAGAATTGTTTCATCAGCAAATTTCATCACAACATTGCAGAAATATTAAACAAAATGTGGAACAAAACTTTACTACTACTTTGCAGCATCCATAATGAAAACTAAAACGTGGTATTAGTTTGATTTTGGAGAGTTATTTAGATTACCCTACTGACTAGCTGATCTTTGTTTAGGAGCCTCACTTTTTATTTTCTATTTTTACTTTAATCCTTGTATCTTTAAATGTTTCTTTTATTTCTTTCTGAGGTCTCAGCTCTCAGCTTGACTGCTGGCATTCTTATTTCAGCCCTGCATTTCTTGATAGCTAAGGTTTAGCTTGCTAATTGGTCCTTTTCCTGCTCATAAACTCTGGGCTTATCCACAACATTTTTAGCAGAGTGATTAGGCTGGGTGTCTTTCCCTCCTCCTCATATTTTCTGCTTGCTTGCAATACAGATTCCTGTTAGTCTTGAGTTTATATCTCACGGAAATTTCAATCTCCCTTCATTCAAGTCTCTGCAGCTCTTGGTGCAATGCAATGCACCAAGTTACTCTCAGTTAACCAAAGTTTATCTTTCCAGAATTCCAGAATTACTACTGTTTATTATTCTTTTTAATTTAAACTGAATCAAGTCATAATGGCTCTACCAACATTTACACAATGTGATGAGATTTTTGGCATTTTTTCAATATTTATGAATTTAAATTGAATCCAAAAGAAAATAATCTTTTATTAGTTTAGTGACAATTTAGAAAAAAATCTGACAGTTTCTTATTTCAGCTGATGGCAGATATTAGATAAAATTTCAATAAGCCTGTTGTCAAAATTTCAACTTAATCCAAAGTAGGAGAGCAATAGCCAGCTATACTGCAGCATTCCTACTTTCTAGACAATTAATGACTCACCAGTACAGTCCTTCAGTTTCATTATTATTATTCTTTTATATAAAAAAGAGAGGAAGCTAATCAATGAGAATAAGCAATGTCTAATACATATTCATTCAAACTCCTTTCCAGAAGATGTACAAAATAGATTTATGGATGTTAGAGAACAAAGAAAGCAGCTTCATCTTCATTAATGACCACCACATCTACTGTTTATTCTGCCAAATGTCTATAACAACAATCTTTAAAACTACTTTATGCTATTTCCTTACACTGAGTTATCTACTCTCCCCTTTGTAAATATTGTTCTTTTGTTTTCTTCATAATTTTATTCACAGTACCCTTTTGCAGAAAAATAATATGCCAATTCTATTTTTGTCCTCTTCTTCAGATTTCTTGAAAAAAAATCTTTTACAAAATGACTTCTCTAATTAAAAGTCAACACCTATTCAAGTCAGCTTGTTTTTCAAACCTTCAGTTTTCCATATTAAAACAGTGCCAATTGCTTCCCTGTTCCGTTTTGTTTGTCTCAAATCCAGCTAAAAAGTTAGCTATACTTTCCTGGCTGGCAGTCTTCCAAAATAATAGTAATGCTCAGAAATTGATTGAATAGCTCTGTCATTCCAGAGAGCAAATTAAGTCAGAAATGCACCTTTCTAACTGTTGCTCCTCTAATTTCCTTAATCTGCAACCAGCGCACAGGAAACAGTTCCCAGTCCAATTATCTGGAACACTGAGATCTTTAAAAAACGCACAAGGAGCCCAAGGGCTCCTACCRGGGACGCGCAACACGCGGCACTGCRGAGCTGCTCAAGCCAAAACTAACATGCCCCCGAGAAGTTCAACRTATGAAGAGACAAGTCGAAGTGAAGTGCAAATTCCACATTCTGTTTTCAGTGGTTTAATGGGGAAATTAACAAGTTGTCTAAAACTGCTTCATGGAATTTAATTAAATGAATTTAAGAAGAGTGGGAAACATTATATAAGCCCCATGACATTAATTACATGGCAATGGTATCATTGACAATTATTTAATTATTTTAGACTCCTCATCAGAAGTTTAGAATTTACAGACTATCCTGCTTTGCTGTGTTCTCRGTGGTGAGTACCGGGCTAAGTTCATCATGCGCTGATAGATCCTTCATAAGGAGGAAAAGAGCAGGTGRTGCATTTCCTGACACACAAACTACTGCTCTTTATAACAGGGATAGATTCCACAATGTGTCCTGGTGGTACTAACCAGTTTCATTAGCACAGCATTGCATACTCTCCCCTACCTTTAAATATTACCAAGCAGTTAGATTTCTGACATACTTTATATGATAGACTTAAATAGAGCAATTCTGTTTTGTATGTCTCAGGAGATGTTCTTTCTATATTAAGTCAAATTACTTTTCTCAGTCATGTTCATGGGACATAAAAAGAAGATCCCAAGGTGAGGAAGAGTCTAAGAAATCCATGTGGCAAGTCCTTAATACTAATGTCTCCACTGCACTGTTTTACATCTTTCTTCACTTTTAAAATATACTATTTGAGAATGTGCACATRCAGTTCGCATACAGATATAGCTGTTGGTTTAAAAGGTGAATATACTCCTATTGGCATACATTTTTTCCAAATTAAAAACACTATTCTAATCTGGTGTCAGCTGACTGCTCTTTTGGCCCTTTTGAAGTCTATGGGTCTCCCCGAGTCTGTTAAAGTAAGAACTTCTGGAAGTGTGTATTTTCAATTTTTCCTGCACTTGGATCTCATTATCTCCTGATTCGAAGGATTCCAGTCTGATTCTAGTTTCTAAATTGAAGTAGGAGATTTCTTTTTATCACCATCCAAGTACAGATATTTCTTCCATAGCTTTTCTTTTGAAGCATTGGACAGAAGCATATGAACTGTGTGATATAAAAGATATACTGTATTTTTAATGTTTTATTCTATGCCTCTTGCTTATTTCAAATGCAGTTTTGCTTTTCTTTTCCTTTCCCAGATGGGAAAATACTGTATGTGTTTACAGTACTTCACAATACTGAAGTCAAAAGACCAACAAGTGTTCTGCCTTAGGAAAGGAAAAACAAAAAAAAAAGAAATTTATTCAGGAGCAAACTTGAATGCTTCAGCTTACCATTTATGTTTCCATAATATTGCCAGAAATCCGTAAATATGATGTTGCCTTTGACTACTGTAATTATAAAGATTGAACCTAGGCCACAAGCCGATTAATTCTATACCTTGTGAAGAATGCTCTACTTTATAGTCATTGCAGCAAAACAGCATGGGGAKATGGAGTGTGTGTGKGGGGGGAAATACCATTTTCTTAAATCTGTCTTTTAAGATAGCCCTTCTGACTGCCAAACTTGCATAAGGTGTGAACACTTGCTGCAATCTACAATCTCTTTGTTTTATTTATTTGCCTAGATTTCAGTTTATGTTAGATTTCAGCCAACTTCATGTGTTCTTATGTAGGATTTATTTACGTAGAAAAGGCTGAGAAATAATTTGACCTACATCTCAACAGAAGAGTTGGACTACGGGACTCCTTTCTTCAGGAAATCTGATAGAAAGTGAAGGTAGAAATATATGTTATTACCAAAAATGTTATATAAAAATAATAATTTTTTAAAAATGAATCAGGATGGTTTCCCTACTATAAAGTAAATCTTTTCTTTATGATAACATGAGGCAATTAGTTTATACCTATCAGCTGGTCAATATTCCACATTTTGGGAATATTTTTTTCCTCAGTAAAGTTGTAAGSCACGCTAAAATATTCTGAAATCTGCTAGGGAATTCTAAGCCATGACTTCYTGCATTTCAGGTCACAAACCACCACCGTATTTTTTTTTCTTAAGTGAGAAATCTTTCTCCGCGGTTTTCATGTGGGCACAGTGGTTATGCACAGCCAGCAACGCTGCTGCTATGTTTCTTGTCTTTCAGAGAGAGGATTTTCTAAGGAAGCTCGGAAAAGGGCCTTGGAGCCATTTGGAGAAAAAAGAGTGTAGGCACCGTTCTTGTTCTGTTCCTGCTCACTGACAATTTTTATGTTARCACACAGTTCAGGTTAAATTTGTTGCAGCTCTTAGGGGAAAAGCTGAATTTTCACCAGTTCTAATGAAATAGTAAAGGGGATGTCCGTGTGGGATTAATTCTCCCTTTCAGGTACCAAAAAAGGTTCAGAGTCAATATGATCACGAAGAACTCCAAAACAGGAAACCTCTTCCCAGTGTATCCACAAATTATCACCTGTTTGTCTTTTAATTTCACTCCCTCTTTGCAGGAGTTAGGGAGCTGCACGGCAAGCTGTTTCTCTCACCTGACATTCAGCAATGTGCTCTGCCACATACAAGGCCTCACAGTGACATACCTGACATTTTATAACCGGAAAAATAAATAAGAGTTATAGCAGGCAGCAGGATATTCTTATTTTTGCRGTTGAGAAGGATAAGGTAAGAACATATTTTTCAATAATTTTGAGAGCAAGGTGTGTTTAGGAACAYCCCTGCATGATGATTCGTGTGGCAGCTCCCGCTAGCCTTAGTGTGTGTTGTACATGTCARTCAGTGAGAGCAGCTCTTTCAGAATTGTCTCTTAGAATAAAACAAAAACAAACCATAAGGAGGTAAAAGTTTTCAGCTCATGCACAGCCTTTCTCTCTATTTCAGCAAGTTCTAACAATTGCGGCAATGTTGGAAACGCAGTCTTTTGTTAACACTGAAATTCCGCACAGCTTAGGAAATTCCACGTCTACTGTCATAAACCTGACATTTCATTAAATGAAGATAAATTACAYCCATTTTTTCAATTAAAAAGAAAAAGATTGGACCCAAGAAATTCTRAGTTAAGAATGAAGTTTTTGTGCAGTATACTGTGATTCTCAGATTACAGGTAAGAATATTGTACTCAGTGTATTCTTATGGAAAAATAAATGATTATCAGTATGTATGAAAAACTATGATAATTCATTTAGTAAAGGGTAAATATAGTCCATTCAAACTGAATTAGACTAAGTCTGTTATGCAGCTTTTCATTATGTACTTTTGCCTGTTTTCTTCATAGTAACATAGAACAAGGAGATGATTACCACTAGAATCCACTGTGTRTTTATCTTATGACACAGCCAGATATTGGTAGGTGCAAAGTTCTATGGTTTAAAATAAAATTGTAATTATGCTTGTCTTCAATTTTAATTTGTACATTTCAAGGGACAAGAGGAAAGAAGCAAGTGACTACTTAATACAGAAAACATTCAAATGTGAGTATTTATATCTTATTTTATCCATATATACACTTGGAGTGCAACRTATATTTGAGGGAGAGAGTGCTTGTGTGCATGTGAGAGTGAGAATATACACATGTGTAAGGACTTTCTAAAGTTTAACTCACCTACTTTCTCTTTTAACTTATCTTTTGAAACAGCAATAAAAGATTTTTAACTCTTCTCTAAGTTCACAGAACAGTAAGTAAATTTAGTTTCTGCCTTTGAATCTAGAAAGTGAAATGGTAATGAAATGCATTGCGGAATGTCTTTACAACCTGGTGTTTCATGTTGCACTCCAAACGCTGTTTTAGTTTGATGAATGTTTGCATGATGGAATTCCTGATATTCCTTTCCCTAAATGGGATGTTTTCTCTACTTCGATTGGTTTCAGATTGTGATGTCTCTTTCGATTAGAAGTTTGTGTCTTGTCTGTGAAATACATCCTTGAACACTGAATTTCTTTGCTCTGTAACTTTTATTTTTAAATTTAGACTCCTTCAGAAGCACTACATACTCAGCTGTACTCAGTATACACCTAACCAAGGCTGCAGATGGTGTTATTTTTTCAGTTCATCAGTCAGATCAGAACTCTGAAGAGACAAAAAGACTTCAGAGAAAAAACATTTTTCCCTTCCCTTATTTTGATGTGGATGAAACTTTAAATTTAGAGTGAAATAGGTTATTTTCAGGTATGCTTGAAAAACAGTAGAAATCAAGGGCTAGATAATCAAGCACTTCCAATAATAGAGCTATATTATGTTCCTATAAATAGTAGCTCAGGAACGAGGATATCGTGATTATGATAGCCAGCTTCTTTCTTCCCTTAACATATGAGCCAYATACTGTCCCACACTCCTGTCCGCTTGCTTGAAACAGGTGATTGTAGTCATTTGGTAACCTCTTGTAAGAGGGTGAAAGTTACGGTTTCAAACCACTTTGAGAAGAGGCTGTATGACCTCAATCTTCAATATGATAGCAGAGAGCTGTGAACCAAGAGGTATTTGGGGCAAAAAGCAATCACATTCTGTGGATGAGTAGCTGAATGTACATCATCCACAACTACTTGATTGAAGCAAAAACAGTGTAGATGCAACTAAAGTTGCAGCAATTTCATTCACACACAGAGGAAAAAAAAACATAAAGCAAACATAGTCTTGTTTTGTCATTTATTTTCGRGACATCATTTTTTGAAAAATTCCTAATAATTAGGGGCCTAAAACACTCTTCCCAAGAGTCTGTGGCAAAAGAAAAACAGTGAATGTCCATCTAACAAGAGTACGAGGAGAAAAGTCATCCTCTAAACCTTCCTTATTCTTTTCACCTTCTGTTGCCTCTCACTGCTTCCCTGCACCTCACAAAATAGCCCCTGGAAACACAGAGAATATATAAAACATGTTTCGAATCAAGTAAGTCAGATATATCATTTAGATATGGTATATTTAAAGTACATCTTTCAAAAATAAAGAAAAGGCCTTACTGGCTTTCCAGATCCTCTTACTAGTATTGCTTGGCCCTGGTAATTTTCTCCACACTCATAGCAGCTTGTATGGCTTATAGTTAGTTTTCTGCAAGCCCAAAGCAAGTAGAAAGCCTTAATGGCTCGCATGGAACACAGCTGAAAGTCATAGAATGGGGGTGTGGGGCTAAATCTTGCCTTTCCAGACAGCTAATCAAATGAGACTACTAGGGGAACTGTGGGACATCAAAGGCAAGTGGGTCATATTCTGCCTTTGCTCTGCCCTCCTAGAAGAGCAACTTTGGATGCAGTGGTCATTTGAGTAATGGATGGGTCTACAGGCCATGGGAAGCTACCAGTCCTCCTCCCATCACTGTCAGCTTTGCCACTCTCTTCCCCTAACCTGCACCTCCCTGGTGGTCCCCGCTGTCTTTAGCAGAACAACTGTGCCAGCTTATAATGTCATTTTCTGGAGCTGCACACGAGCCTGAGAGCCAAGTTAATTCTATTTCAAAAGATATTTGAGAGGGTAGAGGAGAGAGCTCTCAGCACTGAATGAAAAGGTATTTACTACTCACTTTATGCAGGTTTCCRTTTCCCTGATTACAAGAAGAGAAAGTAAGATAAATTAAGACAGCTCATAAACTTATTCTGCCCTGAGGTCAATGGGAAAASAATAGGCCTTTGAATGCCTGTTCTAGATTTCTGTGATTTTTTTTCCAGGTGAATGTAATCTAGTTTTTAACTTGCCCTTCTTCATTATATTGCCAGATGGTGCTTAGGCATAACAGATGAAGTCCGATTACCCATTTCACCTTTCCKTTTTAGCCTGGCATGAATATATTGAACACCAGTTCTTGATAACACTCAGCTGCTGGATTAAAGATTCCTTTGACATTTWCTTTGTCTCAGAAGGCTGAAGAGCCAGTGTAATCATGCCAGATAAATAACTGAGAGTTATTCACCATATCATCAGCTGAGCCACTTTGTYCTGTGACTCCTCCTGACCTCATCAGTAAGTGAAGCTGATATTCGTATTACTTGAAGGGAAACTTCTAGGGAACACCTTGAAAGTTCCCAGAAATGACACAATTCAGTAACTGGCTGTTGTTATCAGCTCACTCCATAACTGTGCCTTGGAGATCAAYGCCCTTGAGCTACCCAGAAGGGATAAAACCAACATTATGTGGTGATAGTCTGTGGCTAGCCATGAGTAAGAAATAATATCTTTAGGAGTAGGTCAAATCTTTACAGGATGTAGAGGATTCAACAAAGCCAGGATCCCAAGGATGTGTAATGCAAGGATGTGTAAAACATCAGATTCTTGAAGTGTCTCATTCACTGCCATCTGCAGTAAAGCAATGCAAATTCAACTTTCATGATTTTATTTTCCATTAAAACACTTATTTGACTAATTTTTAAACCTCTCTTTAAATCTATATATGAGAACTCAAGATCCATCTTGTCCCAGTATTGCTACATTCCTCCAAGTGTGTAGCCCAGTAAGACTGTATTTATAGAGCAAAACAGTGCTGAAGATCTTGCAAATACACTACACGGCTTTCAGAGTGAGAGATACTCACTCTAGTGACTTCCTGTACACTGAAAGCCAATTACCAGTTGGAGCAGATTAGGTACACCTCTGGGACACGTCTCCTGCTTTAATTTCATCCAGATGAACCAAGGTAGTAGGCTCTGCCACCTCTACCTGCTGAGAAGCAAAGTGCAGTAGGTGGGGATGATGCACTTTAGAAGTTTGCTTTACATTACTATTAAAAAGGTAATACAGACACCAGCAGGAGGACCATTTTGGCTTTGCTGACTTGCTTGGTTTGGGACTCCATCATCCAGGGGTGAGCGCTGGTGCAGTTCACTTATGGTCCAGGCTTGGCACCCTCTGAAGGAGCAGGAGCAAAAGCAGCCCCAAAACCTTGCCCTGTGGCCAGAGGAGAGGGGGGCAGCCTCCTTGCAAGAAGTGGGGCAGCTTCTTGCTATCTGTCAACTCCAAGGCACAGATCTGATCTCTTTTCTGGTTACCTTGAAAGGATCCCAAGGCACTTAAAAAGGAGGTTTATAAGTCACTGATGTCTTTGTCCAGTGGAGGTGATGAGTATACTCTATGCAAATAAACTTGCCCAAAAGCTTTATTAAGAGTACAGTGCTCTTTCCTTCTTATCTTTGATTGCTACACAGCGCTGCTGTGCAATGTTATGCTTACTGCAATTCTTACCAAATGCAAAACAAATTTTACCAATGTTGCTTTTAAATATGGAAAGTACTTTACAGCCTTCAGAGAAAATGCAGCCGGGCTGAATTTTGATGCCTTACTTGAGTAATGCACAACTTGATTGATGAATATAGATCTCTTGCTATTTTTGTGGGGTTTGTAGATGCTTCTTTTTTTCTACACATATGCTCTATAACATGCTGTTACGTTCTGAGATAATTATTCAGTTAAAAATATACCTGCTAAATATATTATGAACATATAGTTGGTTAAATGCTATCAATTTTCCTATAATAGCTTCTGGGGAAACCCAAAGATTATCCTTAAAACCATATTTTCTTCCAGATTGCAAACCTGTCCCTGGCTCGGTTAGAAAGTAACACTGAAAGCAGAATATCAGCACACCACCCCCATCCCCCTCCCCAAAAGCTGTATCTAAAGCCAGGGAGCAAAATAGGCCCTATTCAAGCAAATGTTTTCTCTCAAAATATACGCTAATGCAAGATTACTCAGGAAATGGGGTGATCCRAGCAGAGGATCCTTACAGCATATTGGTTTGGGCAGAGGCAGTGTGAGATGCCTGGGGCTGAGTAAAGCTTGAGAAAAACTAGTGTGTGACCCTGAGGGGAGCCTGAAGAAGGGGCTTTGGGGTCACAACACTGACTAAAAGGTAAAGCTGAGGACAGGGGAATTGCTTCCAGTTATGAGTCCTCACGGCTTTAGTAAAACAGGTTTGGTATGGAACTGGATAAAAAAATGCCTTGTTGGTTTGTGTTTTCTCCCTTTTTACTGCAATAACCTAATTTGTCACAAGGCAAAAGGAGCACTCTATTGTCAATATTATGGTGATCTGTAACTTGAGCTAATTTTACCAGTTTTTTGTCAGAACTATAAAACTTACATCACAAGGATTAATCTTGTGCCATTTATGGTATTCCGATCTAATCRTTAAGTAATTCTAGTGCTAATAATATATGTTTGTGTTTGTATATTTTTTTAAAAAACATATATGCATGTAACTACTAAACAATAAGCTCTTTATTTGATATATTATTAGCATCATTTTTTAGCATAGAATTACATTGAAGGAATACTTAGTTTTTACCTTCCTCTTATGGATGATGATAATAACATGAAAGGGAACCTAATATCTCTGTTCCAGAGTAACATTTCTAGCAATACTGTAYGAAAATACTGGTTACATTAGTAATGAATTGATAAGAAAACACTAGTTACAACTTTGTACTGCCCTGTTAAATGTACACTACCTAAACTATTCTCCAAAACTCCTTGACAAGCCAACAAATTATARGACTTTTTCCATATAAATTCTCTTTCTCTTCTCATCTTCACAATACCTTATAATACCATTGCACTTTCCAGTAGTGCATTAAGCAATACATATACAATTCTCTTAAATGCTGTTTACATTTTTCATCATTTAGTTTCTCATGTTTCCATAGAGTATAAAAAGTATGCCTTTTCTTGGTAAGTGGGCAGTTTTCAATGTATTTGATGCTATATATTTGTGTTGGAGAATGTCACAAATCTTCAATCACCGCTCCTTTGATTTTTACAGTTTTTAGTTCCACTAAGAATTCATTTCACCCCACCAGAAGATTAACTCTGGCATATTAGTTAATAATAGAAATTCAACTGTGCCAGTGCAAGGTTGTTTAAACAGATTATTCAACTTGGACCTTTAGATGTATCATAGACCCAGATATATCTGAAGACCATCTGGTGGAACAAGGCACACTAATTAATAGGAATATAGTTGAGAAAGGCTTAGTATATTCATATTCCTGTAATTTCCTAATGCATTCCTGGTCAAGGAATTTATCATTGGAAAGTGGTAATGGAATACACATATAAAGCTAGTTGTAACTGCTAGGATAGAAAGGTATTCTGTAACCCCATCAGCATTTGGTATTAGCAAGAAATCTGATTCAGAGTTTTTCTATTATAGACACAATTGACCAAGTGTGACATGTATTTTCAAATTAAAAAGACTGAACTGTCAGTGGGGCTTCTTCAAAATGTTTGTCCTTAGGCTATCACTGTCTTCTTTCTTGGATACAGGCTCAGCACCTGGTTTTCATTCATGATCTGATCTTGTAAAGAAACAAACCTTCTTGATAACAGTGGGATTTTTTTTGTGAGACACAGGCATAGATGTTTAATAGCCACCAGATATTTCTTCTCCCCCTCCTTCCCCTCTCCGGAAATACTTTTATACATTATACAGTAAGCCCAGTGCTAGAGGACAGCTTACTGCGACTGCTGTTTTTGTGTGTTCCTATAAAAAGCCCTTAAAACATTCTGATATCTAGTGTCTGGATTTTTTTTTCTCTGTCAGATAACATGGGGTGACCCTGAAACAGCATTTTTAAATGCTGCAGAAATGTCCAATGTCCAACAGCATAAAAAAACCTGCTGATCTTCATGAATAAGAAGAGATTATCAATATCATTACTTTTGGTTTCTGTAGCTCAGACTGAATCCAAATTACCCTCAGCCTAGAACAATCAGATGAGCTTATTGTTGACCTTATGAATGTATGCATCAGTATTATTTTACTTCAGAACTATCATTTTATATTGCTGTTGGCCAGAATTGGTATATCCAGGGTAAGTCATACAAGTATTGCTGGGTATTTGAAAAACTAATTGTTGTGACTCTTCCTCTGCACGAGCTTGTCATGTTCATGGGTGTTTTTGACAATCAGAAGACCAGGCAGTATGCTACAGCCTATTCCTTGTAAAGTGGCCAGCATGTTTTGATGCCTGAGCTCTTGGATGTCAGATGGGCTATTGATAGGGGCTACAGGTGAAATGTGCTCCTGCTGTTTGGTTCAGGCTCCTTAAAGGGCAGATGGGGGCTTCTTCACAAAGTAGTATGCAAGTCCCCCAAAACTCGGCTCGCAGTAGGCGTTCAGTGTTCATGAAGGGCACTTTTCTCCTCTCTCTCTTTGTGGGAGGAATTTGGAACTTCTCCAGATGCTGCTGAGAAGGTGCCCTTGACCCCTTGTGCAGCATGCCATAGGCTTGGGAGAACTTGCTTCACCCTTCTTATAAGCTGGTTTAGCTTTCTTCCTTCACGGCTTGTGCTTCCATTCTTCATCTAGTACTGAAAATCAAGGAGAGTCCTGTGGGTAATGAGGAGAAAGAAGCTGTCAGTAGGCTAGCTGCTCAGGCTGTTCTGCACTAATGGGTATCAGTACTAAGGTCTCACTTTAGAAATGCTAAAATATTTTACTTTAACCTTCTGTAAACAGATTTTCTTTTACTCTTGGTTTTGAATGATATAGTCTGCTTGCCTTTTAGCAATTAATTTTAAAGGGTCATACAACTCCAAAACAGTTTGTTTAGTTTTTATTTAATTGAAATACTTTGAGCAAATCTTCTTCGAAGGATTTAATTTTTTTATTAATTAAAAAAAAAATGTGCTATGACTGGCCTTGAATTATTATATTTAAATTATTTGCACAGCTATTTCATTTCCCGGTTTGGTTTCCACCTTAAAAAAAAAAAAAAAAAAGTTAAATGACTCCTTTTTTAGTATATATGGCTTTAATCTAAAGCTAATCGTTTGGTCTTCTAAGCAGGAGTTATAATTAGATTACTCTTTTCATTTTTATAATTTACTATCTGTATTTACATTAGAGTTTTTTATAGATGTTATAGCTTTGAATTAGAATAAGTTAAACTGTCTCTTTCTGATCTGTCTACCTGGGTGAGAATAAAAATGTACTAGTTTTCTAAATAGGCTTTCATTTCACCCATTCATGCATAGTTTAGAATGAATCATAACACTAACACTCATTTAAATTCTTTACAATGCAAAAAAATGAATTTCCTCCTCTGTGAGAGTTGTGAAGAGAGGTGTAATATATAAATCAGCGTAGGTTTTTTTCCTCATATTTGAGGAATTTCTGGTCTTCTCCCTTCTGAAGATTAAAAATCACATCTCAGGTCAGGCCATTAAGTATCATCTATCTATCTCTGGGATTTGTAGGCACAAGAAAAATTGTAGCCCTGATCAGGGAAACAACTACAGAGGAAGAAACTGAAATTCTATATTAGTTCTGCTTGCTGAAAGTTAGGTGCTGTTGTGTTTTTCACTTGAACTCAAATACATTGCAATTCACTATATGAATCATAATGTCTAGTATTTTTTATGATAAACTGGGAAGGAGAAAAGTGCATGACATTGTGCTTTCATAACCTGCAAATTGTTTTGCTCTTTTTTTYTTGTGGTTGATTTAAAGTAGAAGATGGGAAGCTGGGCTTCTCTAGGTTAGCAGGGTTTTTTTGGCACAGTCAACCTAATAACAGAAGAATGCAAGTAGTCAAAATAAGCAATTTTTTTATGTACTTCTTGTTAAGAAGTACTTGGTGATCTGAACAGCATTGGTACCTAACCAATCGATTTTTAAAGTTTAATACAGATGAACAGAGTAATGATAAATGCAGTGGAACATAACAGCATAGAAAGACAAATCAGAATTTCTTTTTTGTCAGTAAAGTCCTAGTGGCATATCAAAATTAATTAAATGTTAATCTCCACTCTTTGCTATATGCCTGAAAATAGAACGCAACAGTGGAACACTTCTGTCTTCTGCTGCACAGTCCTCAGTAGGAGGGATAATGYAAAATGAAAGACTGTGTCCAAAATCTACGCAGTCATACTGACAGCTGAGATTCACAATTGACTCAGAAATGGAAGGGGTGTCTATTATTTTTATTTAGCATATTAAAGATTGAACATAGTCTATGAAACAAGAGGTATACAGAGTGAATTATTATTTTGCAAATTTCTACATTATTAAGGTGCATGAATAATTACTATTAACTCCCCAAACTGCAGTGAATTCTCACAGTTTTGCTGAATATCATCAGTACTATCAAGTACAGTGCCTATGTACCAAATGTCATTATGAATTCAATATTCACTGCCTTCCTGATACTTAAAATAACTGACAGCTTTTTATATTGCAATCTCTACAGGATAACAAACATGGAGCTTTCCACATGTAATGTTATTAGTACTATTCTCATTGTGTTTTAGGCGTATCAGTGTAAGAAGTATGATTTCATTATGAGTGTGCTATAAAGCTTTTTATAGTCCTGGAAAATGAGCTTAAAAAACCTATCCTCGAGGTGAGAAATGAGGCTTACTGGTGTGTTTGACACAGGAACTTGGAGATGTTGTCAAAGTCTGAATACTRCTGAGTTACTGGAACTAACCAGTCCTGCTCTATGTCTCTTGCTCATGACGGTACAATGCAAGTTCAGGATGAATTACTGAGAATAAAAGAGAGATTATGACTCTCTCCATCTTCTGCTCAACCAGCAGGCTCTTGTGATGCAAGGCCTTGTAGGAACAGGCTGTGGCTCCAAGATCTTCCATGATTGGCATCTTCCTGGGTTTAGATTGCATAGGCATCCACAAAATGAGGGGAAGAGACAGACAGACAGACAGAAGCGCTATGTGGGGACATCCAGATGTGGGCCAGGTATGGCTTAGACATAGGCAGTGTGATCCTCCCACTTTGATGTAGCTTTCTGCAGCTCCAAGCCTGTGCTGGCCCTCAAGCCAGCAGAGTGACGAAGGAATATGCTCTGGGCAACAGCATCGGATTTTGCCTTTCTTGGAAGACCCCAGGTCACCAAGCAACTTCTGAGCGACCCATAAATAGTGTTGCCCACTTGCTGGGGATCACTACAGCACCGCTGCAGAGAAGGAAATGTTACAAGGAAGCGTGCTTTCTTGCTTTTTAACAAATTGAAAAACTGAGGGATAGTTTGGTTTCAAGTAAACTGTCTCCTAAACAAGTGAAACTTGGATCCACTTTGAAAGGGAGATAGAAAAAGTATTTGTCTATTTGATATTTACTTCCCAGTCCAGTGCCACGTTATCCCTCTTGGCTTCTTTCAGAAATTAAAATCAACAGCATCAGGCTTCAATATAGGTCTTGAAATACAGATGTTGCTGGAAAGCATAACAAGAAGTGCTTAAGTAGYCACGTCATATGGAAACTGACTTTTTCTTTCCTTGTCTCTATTTTTCCTTCTTTCACAGATGTGGAGTAGTGTATGGAAAGCAAATGAATAATTAAATTGCATGGCTGTTGTTTGAACTGCTGCCTGTTAGTGTGTCTATTTGCTGGCTGAGTTCATTAGACCACAAGCTTAATATTGGCTAGATTAAAATCAGAAGTAGGCATGACACCTCTTAGAGTTAACAAAAGATTTCATTTCCATTCTTGTTATATTTCACAATCAGTGGTAGTTATCTGCTAACACGTACTTTGTCCTGACATATGTCAGCCTGGGTATTTTTAATTACATTTATTTTGCTGTGATTATTTTGGAATAGATTAGGTTGCAGACTTATTACATTGACTAATAACTTGCATGAATATATTCATTTAATACTGTTGCACTTCTGCAGTGCTGGTCTTTCTTAATAATAGAGGAAATTCATTATAATGAAGAGTTTTCATGTTTGTGCCATTGTCCTTGACAATCATTGATGTATTCAAATTGTTGATAGGCCAGCTTGGGATTTGGCAGTTTAGAGGTGGAACGGATGTTTTCAATCCTAAATCCTCAGCAGTACATAAGATTGCTGAGATCACTTTTTTTTGTGTTGACTAATATTGTCTAACTTGTTTCGGTGTAGTCCCACTCTGCCTGAATCCATCTGTTATCGCTTCCAAACCCTTTGGGAAAGGGGCTGTCTTTTTGTTCTAATTGCACTGTGGTTTATTGCAATGGTGTCCTAATCTATGAAAAGGTCTCCAAAGCGCTTCAGTAAGASAGATGAACAAGAAGATTGCTGGCACCCACTCAGTGCTGAATGCAGAGAGTAGGCATGCATCTCTTACTGCTTGCTTGAGTCTCCCTGGACGATAAAGGAGACTCCAATATGCTGGGTACGCTGTGCGTGCTGTAGATGGCCACTCTTTCTACACAAAGCCTCTGAATTCCCTCTTTTCCCTCACCTAGTGGGGCAGCAATTGGCAGAGACAGGTTTCTTCAGCTTGTAAATAGAATATGAGAGACGGAGAGAAAGAGCAAGGGACCAAGCATGGGAGAAGTGGTTTGTTCTATAATTAGTTACTCTAGAAGTATCTAGTCAATCTTTTCCACTTCTTCCTGCCACTGTACAATCTGCCTTTTCTCCCATTTCTGAAYAGCAGTTTTCCATTCTGACTTTCAGTCTTGCGCTTCTGCTTAGCCCTGGATATTTATCTACTGAGATGGATGAAGCATACAAACAAGCCATCTACAGTTGCAGACAGGCCTAGAAGCAGAACTACTTGCGTGTCACTTTTATGAGTCTGTCAGAGTCTCACTGTTATGTGAAATACTTTTCCCACGTTGGTCTCCATTTTATATGAATTTAGCTGAAGGCAGAGAAGCAGCTATGAAGTTAACTCCTCTGTTATATGGTATAGGAGTATCATATAATGCAAAGCAGCAGTCAGATTTACCTTAATTAGATATGACCATCCAGACCCATTAATACTTAATGGAAATCAGAGTGTCGAATAGCCTTATCCAGGATGTGCAATGGTACTCCAGAGCACTATAAACTGCTTTAAATCCTGGATTCCTCAGAGATCAGCAGTCTTCCTGCAGGCCACCATAACAATTGAAATCGACTGAGGCTCGCTCTAACAGCTTTCTAATCAAATTGGAAAAGACTATTTTCAAGGGAGGAAGATCATTGTCAAAAACACTGTCAAAAATAGTTGGCTTTCTGGTTACTCAGCAAATCTCATCATCTGTTTTATGGCAAAGAAGTGGTGAATCGAATGATGTGAAAAGCTTATAAGTGGAATAGGAAGATTTATATAAAAATATTTTTGGTCTTCTATTTAATAGGTTTTATAAAAATGTATACTTTCACTTTACATCTCAGGAGTCTTTGGTTAAATGCATCTTTACCTCACTTTGAATTAAGAAAAATAAATCTCACTGATTATACTTAGCTTCTGAAGCTGAGATTATATTGCTACTTGAAAAATGTTATTTTCTGTAGAAAGACTCAAGAGGATTATTAGATCTTAAAGATGGTTAATACAACCTAAAAAATGTTAGGCTTCTGCTCCTGTTTTAGTTGCTTTCTCCAGCCAGTGAGCTTGCTCTTCCTTAGCATTGTAATCACATCCTTCAGCTACTTCCATAACCGCCATTAGGTAGTTTCTTGGCTTTCCAGCCCTCGTGTCTCTCTTGAACTACTAGGCTATGAGACCGATGGAATAGTCACAGGATAGAGGGATATATACCATTGCTGCCACGGCAATCCAGCTAGTCTTCTAAGCCCGTTATTGCTTTCATAGACGCAACAAACAGGAAAATGAGAGACTTCGAGCTTAGTCAAGGACCTCTGTCAGTATACTGCAGCAATTTTTTATCCCTTTCTAGTTCACTCACACATGAAGAATTAATCCATAATTACAGATATTGAATTTGTGTGTGATCAATAGGGTATTTCAATCTCAGAAACATAAAAAGCTGACAAGATATAATAGATGCTCTTAGTTCACAGAATATTATGTAGAGTAACTAAGTGGACTTCCAGAGTTTTTCAGTCTTCTCATCAACTCTTCAGTAAAGATGGGGAACAGACGTTTGTGCAACTATGCAACTAAGTGCTAAGTTGTGGTTCATCGTGCTTTGTCTTTTGAACAGCTTGCTTTTGAATTTGCTCCATCTTACAGCCAGAGCTGCTGCACACTGCTGAACAAAAGACAATAGGAATGAAACAAAGTCAAGGGAATTCAATCCCTGCAGCTGGCAAGGCTGAATACTTTGAAGTGATACTCTGTCACATCCCTGACTCTTGCATCTGAAACAGGATAACTAAACAGATTAACTACTGTTGAGTCTGTTTGAGGCAGATGAACTTAGTGAACTGTGGGACCCAGGTTTCTCTCTCCTTTCCTGAACCAGACAGATGAGAGCTTACTCTCTTCAACCCAAATCTCAGCTCCAGCAAGTCCTCAGAAAGCAAAAAAACAAACAATAACAACAAAAAATCTTTACAGGTTTTCTCTGTCCTACTAGTCCAGCTAGAAGTTACCTAGCACCCCACATGTACATACATACTGTGAGTCTCTGCGGCAGCTGCCCCGAGACCCTCAAGTTTCTCCCTGCAGATGCTGGCACCCACACCTCTTGTCCTACTCACTAGCTAGACCAACTTCAAGTTCCCTAGCAGTTTGCACCCATGTGGGCTCAGAACAGGGAGCACACTAGCACAAAATACAGTTAGAAATAGTATTTAATAAGAGTATAGGAGAGACTAGCAATCAAGTGCAGAGCTCAGACAAACCTACTGAACAACTGTCTGTTTATATGTGACTGAACCTTTTCTTCACCCCTCCTTTCCATTTTCCCATGCTGCTTCCTCCTCAGCCTGCCTCAGTGCCTCCTTTTATTCTCTTTTGTCCCCTACCCAAAACACCCCATAAGTATACCATAACCCCAAAAGTCTTTCTACTGCATCCTGAAATTCTCTCCCCCTGCATCCTGTAATAAATTTACCTCTTTAGGCAGTAATCCCCCTTCACCTGCATGACATTCCAGAGAGAGTTTCTTTTGTTGAGTCATCTTGGTGGATTTCAAACCACAGACTATGGCCTATTTCRTTTCCTCTATGTGAACTTTTTGTGCTTTCTCTTCTTCGCTGATCAGATCACTTGTGTTCCTCCATCTTTTGTTGTTCTTCTGGTGATGAGCAATTTCCTTAACCTCTGAACAGATAACACAACAGAGTCAGAATCCAGTTGTAGAGGACTTTCTCTGTCTATAAATATCCCATGGAATAATTTACTCAAGAGATTATAAAAACAATAGAACAATAGAATTGAAAGAGAAGGACCCAGATGAGGAACGAGGTCCAACACTCTAGCCACAGTTGAACAAAAATCTGGGCATACTGGGCCTATACATAAACCTCTAAAAAGAACACAACTTCAGGTATTGAACAAAAATTGTGGTTGGAACTGGTCAGAGTGAACTCCAAAAAGACTACTGTCCCCAAATAGTGATTTCAAGAAAGGAAGAGTCTACACCTGAGAGAGATGGGAACACCTTGTTGAAGTTTTGGAAGAACAGTCAAACAAATTCGCAAATCATAAGCACTATGTTCTGTTTTCAGCGTTATTTATATCACAATTTTCAAATATGATTTTGGGTAGCATGAAGAGGAAAGACAGTTATGAAGCTGTGAAGACAGTGGCAAGGCAAAAGGAGCTAAAGTACCAACATATRCACAGACCAAAAGGATGTCTGCTTTCTTGGGTGTCTTGTTTCTAACAAATTAGTTGTTCACTGTTGTTTTTATTACTGAACTGTAGAGCTGCTAAACTCCTGGGTGTTGCAGAAGTTTAAGCATCTATGAATTTGCACAATTTGTAATGGAATTTGTTGTATATAGGCGGGTTGCATACACAGAGGCAGTTTATTTATAGAGACCTATAACCACGCACTRTAGGTTACTGAAGTATGCAGGATGAACAACTGTAATAATAATGACATAATAAATTTCTAAATTGCTGTTAGGGAGTAAAGCTTGGGCAGGCTGGTTGCAAGGGTACAAGCATTTTCTTATAATTGGTCTATAGCCATGTAAGTCAAAGTATTTTCTCTCTCTCTCTCTCTCTCTCTCTCTCTCTCTTTAATCAGTGCATATACATATAGGTACCAAAGTCTATACAAGCTTTATATTTTTTTAATTAACATTCCTTTTGCTGTGCAACAAATTTGAAAAATGATGTGTGTGTGTGTGTACATACACATATATACATAGTTTTATCTGCCATTCTTTTGGAAAAGTCTAAAAAATGGCTTTTTAGTTAATTTTGTTGCCTGTTAAGAGAATTGAACCTGAGACTTGAAATGAGTGCCACTTGTATTTTCACTACACAGACTCTTCTGCTTATAAAATGTGATTACCAGAACCCAAGAAACACTTGCACTTCTTGATGCTGTGAATCAAGTAAATTGACTCAAGGAAATACTGGATTTCTGTATGTGTCTTATGAACATGAATCACTGGCAATAGAAAGCTCAGTACTTTTTTAGCATCTCACCCATGCACCTATCATCCCCATTCCATCTCAAATTCCTCATAACTCCTTTTTTCTCCTTTCTTTTTCTTCTCACCTTAGTTTATTTTTCATCTTCTGTRTACAGTTTGCATTACTGTCTCTTCCAGCCAGCTCTGCCTTCCCCAGAGGGCCCCCGTCAGAGGGCAGCTGCCCATTCTGCTGCCAACAGGGCTTGTCAAAGTGGATGGAAGTGATGATGTTAATAGTTCTGCATCTGGGAAATATATGCAAGGCCATGATCAGTCCACATGTCCTTCTGTATGTGTCAGCACCATAAACTGCTGCAGGAATCGGATATTATGCGGTAGCCTGTTAGGCGTTAAGGCAAGGCACAGTCTCCTTCAGCTTCCCAGGGGACTGTACTGTCGAGCATCTGAACTGTACCCTGGAGGGTCAACTGAGAAAGTCTTTAAATGCTGTAGCATGCCAGGCCTTTAAAATCTGTGAAGATGACCTATGTCATTCTCGTGTGCTGGTGTTCAGTTTATCCTGGTTAGTTGCCTGGTGCTACRACTGGTTTACCATTTCATTACTTTTTCAAATTCAGTAACTTGTGTTATACCAAATGCTTTAGATATCTAGAGCTTGGCACAATGCAAACTTTTTGGTTTCCATACTTAGTGTATCTCAGAGAGTTACCTGACCTCTGAGATTTCCAGAACTGACAGAGAATTTAAATGGAAGAAAAAAAAATCCAACAAAAACTAACATAAATAATTTGTTACGAGCACATATAACTCATGGGACTTCTGGCTGCTATAATATCCTTTTGCAGTAAAACCCACAGCTTTTTCTTATGTAGCAAACCTCAACCTAAGGTGCACAACCTTGATAAAGTACGGAAAGTAAGGAATATTAAGGTTAAAAAAAAAAAGTGTGTGCATGCCTAAATTATTCATAGACTACAAAAATTCACAGTGAAACACTTTGTGCCTGAATAAAGAGCCTCCATGMATGCCTTTCTTTCAGTGAAAGCACTTTCTGCCCCTGCTGTTTCTTCGGACTTAAAACTGTGTTCGCGGGGCATTTCTCTGGTTTCTACAGAACAAACGCTCAGTCTCGTTGACTGCCACTCCACAGTCAGTTAACGACTGTTTTGAGGAGGGATTTGGCAAATGTCCCTGGCGTATCACACAGGGAAGCCCTCAGGTCGCCACCGGGGTGCAGGTACGGTCACGGCGGAGGGTCTGTCCGGCAGCACCGTGACGGCGAGCGCTCTCGCGGTGAAGGGACTGCGCGTCTCCCACGCAGCATTCTCCTGGAGCTGCGTCTCGCCTTCCACCTCCGGGCTCCTCCGCGCGTGTCCGTGCAGCGAGGGCTCCAGGTCCATGCCATGCAGCGCTGCTGTGGGGAGCTCGTGGAGGGCAAACCAGGCACGAGGGTTAGGTGAAGCTGTGCGGGCTCACGTCAAACCCTGGTAGAGATGTTTGGGAACAGCCTGCAATTCAGAGATTTTCCAAAGTGTCTGAAAATATCTGATGCGTAGTTATTGCTGTACCAAGTCAGTGTGTTATTCTGCTGTCTCCATGAGAACTAGGATTTGACTCAAAAAAAAAAAAAAAAGGGAGCGTTTTTTCTTTTCTAAATACTAAATAGTTAGATGCTGGTAATGAACAAAGGTAAGGTAATGGGAATTATGAATATCGCTGAACCTAGCCTGAAGACAGCATCATGAGCGAGTAGGTGGCCAGCAAACCAGATGAATGAAGTTGAACAGAGAAAGAACGTTAAAGAAATGGCAAATGGTTTGAACCGTTAATGGTACAAAACCACTTCATATAGCAATAGACAGGATAAAATGCCTCTTTGTCAAGGATATACAATAATCTTCCTGAAAGCTGCCGTGCATATAGTCTCCTTTATTCTACTCATTGGTTCTGCATAGGCACAGGTCATATCTGGTTAGCCAGATTAGAACTTGTGAAAATTGTTTTTTCTCATTGGCCTCTGAAAAGCGGTATCATATGCTATTATTCATATAGTCTCTAACACCATAAGCCCTGATCCCAGCCTTTCATGATACAGAAAAGTGGAGGAGACAGTCCAGGCTCGCAAAGCTTATGCTCTAAAGATAGGAAGAACTGTAAAACACATGCAAAATGTTACCGTGCAACCACAAGTATGGATTTTGTATTTCTTTAAATTGGGATAGGAGAAAACAAAATGATTTAATTAAAAGAAAAGAAGGAAGAAAGTAAAGGAAGGAATACAGGAGAGAAATATCTGAACAGGCTGATAGAGAGATTGTGTGGTTTATACGAGAAAACAAAAGGAATTGCTGGAGCTAGCAGCTAAGTAGAAAGACAAACAGCATTCAGAGTAAATACTACAGAAAATGGCTTTGTATCACCATCAGTGGTGAAGGTCAAAGCCTAAAATGTTTCTGCAGCTGTTCCTGCCAGTATAAATCTCTGGCTGCCACTATTCAAAATAAATCCCAGATACTATTTAAGTGATAGCTGGCATATACATTTCAGAATTTTAGGAATGCTAAACTTTCTTCAGGCATCATCTARCAAACTTATTTATGATAGAAGTGAGCTTTCAATGACACACCTAGTTGGAAAATAATCTTACTTTTCTGTAGTAGTAATAGCAGAATGATTAAATAACTACCCTGAAGTAATGCATCCGTTTTGTTATTATATTTTCTGTGTGTATTCTTATTTATTCTTTCTATGATGTCATTGTAGTGCTCTCCAGACATCTAATATACTTTTAAAAATTCCAAAGGCTCATTTTTAGAAGAGAATAGGCAGTAAGGAGCTTCTGTCCAATAAGCCTTCATTTTGCGGTCTGACAGACAAGGCAAAAAATGTACCTGTTAAAGTAAATCTGATTTAGCAAATCACTTTTCCGCTCTTGATGTCTAAGCTACTTGGTTTAAAGCAAAATCATACACGCCTAAATAAGTTGTCATCTCCGTAATAACTGCAGGATAGACAGTCACTGTAACCTGTGACAGTCAAACTTGATGGCTGGAGAAATCCTCAGCTGACAAACAGAAAGAAGCAATGATCCTGCCTTGACATTCTGACAATATTCCTTCCTTAAGTACATAGTTAAATTCAGTGTCAAACCTTGCAATGGAAATGGCATGTTGAAATCACTGTGAAGCGCTGTTGATTTGTCATTCTGACCTTGTGGGTCAGCAGTGATCTCCAATACCTAAAGAATAAATATCTCTTCCTTTCTTGTACCTGGTTTAGAGAAAAATTCAGATATGGAAAAAAAATAATAATAATTTGCTTTGTATTTTCTTTCCTCATACTGTGGAAATCAGGATTGTTTTTTGTCCTGTCTACTTGACTGTTTGGAAAAACTCCAATAAGTCCTGCACGTTCACCGCTTTCCTAACAGCCCTGAGAAAACCYAGGTGAACACAGTCTTAGTTTCCAGTGGTTTTACAGGTTCCACTTGACTCTCAGATGAGCCACAGACTGCCTGATGGCAAYAGGCAGGGCCCTGCAGGGCCACCAGGCACCATCAAACACTCATGATTTGGCGATGTGAACTGAGGAAAGCTACGGGGATACTTACTGCACATGGCTGAAAACATCTACGCAGGRAGGAAGGCTGTCTTGTGAGGAGACTGTTTTAACAAAGCCATTTTCAACAGTATAACCATATTTGCAGTCTCTCTGGAGTTAGAAAATCACTGCAGTACCAGAAATTTAATAACCCCCCTGGTGGATTTGGGCTCTTCTATGCTGACTGATGCATAGGGAAATGCTGTACAAAGCTTTGCTGTCCTCACTTGTTTCCAAACAACTGTGAAAACTTTGCAGCTTCCAACCTTTCAGGGACACTTTTGGTGTGTAAATTTTGCTTCATTGAAGGGCAGAAGTAGGCAGGAAAAAATAAAAGAGCCCCCATTTAACTACCAAAGAGAGCCAGTCTTGCAAGCCGGTGAGTTGGCAAGGTCTTACCTTTCTTACCTTGAGACAGGATGAATGTATGCCGTTCGATTTTAAAACAGCAGAAAAGCAATCAGCTGCTCCTGTAACTTCCTGTAAGTAAACAAACAGCTTCACAAACTGAATTTTAAAAGGTCAGATTCTTACAGCTTTGCCCTCCTTTAGTTGCTTTACCCAGCAAAGCAAACAATTGCACTCCGCTGACCAGAGCAGCCTTACTCTTCACCCAGGTCTAGTCTGGCTGTGATATATGTTCTGGACCTGGGGTTGCAGCGTTTGGTGCTCAGCCTCCTGTGGGTTTATTCTTGACTGCTGAGGTGATGTCCTAAATACCCCATGCCATATTGACACTTTATCAGCTACCTCTTGGTTGCTTGGTTTTCTTTTTAACAGACACGTAGCTTCATTTGCTTTAAAGATGAAGAAAAAAAGAGTATTATATCCAATGCCCTTTCTCACATAAATGAATAAAGATTACTTTTCTGCTGGGCAGCCATTTTATATTGAGTATCTTAATTATACTGAGCAATGCTAGAAGATACAGGAAGCTCTTCCTTTTTATTAGTTTGTTTGCTGGTGGATACAGAACTTGTAAAACTGTTCTGCTTCAGCAGGGTGCGAGATGACCCCTGTTTTTTTCTTTATTTTATTGAGTCAAACATTCAAGGTCTAACTGTCACACAGACTGTCTGCTTTGACTGTGACTGTCTGCCAAGTGCAGGGCTTAGGGAAGCCCAAACACCCCAAAACCATTTAAAGATGCATGGAGTATCCCCAACTGCAAATACTACTCTTTTGCTTTGTTATTCTTTGCTAATGTGTGTGTAATCATAGCTAATTTAGGACAGTCACTCTGATCTTGCAATGGCAGATGCATTAGCTGCCAAAATACAAGAATTTGTAAGGAATAAATTAGAACCAGACATAGAACTGTTTGCCTATGAATTGCATGCAATCTGTGACCATGTCATTTAACAGAAGCAGTGAAAATTATTTCTTTTGAATCTTGAAGGAAACATAAGTAGAAAACCTGCGGCTCCCCTTAAAAATGTAGCTCTAGAAAATGCCCTATCAATTTGATTGTAGGTGATCTTGACAGAAGATCTGACAGTATGTTTGTGCAGCTGCTGTGATAYAAATTAACACTCTGATATGGAAGGGATCCACACATTCCCCCTAAGGGTTTAGAACATGGGTGACTTCAAAGTAAGGCAGGTGACTAAATTAAGCCTCGACATCTTTCTCCTGCAACCTGTATAGTAAAAGATGCATTGGAAAGGTTGAGTTTCTACAAGGAAAGGGTGCCTTTAATCTACAGTGGTTATTACTTGGCTATGGTTTTCTAATCAATAACCATGGCACTTTTCCCTGCACATAATTATGTGATTAGATTACTGTCATTTAAAAATAGAGAAAACTCTGTGCATGTGTAAGACCATCTGAAAATATGTATCTAGCATCCTTGAATATTTCTTAAACATGTACAGTACATTTGTACAGGATATATTGCATAAGGGTTTGTAAGAATATTTTTTCAGCTCCTTTTCTGAACTGGAGAACTTTTAAGCTGAATTGGATTATCTCCTTTTCCCATGCTAAGGAAAGTAAAACATTTTTTCCTGCCACTATATGAATCCAATTCAGGTATCTTGCTACTGCTGCTGCCTGTTACTGGTATTAATTAGCCCTTATGTTGTGCATTGCTCCCCTAGCCCTCAAAGTCCGTTACAAAGAAGGTTGGTATCATTACCTGTGTCCTATAGGTAGAAAAACTGCAGTGAAACAGAGAGAGGCACAAAAATTATTTTGCCCTCAGCCACTGAACAGGATCAGGAGGCAAATTTAGGTTTCCTGACTCACAGTATCATGCTGTTTATATTAAATCCCGCTGCTTCTTGATAGACTGTCACCTTTGCATTTGTTGTACAAAACGTTGAAAGCTACCAATAAAATAACTGGCTACATTTTGTATTACATTTAAAGAAAGCTCATAAAGTCTGTCTCTATTTTTTGAGACAGAGGTCTCAAAAAGAAAGACAGATAACAGTCTGACTAAGCCAGATCTGATTTGGCCTGTGGCATGGAAGTTTCTTTATCTACCCTTTTTGCAAGGCACCTCAATCTGGTTCTAAACATTTCTCAGTACAGCTGTGCAGTCTCCTCACCTCCTCGCCCACAGTATAGCTGTGCAGTCTTGGTGGCTTCAGCAGTTCATAACAAGTTCCCAGAATTGCTTCTGATGTCTTAAAACTTTGAGATAGAAAACATGAGCTTCGCACTTCGCGTTCTGTACAATAACAAATGAACCGCTATTTGATATTTCTGTAKTTTCTATACGACAGTGGACATTAAGGATAATTTTCTGGAAAAMGAACAAGTCCTCTGCAGMGGGCAGTGGGAAGCTGGCCAAAACYAACCATAAATGCTTCCACAGCAGTGCGAAACCTCTAAAATATAAGACAGATRTGATAGAGTGCCCAGGAAAGGAAAAGACTCTTGACATGATGGCTCCTGAAGATATACAGCAGTCTGATATAAATCAATGGAGTAATGCAATGCGTAGCTATAAAATCTACAGGAAGGCAGAGTAAGTCACAGAGATATGGARCTAGCAGTATACTTAGAAATTTTGCCGAAGATGCCTTACACAAGCTAGGGCGGACACATCCAAGGTGGAGAAGATTAGGAAGCAGAATCTGCATGTACACCAGTACTCAAGCTACTACACAATTTGCGATGTTTTATACACACTCGCTTCACCAACTGGAAAAGGATTTTGACTGCAGAATGTTGATGAAGAACAGACATTATCAAGGGAAAAGCAGAAACTGTATTTGAGTGACTTCAAGATGCAGAGAAGACTTTAATAGAAAGATTCACTGCTGAACCACCATTTTCAATGTGATGGCAAAATTTTTATTTGTTAAAGAATGAAAAATTATTGAATACCAWCTCTCAGCTCTTCCTTTTGGTTAATAGCCTACTCACCAAGTAACTGATGGTGTCATGCTAGAGAACAGTGTGTATAAATTATTTGTGAAAAGAAGCAAATAATATATTCTTTTACCTGAGTTAGTCATTATCATCATCTGTAAAAGTTAGTTCTCTAGTTCATATAATCTTACCAAATCAAACATGAAGGGAAATAAGAAATAAAAAGACAGGCTTTTATCATTCTGGCATTTGTCTTCTGAAAATATATGAAATAATGCCGTTAATGGGGGCGRCAGTGCTTTAATGTTTAAAAGCTTCATGTACTGACACTGCAAATGGTCCATACATAAAAGGAACACCTAGAAAAAATCAGATTTACTGCCTCAGGACATCTCCATCTTTCTCCTATTCTGTTACAGTGGTTGGCTTTCACAGAAATGGTTCTTGTTTCACTGTTGTGTTGAAACGTTTCAATGCTCAGCTTTGTGGTTCTCATTTAAGTTTGCAGTATGGGGACAGTAGCATAATTCCTATTAGTTCTTCCCTAAAACCATCTTTCAGGGGATAATAAAACACATAACTGAACGTAAACGTCTAGGTCTAGATAACCTGAGCTTTCTCATATCAGTAATTCAGCTTTTTAATGAAAAAAGAAAAACAGTAATTTTATTGACATTCACTTTGCATAATTAATACAATGAGTCAAAAAATATATAAAAACTAAGCAAGAATAACCTCGAAGTATAACCTCAGAATGATTCTCTCTGAGGAAATACCTCGTTGTTAATTATACCTGGTCTTGGTTCTGTGAAGTTTATTTTAACGAACATAAAATGGTGGCTAAAATTAGGAAGGTTTTTGCTTAATTCTGAATCTGTATTATTTTCTTTTGATTTCTGCTTCTGGCCATAATCAGGAAGCCACTGATGATCTGGAAGCAAATATATGGCTACACCTACATTAGCGAGCAGCTAACTCAGTAGGACCATGGCATTAGATTAAAGCAGTTGGTGCTGGAGTCCCTGTGTTACACACACTGTGGCATTTTCCTTCAGGCTACATTTAGCCTGGTCTGCAGGACTGAACAGCCTCCCCATGCCTGCGGTATGAAACTGTCTGAAGGACGAATCACTGGTCCACACCCATTAGGGTTGGGAGAGTATTAGATCTGCACCTGAAGCAGAGACTCCTGTTTAATTTCTTCTGAAAGAAATCTAGTTCTCGTGTACCAAAATTGTTCTGCAAAATGATCCAAAACGGTAATACAGACACAATCTGTGCCAGTCAACAATATGCATTCTTTTTTCCTATCTTGCTGTAAGTCTTACGTTAACTGGAAAACTTCACAAGCTTCTAGTTTAAATTTACAAAACCAAATTGCTTTCACTTCTGAATGTAACTTCAGCTGGAGGTATCATGCATAGATATTCCATGCATAAGGCATGGACCAAAATCATACGCGCTCAGTATCATACCTATGTGTGGCTTCATTTATTATATAACACAAACTCAGGGGGTTGGTATTAAGAACAGATTTCCAGAATTTCACTTTAAATGCACATAGAACAAGTTATGTATAGAGTGGCAGTGTGAATTTTGAATGCACTGCATATTGTCATTTTCTATAGAAGTTAATTGTTTCTTCATGTTATTTTAATTTAAATATTTTCATTATTGTGCTGACATTTTTGTTAAAATAGTGTATTTTCTCTCAGATCTCTTAAAAAAAAAAAGATTTTGGAGGCTAGATTAAGTGGTAACCACTTATTATTTGTATGCCTTCTAATATAGTCCTAAATTCCCCATTTCTTAAATCATCAGTATCAGTCTTTTAAATCTATGCCAGCTATGTTTGTGCCTTTAAACATGTCTTCTTTCACTGAAGACTGAAATATATAGTTAATTTTTACAAACAGCATGACCTGATGGGATATATGCTGTAAAACTAAAAAAAAAATTAAAGATATTTACTGGGACCTCAGAGCTGCAGAA
>NW_028186745.1:2028385-2038574 GCF_003343005.1 Rhea americana
ACCCAATGACCAGATAAATGGCCTCGGTGATAAGAATCATTTACCAAGTAAGAACATGTTAGCACTCTGTTAGGACTTGCTATACATTCTGGAAAACCACTGTTTGCTTTAAGAAAGCCGACAGTGTAGAAGGTGTCCGCGCCTTCTGTAAGAGCAGCCGTTGAAGTAGGACGGTAGCTGTGTGTGCGCAGCAAGGGTTATTTTTAATAGATAAAACCTGCCTTTTCAAATCAATAGACACTATGCAGGCTTTCATTCCGGACTGTAGCTTGTTCCATATGCTGTCAACTGTAACCAATAAATCTAAACATATATTTACTCTACATGCTCTACCACTGTGTTTTTAGGAAAACGCACGAGTTCTAACAGCAGTATGAATGGGCAATAAACCAGGACCATTTTGGAAACAAATCATTTTTCCTTTTCTTAAAAAACAGTACGTGCTGCCAAGATAGATGAAGAAATAGGGGATCAATATAAGGTATTAATCTCTTCAGCATTACAATTATACACAATCTTTTAAGCACATGTCTCGAGCTAGTGAATTATTGCATTTGAAGTCAAGCTGCAGATTAAACTTGCAGAATGAAGAGAGAGGGAGGCAGCCAAAGAGAGGGAGAGAAATGAATCTATACAAGGGAAGGGGAGTGACATTTTGATTTGACACATTAGCATCTTTATATTACTGTTCTACCAGTAAAGAGCCTCTCTGGAGGTGTATGAAAGATTTTGTGCTTAAAATCAAACAGGCAAAATAATCTTCTTTGCTGTGTAGATTAATGTTAGGAAATTTTCCGTTGCTTGTCTATGGCAATTCTGACTCTTTCTGCATACATTTAAAACATATTTGTGTTTTGTATTTTTCCTATTTTCCGAAGTCTATGTCCCTAAAATTTGCTAGTCACTGTGGGAGGGAGAAAAACGGTCAAAGCTTGGTACCTCATTTTTTCTCAAATTGAAGTACCATCCGCACTTGTCACAATCTCAGAACTGAAGTCACAGGGAGGCAGAGGAGTCTTCAGGTGGCAAGCACAGACATGAAGATAAAATAAATTCAGGTTCCAAAGACACAAGTGAGAAAGAACTATAATTTAAAAGACTCTATCTATCTATTATTTAAAAGACTCTCATGGTAGTACTTCTATCCAGCTCCAGACTCACTTTCTTCTCTCAGTCTACTCGTCTACTAGTTCTCTAAGTCTACTTATGGTTATCTTGGCGAAGTTTTGTTGTACTTTATGCCATGTCCTGAGTCCATCCTTGTTATAATCCACTTTTTCATTGCCCCCTTGAATCCCATTTCTACACAGCCCCACTTTCACTGGGTACCCATTCCTATCTTCCTATATTTTCTGATTATCCATTGGACTCTTAGACACAGCTCCCATTGGTGATTTCCCTATTTCTTCTAAGAATAAATTCAGAATTCATCCTTCTGCTAGTCTGCACTTGCCCAGTTTTCCAGCTGTAGTTGCAACTGGGATGGCAAGTGCTGATTGTCCTTCAGACAGACAGCAAAAAAGGCAAAAAAAAATGAAGCTTTATCTTTAACTACAAACTCTCATAACTTTGACACTCCCTCCTTTATAATTTGAAGATAGGAATTTCAGAAACCAGAACAGAAGAGAGGAAAAACAATCAGACTGCAGCAGTTATTTTCTGGATCAGGAAATACCAGTCTGTTTGCAGAACCAGTAACTTCTGTGAAGAATGTAAGACACAACTGCAGGCAAATTTACTGCTTTAAAGA
Organism: Rhea americana; assembly: GCF_003343005.1. NCBI lineage: Eukaryota > Metazoa > Chordata > Aves > Rheiformes > Rheidae > Rhea > Rhea americana. The sequence goes on from NW_028186745.1 coordinate 2,030,136, forward strand.
CTGCTACAAGCCAACACAAGGTTACTTCTCTTTGTCTTTTCGTTTCCCCTTTTTTCAAATTAACTACTATAATTCTATATGAGGTTTATTTTGTTTGGTTTTTTTGTAGGATACAAGTCAGATCCTTTTTAATCTTTATATATTCTCAGCCTTGATGACTCATATAGCAATGAGTTCCATTGTCTATTTTAGAAAATTGTGAATAGATATTCCACTTACCAATTTATAGCCTTCCATCTCTCAGTTTCCCTTGCAGGAGGAAAGTTCATTTAAAATTGTCTGAAGCAATCTAATTCTGCTTTTTCTTAATTTATATTTTATTTGCTCAAACAGTGTTGAACTTAATGATGGGCTCTGTGCACTCTGTGTCCGGTCTCCCCGCAGTTCCTCGCTGCCCTCTCTGCTCTTCTGTAGCCTACATAACTTCTATCATCTGCACCCTTTCCTGGGCCACTACTTGTCCCTTATTCCAGATCGTGACTCTAGTAGATAATGTTGATCTTAGCATGGGATTTTGAGGCATATCTGTTTTACTGCATTGGATATTGACTCTTTGATGTTACTCTTTCTCTTCAATCTCTTAGACAATTTTGGTTCCCAGTATTACTTTTGTTTACAAATATTTCCTACACTTAGTAATTTCCTGTGCAGGATCTTGTCAAAGGCCTGAATAAGCTGCCTGCTCTCCGTTACCTCGGTGACACTCACTGAATTTTAGCACATTAGTGAGACTCTTCAGAAAAAAACTGCAGGTTAGGCTTTATTACATCCTGGTCTTTCAGGTACTTTATTATTCTATTTTTTTGATCATTAAATTATTTTCCTGATACAGATGCAATGTTTACTCATCTGTAACTTCTTGGATCACTTATGAAGCCTTTTTAATTAGAGACATAAAATYTGCCACCCTCTAAGTTACTGATACAGTAGCCATTTTTAATTAAAACCTGTGCACTTTGGAAGCTGCTCTGTCCTCTCAAACTTAACTTAACTTAAACTCCTGTGGTGTATATCATCTAGGCCTGGTGACCTGAAGCTTTCTAATTATCTTTTTTTTTCAGCACTTTTCTTATGATAACTCAGTCATTAAGAGTTCTTCATCATTACTGACAGGCAAAGCAAGCCCAACATAGAAAACGCCACTCATCCTCTACAGCAGAGACTGATGCAAAGAAACAGCTATGTTAACATTGTCTGCATCTTCTTTAAATGCTCTTTTCCTCTCCATGGACCTATGGCTAACTGAACCTGCAACTGTGAATTTGCAGTTTCAATGTCCATGCACTGAAATCAGCTCTATAAAGTCCTTCAGCTCAGGTCTTCTCTCGAGTGAAGCCCAGCATAATGTATATATTGATTAACATAGTCCCTTGTTAACCTCTTGAATCTGTAAATTATCAACCCCAGTGCAAGGGCTGCTGACTTCTCTCATAGTTTTCCTTGTTCTTTCCTGCTGAACTATAAAATTAGCAATGATGCATGAACTGCTGCACTCTCCAATGCACTGAGACAAGCTATATATATTTAACTAAATAATAACTAAATAATTGTAATCTTATCACTAATATAGAATTAATTTTAAACTCACATTYCACAGAAAGAGAAAGTATATTGGTAATAATAAGCATGATAAAAATACTATTGTTTTATTGAATGAAAGCTATACCACTTATAAATAAACAAACACATTTTCATGAGTGAAAGCCAGAATTTTCTAGTCTCATTAAGGTAACTTAATAGCTAGCCGAAGGGGAACTGAGCTCCTGAGAAAAATCCCATTTATGGCTACTGCTAGACTTTGAATCCTAAATACAGAGTCTGATTTCTAATTTTAAGACCAAGAACTCTCACTAAATTCTTCTTATAGGACAAGCAAGATTTGGCCTACCATTAACATCTACAGGAAAGGAAAGGCCAATTAGTACTTTGTTTAGCAATGTGCAGGAGAAACTCTTAATGGAATATCACCATTTCTGTCTGTGCCTAAAATGGAGTTTACTTTTGGGGATATGATTTAAATTATTCTTTTACTGATTAAAGAACCAGAGTGCCGAAGTGATGACAAGCTTCTCCCTGTCATCTTCTTAAAATTATGACAGTCCTTTCCCCCCCCCCCTTTTTTTTTTTTTTTGCCATCCTCTCTCTAGAAGTTCATAGGAAGTAAATTTTCAAAGTAGTGACATTAATGGGACTCATGCAGTTAAATCCTAGTGCATCACTTTGAAAATTTACTTGCTAGTGTACTAATGAAAATTTAGCTCCTTGAATATTTATGATGCTCTATGGGCTATCATAAATGTGGCTTTTACTTAAATAAATAGCAGGGCCATCTGTCATATATGTATAGTTTGCTGGTGTGTGTGTAACTGCAGCCAAACAATATTGCCCAATAATGCCATGTTATTTTGTACTGTTCCATTGATTTCCTTCATTCAACCCCCCCCCCCACACACACACACCCTTGATACCTGCAGCTTTTCAGATGGATTTCACTTCTAAGGTTTAATCACCCACTTTGAAAGATTGTGAGACAAAGAGCAAAGGGAAGGAAAGCATTTTAATTGGAAAAGTGTGTTGGCATTTGAAGTGCTGAAAGCTGTTAGTTTTCCTGGRAGCTGCATGGCTACTGTCTTCTTTGGTTGGCCTCAAAAATTTCCATCAGCTACTTGCTTGCAGGGTGCTGATGGTGGGAGAAGGAGGTGCTGGAAGAYTGCTATAACCCTAAAATTTGTCACAGACATAGCTACAAAGCTGTGGTTGCTTCTGGACCTAAATAAATCCTCAAAAAGAGACTCTCCAACAGGTCTACTACAATGTCCTCCAATTACTGATTATTAATCAAGCTCTACTATTAAAGAAAGAAAATTCAGATTCCCTCTTTAATGGATTAAGCCCCCTGCCCTTGTCTTTCTGGACACATCCCAGAGCATCTGCACAAACATCCTCAAGGTCCTGCTCTTTCTCACTTCTCCCGTGCTTACAGAGAAGGGCCAACCTTGGCAGCTTCCTGCCCAGGAGCGCATCCTGAGCGCATGCCGCAGGTGATCATTAGCCCGTCTCTCGGCACCTGCTCTTCCTTCTGTGCTCTTTGTGCTTCTCAAAACTCAAGAAGACATTTGTCCCTTTTGTTAAACCAATTATTCCTGCCCTTGAAATTGTGAGTCAGCAAGGTTCAACATCAGCGTTGCAGTGTGGGCAGTTAGAAGTTGCTATGTCTTCTCGCCCCTTGTCTTCTGCTGAGTTATTTATGGCTTTTGTGCCTGCGAGACTTTTAGAGCATTCTTGGGGAATGAAATGGTTTTATAAAATGATACCAGCTGAGTAGTGGCAGCAGGATCAAGTAATGACAGAGCATTTGTGCATCTGAGGATCCAGTGGAGAAGAGACTACGCACAGAAAGCCATGGTAGCCTGATGGTTTGAACTGTGCGAGCAGCAGAGTTTAAGTCTTCATCGTCTTCACCTTTTGAGAATATAATTAGATCTACTGCTTATAATGATATCTACTAAAATCAAGGTTCTTTCATATTAATTATGTAGAAGAATAAAGAAATAGCGTATGACTAAGCAACATTGATTTCTGTCGTGTTACTTAATGACTTATCTCCCTGGAAAACTGTAGTTGTAACAATGCTTAAATTCATTACAGCTGATATAAAAAGGGCCTGAAAGGGACAAGAGCAAGTTCTAAAAAAGAGAGAGAGAGAGAGAGAGAATATGGGGAGCACAGTTGGTTACTCTGCTTAAAATACTAGACTGAGCTGCCTATTTTTAAAATTACTTGAATACTATTTCTTTTCTAAAAAGAAACTCAAATCATAATCACCATAACTCCTGATTCATTCCAATGATGTTTGTTCAATGTATACCACAAAAGTGTAGATTAGTCCTTGTTCTTTTAAAGATTATGTATCTCTTTCCCAAGGTACATGTGTGTATGTATATTTAATTTTATGCAAATTTTACTTTCTCTTGATTTGGCTAAAAAGCAGTATAATTCAAATAACTTTAATTCCCTCAAGATTGCTAAAGAAGTTTGCATCTGAAAAGCATAATAGTTCTTGTAATCATTTACTGTTATTCCTTTAGGGACTTRCAAACACAGTAATCTGATTTCATGCTTAGCCTTAAAGATTGAATGTATATCCATTACGTGTTTGTTAGCTAAACGGGAGCAAATGTTTTGGATATGTGTGCATGTGAGAAAAAAAAAATAGACAAGCACAATGGAAAAACTCTTGTATGTGTTGCAGGGCCTCTTCCCTGGTTATGAAAGCAAAAGAGGCAAAAAATAGGAACACTGTTGCTAAGCATCTCATGGTCCCTGATCGTGTCCCCATGGTAACTAGCAGAAGTCATTCACATTCTGCAGGAGCAATGGGGAGGTGCACACCTGCAGCAGTCTCTGGGGTTCGACGCTCCAAAAGAGGCAGTAAACACGACYGGTTTCAAAAAGGCTCTAAAGAGTCACCCTAAGGCAGTGAACAGGAGTCCTGTTAATATGTAAACAACCCCAAAACAACATTTGTATTTTAAGGCTAAGTTTGATCCTTCAGTTATGGGCAAACCTCTGAAAGTTTGTGGTGGGGTGGTATACAGTCCAGGAGCCAGATCCTCAAATGCTGTCAGCTTGTGAAGATCTTTTCAAAGCAGAGCTGCTGATTTTTTTTTTTTTCAAACTTTGCATTTTGTTCTCATTTTACTGCAAAAACAAATGCATTAAATTTTTAATGTTTTAATTCACTATTGCATGCTTGTTCTCTTCCTCTAAAAAATCTGTTTTTTATTATTCGTACATTTCCAATTTCATATAACAAATGTCTTTAAGATTTTCATAGCATTGATTTATCTTGAAAGGCCTGCTTTTATAGGAAATGTCACTGGCCAYTTTTATCTATATGTGCAATGGCATCTCTTAACAGTGCTACTTACAAAAAAATCCCTGATGAAATGCAAGGAAAACAAAACAAAGCAAATAACAAAAAAGTACTAAGATAGAAACAACAACTCTGCGTATTGAGGAACTCCAACCTACATTGCATATGCTTTATATGCAGTATAAGGATGAGAAAAGACTGAATGTTTAACATTTCTTTTCTTTCACTCTACTTTCTCTTTTCTTGACTATTCCCTGTGCTGAAATGCTGCTTCCTTTTCTCTTCAAGGTCTTCAGCTCCAACTTCCAATTAGCCTTTAATGATGTTTCTCTCAGAAAGTGTCACAGTCTTTTTGTGTATCTGCTAGTTTTAAAAGGGTGGCTTTTTTGAATCAAGYGTGCTCTGGAGTACTTCAGTAGATATTCACTGCAAGTTATCTGCTAGCATCGTATTATTGTTTTTTTTAAATATGTATAAGCGCGTATAAATATATATGCTTGTATACTCACGGACCTATACATAGAGTCTGTCACACACGCACATGCATGTGCCCCCAAGGCTGGGACATTCGCTATTTCTGCCAGTGACGTGAGACTGTGAACGGTACACAGAGTATGGGGATTCCTCTGCAGCAGGAAAGTGGCCTGTTATCAGCGTTCATCGCCTGCCAGAGCCTGATGATGGTGAAGGAGGACCCGGCTCTCTGATTCCCCACTTAGGGGATGGGATCCTGCACCAGCTGCCAGAGCTGCAAGATGCTGGTGTGTACYGGCTGCGCTTAATACGGCTGTTGTATATCATACCAGCATGCGTGCAAAGATTTGTAACTACGCAAAGGTGCTTCTCACCCGAGGAAAGTGCCACCCACCCAGCTCTGCACCCATCCGACGGCCGCTGGCAGCCGTGCGCRCTTACGCGCTCCTGTGCCGCAACCCTGGCGCTTGCAGGCTCCCTAAGGGTGCACGGTGTGGTTTCACTGTTACAGCAGCTCCGTCCTTGCTCCTTTCCCAGTGAGTGGCAAGCAGAGTGCTGATTACAACCGGTGATTCATCAGAGACGATCATGTGAATTATTATTGCAGAAAACTTCCTTCATAAAAATAACTTGGATGAGACAGGGGCAAAGCTGAGGCTGCCATGCCTTCAGAGGAGGAATTAACTTGCACTCTCATAGCTCAGAAATACCTATAAGTTTGCCCAATAAAGCCTGAGGCCACATGTGCATAACTCAAGATATGACTATTACAACAAATAGAGCAAACACAGCAGTTCTTTTCAATATAGTAATATTTGATCATCTGAAATATTCATATAATAGAGATTAAGAAAGAAAAAAATAATCTTTGTAGTCTTTCTCAGGATTAACCATGCCTTAGATTACTGAGCTACCTAAATTCTTCAAGCAAACTTGCTATTCAGGCCCACTTCTGTGGAGTTTAAATTTGCTATAAAAATCAAGTTCACTGAACTATGTGTAGAAACTTTGCAAAACTGGGCTGAGAAACTTTGCAAAACTGGGCTGTATCCTGAGCCCCTTTCTTGTAGAGTCTGTAACTTTGATACGAAACACGTATCCCTACAGTTCCTAACCTGGATTCAGAATCCGAGATCAGCTCAGAATAGCTTAACACCTTTAGCATCTTATATGCTTGTTAGTGATTTGTGTATATACTGTTGACTGAGGCACATTGTTTAATATAGTCATGCAGAGTAGCTAGGCAAAAATAATGGATAAATTACGAAAACAATGTATTTYATTTATGACCCTACATTTTTCATTTGAATATGTTTGATGAAAGAAATAATATATTTTAATGGCTCAAAACCTTCTAAACTATTGCAATTATAATCCTACATTATAAATAATACTTTTGATAAAAACAATTTTTACAGGGGTAAGTTTTCTTTTCATTGTCTGTAATGCTAATCTGACAGTTAAGGCATCCTTAATATATATTTGAAGAAGAGTAAAAACTATTGTACGATAAAGGAAATGATCACAAGATGGAAAGTAAAGGTTCAAGTGCTACACATGTCTTAAAATGTGTCCTTGGATGAGAAAATGTGTCTCTCTTTCCCTATCTGCCGTATACGAGAAATAGAGCTCGCCTTGCAGAGATACCGTGAGATTTCATTAGCTAATGTTTATACAGCACTTTGAACTAATGAAGCATTACAGCGCAAAGCTTTACTTTCAGCTTGGGTACTTCAAGGATAGTAGGAATGATCAAATACTCTTTTCACTTTCACTCATTGAAGAGGAGGGCTGATTTTGTTTTGAAGTTCTGACGTGCTTTCGCCTTTTTATTTCACTTCAAAGTTGCTTCTTACCTTTTACTGACTACTTATTTTAAAATCTTTTTTCTGTGTCTTCTCCTTTGTTAGCAGAACCGATCGGAGGATTGGGTTCTGTAGAGCTGTAACTGGATGCTTGGAGGAAGACATAATGCATCCTAAAAAGAAAGAGGATTCCTTATTACCAGAATCTTGCATACTGCAAAGACAACAAAAAGAGAATTCCCTTATCCACTGTTTTATTTCTAGCACTAGAGTGGCATACTTGGTCAGCATTATCTTGAGTGTACTGTGTCACAGTACAGTAAAACTGAATGGTTTTAGATCTTAGGAAACGTGCAGTGATATGTAGGCAGCTTTAAACCATTTACTGCTTGTAAGAAGTAAATCATTGCTGGCTTTGAAAAAGCCAGCAAATGTGACTTGTATACTTGTTTTTAAAATCTGTATTTTAATATTTTTTTAATTTATTTTTGAAAATAAGTGTTAAAATGCATGAAAGATAGAGAATACTTTATTTCCCAGATGATCYCCTGCTCTAGAATGCAGAGTGTATTCTGGCAGCAGTAATTTCTATAAGACGAAAGGATGAAAGTTTCATCATGTTGTACAAAACTGGCATAATGAATTTCAAGTGTTGCAAGATTTGTTCTTATTGTTTTTAATTATTTCTATTTACTCAAAGGTTATTATTGAACAGTTAGAAAAAAATTAAATCTTAGTTTGCTGATGGCCCAGGTACATTTAGTGCTGACTCTATATATTTTCAGGGATTTGAATCATGCCTAGAACAACTCCACATGCAGCATAAAGTCAGCAAGATCATAAGCTTTTTTTAAATTGGTCATATATGGTTTGCAACAGCTGTAAGCATTTTAAGCAGAATTCCAAACATTTAGCTTAAATAATCATTCCCTCTTAGTCCTAAGCCTGAATCTTCAGTAATGATTACCACATTTGCTGTCTTATTACACTTCTCCCTATTCCTCAGGATCTTTCCATGAAGACGAATTACTTGCTGCTGCTGCTACTACAGTATTGGTGTCCTGGCACTACTTCAAGAAATGTGGAGGACAGATGACAYATGATGCATTTCAAATCAGCACATCTACCCGCTGAGAGGAAAGAGCTACAGACTCCCATAGCAGAAAAGCAGTGGATTCATGGGATCCCTGGATGTGATTACAACAGTCTGCAATAAAATACGGGCTTAGAAAACACAAGGACAATTTTTATGGGAGTGTAGGATACTAGAGGGCTGAAATGAAA
>NW_028186745.1:2038623-2052354 GCF_003343005.1 Rhea americana
AAAAGAAAAAAAAGAAAAAAGGCAGAAGCACAGGTTTCCTTTTATCTCTTTCTGAGTGAGGAGCTGTGAGTGCAAGGAACAGCAGCAGCCGTGCCACTGAGTGCTTCTTGGCCAGAAGCAGAGTTGCTCGCAGCAACGAGAGCAACGCGGCTGAAGGGTACCCCAGRCTGCCTTTTGCCAGGATTGCTGTCAGCAGCAGCATTTTAACCACACCAGGTTCAGTTATACAGCCCTTCAGGGGAGAAGGCTGCTGTAARACGTCCAGCCTGGGATTACAGGAGCTTGTTCCACATTAAGAAGGAAAACCCTGCCGTGACTAGCAAATTGACAATCTGTGTTACTTCAGAGAAAGTTTGGACCCTTAGGTAGGATCTCCTGTACTTCATAATTTTTCCCATCCCAGTGATACACTTGATAACAATGTGTGTTCAGAATGAAATCTCTCTCCTCACTTTTTGCAAAATCAGTGGGAAAAGGGCTTTTAACTGCTGGGAARCATTTCTTATCTAGTTCACCTTTATGGAGGCACATTAATTATTCCAGTGGAAAACAGTGCCATGACTTTGGGAGTCCTTCAGCAAAACAGCCATGCCTGCTGAGGGGAGGGACAAGTGCTAAAGCCACCKTCTCTGAGGCATGCTCCAAGATTAGCACCAGGAACTAACAGGCTGACCGTTCACCTCTATTTATTTTCTTTACTGTCTACATTGTGTCAATGGCTCCTAAAACAATGCTAGTCACCCATGCTTAGGTGTTATTTTTATGTTAGTAAGCCTATTCTACTCCAGTATGTCTTACTATAGAACTTGRAGTTCACACTTGCCCCTTCTGCTGTGCATAGCAGAAACCAAACCGTTTAGGCAGTGAAATAAATAAGGACTATCCTTATCTTCATTTCATTTGAGGCGTGACTAGGAAACTCCATCTATTTAAATATTCACAATAACTTCATGAAAGATTTACTTTTGAAATATAAAAGGTAGCAGGAGGAAGAAAAAGGACTGCAGGGACTCTTTTATACATCTCACCTAGTATATGTGTGATAGACTGGGAAATATTAATGGGCCTTATGGTTGCTTCAAARTTATTGTATTTAGGTTTCTAAAGCTGTTGCAAATCCATTTCAGGAAATAAAAATGAGACTTGACTATCTTGATCTTCTTGAAAAAATGGTAAATGCAAGCTTTCAAACTTTTTTGTCAGGTTTGGGTGGRCCTTCAGCTTGTATGGATGTGATGACAAAGCCCTTTTCCAAAGACAATAGCAGGAAGTAATCTTTAGTCTACCCAAAGCCAGTTTTCTCAAATAGAAGATAGGTCTTGTGAGTTTATATAGCTGAAGAGTCAAAAAAAAAARTCTGTTTTTACTCTCTCATGTTTCAAGACTATTAAGCACAGGAGTTTTTCTGTTCACAATCAGAGAGTTCTAGTCTCAGTTTCAGAACAGTTTTATCAGCCCTCTGTATTCAACACTTTTTTTCCCTACCTCGGTTATCAAGGCAAGGAAAAGATTTCTTGGAGGCCCTATTTAATTGCATTCTGATTTTACGGAGCTATCTTTCCAAGTTAGGATATGTTCCTGCAATGACACATACCTGTTCTCAGACATCTCAGCYTTTTCCTTCTCCCTTTGGGTTAGGTTACAACTTACTGGGGGGTTTTGCTGCAGGCAAATTGCCATGCTGGCCAGTGGTTTACATTTGTTCATTTGCTTGCTTGTATTAGCCATTCAAAGTGATATATTTAGGACTATTACTTAGATGGTATTTCAAAAGAAGTATTTTTTTTCTTTTACAGAAAAAGGTTACCAAATCAATACTTAGCTAGTCAGCTTCCCTAAGTATTATCAATAATATGAACACGCAGCTGTAGAAACCTAATGACTAACAATCAATAAAATTTTGATCTGTTCTTACTATTATTAAAGTAACTTGCTTTAGGTATATTTGATTAAGTTTATTATGGCTGAAACCTTAGAAAAAAGGGTGGGCTAAATGTCAAGTTACCACTGTGAAAATTACTCTTCCTTATAATACTTTTCCACTGGTAGGTTAACTATATTTAGTGCCTTACTGATCCTCACATGCTTTTCTTTTGTCCACACAATACAATAAGCATATTGCTAATGAAAACTTTTCAGAAATCCTACAGGCACTATGTATTTTCCATTAGCATTATCTCTGTGGCTGATTGCATTCATAAAGGAACAAATAAAGTTTACCAGTGTATACTGGGAAAGGATAGTAAGCATCAGGTTGAGACACATTAGAAAGGGGAAGATGTTTTACAAGAAGTAATTTTGGTTTCAAGAAATGAAAATCTTTCAAAAATGTATTTTGAGCATATTAAGTACGCAAGAAGTAATTTCTTYAAAATGTTAAAACAAATTCAAATGTATTATATCTATTGACTAGAGGAAAACCAACAGTAAATCCCAAAGCTRCTTTTCAAATATTTCTCTGAATGAAAGTCTTAAGATCTGCTAATTAGGGATTTGATTGCCATGTCATTCTTTGAGAATATTTAGGCCATAGGTTTTCTTCCTTTAAAAAACAAATTAAAATTTATGGATCTCTAACAAGTTTCCAATAATAAACTTAAATTTACTAAAAATACACTTGCTTCTCTTAGTTACCTTTCAAATACTCCTTAAATTTAGTCTGTGGATGCCTAGTGTTCTCTGTCAACAGGATGAAAGTCAATAGGTAATCCTGAAAATTCAATTTTAGTCTGATGTTTAGTCACCAGAAACTCCTACTAAAAGTGCATGACTTATATGTTTGACAAATATATCATGAAGAAAAAAAGAAAAAATGCCATAGGTGGCCAGTGAAATAATGCTAACAACWGAAAGTAAACATACTGAATTTAAAGAACTAATGAAATATTTGTCTGGTTTATTCAACAAGTTCTCAGGAATAACAAATATTGATTCATGATCTGCTAATGAAAAAAAGGAGATTCATAATGAATAACTTAATGAAAAGCTTAGAATCTTAAGTCACAGTACTGCACAACACTTCACTTTCAGCATCTTTCAGAAAATTTAATTCTAACTGTTCCGAGCCATGTCAGTATTGCTGCTGCCAAGACTTCCAAAATTCAGCAAGTCAGCTGTGCCTTTTAACTGACAACAAGTATGACTTTATCCAAAGCAAAAAGTGATTTACATATTTCTTATTTGGGGGGCAACAAGTGAGGTGTCATGAGTTTTTTGAAACAAAACTATTTAATTACATAGTTTAATCATTTTATATAGTTACAGAAGATTGAAATAAATCCCAGAGGCTACTTGACTTTTATGTTCATTTATTTGTGCAATACAATATTAGATCTACAATTTAACTCTTTTATTAAAGCAAAGTCATTTAATTAAATCTTTGCCATCCCAGAAATGAACACATAGGACTTTGGTATGATTGAGGAAAGATAAATCCATTTAACACACAGCTGAAACAAGGCTGTAGGCAGTTTAGGCTGTGTTCAACCCTACCTGTGTTCCTATGCAACTTCAATGAAGTTGCAATATAGAGAGGAATCAAGTTCTTCGTATTTATTTACAATTATATTTTGTTATTCAAGTTCTGTTTTGCATGATATATGGAAAGCTTAGGGTCACTAAGAAGATTAAGGGACAGGAACATCTCATATGAGAGATGTTCCTGAGAGAGCTGGGACATTTCAGCCTGGGGAAGAAAAGACTGAAAGATCTGATCAATACATTTGAATATCTGAAGGGAGGGTGTCAAGAGGATTGGGCCAGACTCTTTTCAGTGGTGCCCAGCGACAGGATGAGAGGCAATGGGCACAAACTGAAACACAGGAAGGTCTGCCTGAACATGAGGAAAAACTTTACTGTGAGGGCAACTGAGTACTGGAACAGGTTGCCTAGAGAGGCTGTGTAGTCTCCATCCACGGAGATATTCAAAAGGACAGGGTTCTGGGCAACCTGTTCTAGGTGATCCTCCCTGAGCAGGGAGGTTAGACAAGATGGTCTCTAAAGGTCYCCTTCCAACCTCAGTCGTTCTGTGATTTTGTGAGCCATGTGACCAAATTCAAAAAACAGTCTTGTATTCTGCATTCCCAAAGTAACTTAACAGATATAATAACTATGGATATACACTATGTACTAAAGCCTAAAATGAAATTTAATCAAACATTTTTAAGTACAGCAGTTTCTTGTCATGTAAAAAGGTAAGAGTTTCACTGATGGAGATTTCTCCAAAGATTTCTTCTTCTGAATAACGCTTATCCACATTAATCTGCAGATATCTGCCAAGGAGCAGTGAACATCTGGGAATGAAATTTGTTTTTTTATTATTATTATTTATTTATTTAATGGCTGCACTGTTTCAGGAATTCCAGTGATATGCAGAAGTTTTAGATCAGCTTTAGAAAAAGATAATTCATTTTGCTCTGACAATAAGTAGATGGTCAACGCTCCTCTATAATATGTAGACAAATACTTATCTGCTAGACTTGTAGCAGATGGTGAGTACAATTGGCAGAATAAGGGAATGAGAGGTAATTTCTATTATATGAGATAACAAGTAGGCTTCAGACATGGCGGCATGGTGGGATATGTGGACCGAATAGCCCCAATAATTGCTTCCTGAGTGTTTCTCCAGAGAGCTGCCCCAGCCAGGCTCATGGAGTGGGARGCACCTTCTGATTTGGCTTGCACTGGAATCAGTGTTAGATATCAGTACCCACATTCAACACTGCAGCTTATCCCCAAAACATATAGATGTCCAGAGACAGAGGTCACCCCTAGATGCAATGTTACCTCCTGGCCCTCCATTTCCACTCCTGTTGTTTTCCCTTGTAGTAAGGCACACTGCACACTCCTCCCAGAAATCAGGTGGAACTTCCGAGTAAGCAAGAACTGTGAGGACCAAACGCTTCCAGGCAATAAATCATACATTTGGCATAGCAGAAAAACAGGACAGCCAGACAAATGTGTGCCTGAGGTGGCAAATCCTGGCACAAATGCATCCACACTTTCCTTTTCTAGCTTAGAAAAGCYAGCTACACCCTCAGTAGACAGAAATGGCATTATTCTTTCATTCACCTGGATTTCATATCAATTATATTTGACCTTACTAATAACATATTTATAGTAGGGTTGGTCTGCGCTCATTAAATAACATATATCATATACCAAATTGCCATGATAGATTAATCTGCCCTTTGAGCTTYTAATTTTCATTTTAGTGGCTATATAATATGTCATGAAGAACAAATATGACACTGTAGATTACAGGAAAAGATTTCCAAAGGAATTTGTCAGCATAATTTCAGATTTGTTATACATATGATCCTGAGTTTGGAGCAAAATAAAACAGTTGACATTTAAGATTTCGTAATTGGTTTTCCTAGCTTAATTTTGTGTATCTTTTGGTTGTGATGTAGACAGCAATTAATTCTGATTTTTAATGAGACCATGACTACTTATTAAAAACTGAGACAATTTTCTGAACATTCAGAATATAATATAACAGTGCCTTCATTACAGTGACCTTCCTTCCTTCCTAAGCCTGTATTTTCMTGTTACTGTTAGGCACCACCATATTTCAGCTTCAGCATTTACTCTCCGAGGAACACTTTTTCATGCATGTGTTCCTGGCTGTTCACAAACAAGAGAAAACATTGACCTACCAAATGTATATGAAATCAACAGTGAAAGAAATGAACTACATAAAAAAAGTCCTTGAATTATATTATGCAGATTCCATATTTTCCAATTTGAGAACTTTTTAGTGGCAAAAGGATTTACAATAGCAGCTTCACAGATACTTCTGTGGGAGTATAATTTTATCTTGTTTGCATCAGTGTGTTGTTGGGATTTTTCCCTAACAGTTAAGAATGACACAGGTTTTTTTATTAGACAGAATTGGCTGCATAAATAAAAAGCCTGCTTGATTTGGTTTGAAATAACTGTTTTCGTTTATACTGCATTTTAGTCACAATTTGTTCAATTTGTTTTGTCTTTCCATGGAATAATTTCTCACTAAAAAGGAAGGAAAAAAATGAAGTGAGTCTCAATATTGTACCAAAGAAGCATTTCATGAATATATTCAATCTGTGTTAATGGAGTTTAACACATTTTTACTACTCTGCAATGAACTGCTATAAAGTTTTTAATTACCAAAACAGTACCTAAAAATATACTACAGTGAAATGCATYGCTGTAGCAAAGATTATTTCTTTATACATCTAATCTTGAATCACTAATGCAGCTACAGGTGTCTGTTTAAATAATGGAATAGTTAATTCTATAAATATATGCAATCCAGCTAAATTACTGTTCCTAAAACAATTTTTTCACATTATTTTCCATTTAAGATATTAAGAAACAGCATGCAGCTCATATACCCCAGATATTCACCACCTCGTGCTGTGGGGCATAGAGTGTAGTTAGAGGTCTGCACAGTGAATGTCCTTGAGATCAAATAATATCCAGAGGATCCAAGAATAAATTCCTAAGCCTTTCCTTCTGTTATGTGCTGTTTGCTCGATACTGGACTGTGTATTCCTTTGCATGACATATGAWATTCAGGTATAATTTGTGATCCATGGGGTTCTTATGGATAAACATGTTCTGCTTACACCATGAGGGCTTCTGGTCAARCCATTTCAAAAGGGAGTGGTGATATTCTCATCTCTTTTATCCTGTAATACCCAAGTTAAAATACTCATCAACTGGTGGAAGGAATCTGGGCCTCCACAACCTATTAAACTCACAAGATGAGATAATGAGGACTGATCTTCTTTGTATTACAAACTGCTATAGTTCACCCATTTTCTTTTCCATTAGATTTAATTACCTGTGTATGATATAGCATTTCTTACAAAAAAAAATCATATATTAATCTAAAAACATCAAGAGACCTAGAATCACTTTTGTAAGTAAAACCTTCCTCTAGAAAGATAATGCTGGCTGATGGTCTCAAAAATACCCTGACAGAATCAAGCCAATGTTATTTTAGCCCTCTAGTTAACTAATGTGTCCTTCCTACCTTTGACRCTTTGCTTGTTTTTTGTGGAGTAAGACTTCACAGCCTGAGAATGAAAATGAGGAACACAGCTTCTGGAGAAATGTGAACCTTGATTTAATGTTTTTAAATGGACTGCTAGATGTGTTGGATGTGCCACATTAAGGTCCTTACATCAGTGTAAAAAAAGCAAATCTGGGAAAGCTCATCCGCAGCCAGGAAAACAGCAGGTCCTGCAGAAGAAGGCTCCTTGGAAGAAGAAAGGCACCTTGAATAAAAGAGAGATGAGTTTCTTGCTAGCTTCATGGGAGGATGSAGTTGTTTGCTTACTGAAAAGACACAATTTTTTAACTTGCTCTCCAAAGTATATGTCTATCATTGAAGAAACCAAGACACAGCATTAATGTTTTTCTTTTCACCAGCTTCTGTGAGGAATGACTTGTAGTTTAGTGCTGTCAGCTTGACATAGAGCTATGGCAACTTGAAGTCTGATCCCCAAGCAATAACCTCAATATTGCAATTCTCTGTATGAGTGGAAATGCCTTCAGGTTCCTCTGATTCAACAAAATATAAAGACTGTGTTTTTTTGAGAGAGAGAGAGAGATGATGACAGAAGTCTGCAATACCCAAAATCAGAAAACACAAGGAGGTGCACTTTTTGTGTTTAAGATAATAAAAGCCTAGAAATGATTTCAGAACGTATTTATTTATGTGTGCGYGGGTGTGTTTGTGTGCATAACACACTAACAGTAAACTTGTGCTGTGTGATTCCCTTTTTATTAACTGTTATTGCTGATCTTCTCRCCTTTAGAAGATCAAAATTATTTGTGCAAGTCAATGTGCAGGATGAGACTGAATCCTCTGAGGAGACACACTGCTAGTAACTRCTTACTACATTTGCTGCCCAGGAAAGGGTGGGTTTTATGCCCCACAAAAAATGTTCACCTGATGCACAGTAGCGGAGTAGGGCTCTTTGAATGTCTGGGGGTGTATTCTTCACATCTTAAAGGAAGCCCGCCTTCAACTTTTTGTGAAAKGCCTTGTTTTCTTCAAATGTGGTTATTGTTGATTCTGGATTATTGCACTGGCAGGGGCAAGAGGGGGTTGCTCTGGCTATTATTGAGCATGGTACTTTACCATGAAAAGTCCTAACACAGTGCAGCCCAGGGACCAGCAGCACTGTTACACACACCTGGCACACGGTGGATCTAGCACCATAGCCGTGGCAGGCGTCCGGGCACACACAGCTTGCTGCCTCGGGGGCTCACTTCAGAGAGGACGCCTTCATCAGCAAGTGAGGTTTGATCTGCTATGATGCAGCAGCTATAATGCAATTTACCATCTTAGAAGTTTAATGAGCCCAACAGCCGTTTCATTAGTTTATTTAGATCCCCTTTCTTCTTCTCATTTTCTCCCAATTAATCCAATGGATAACTATTTTCAACTGCTCAGAGAATGCAGAGCACTGCATCCCTGTCCCCCAAGCTGGAGATGCCATCCAACCAGCTGGAGACAGCAAGTACCAAGTGTGCTAGGGCTGCCACAGGGGCTGGATGCCATGTGMGTATCTGATATCAGCCACCAGCTTGGCTGCATCACAGGGCACAGGGAGCCACCACACCGGAGGGCCTCGGTGTGCCCTGAGGCTGCTCCTCACCTATCACTGCACCTGGCAGTTTTGCTCCTGCTGGTGCAGGATTTAGGGGGCTCGAGACAACCACCAGTGTTCAAATATAATGATTGTTTTTGAAGATGAGTCCACGAGGAAGCTTGGAGATGGCAACTCTGAAAAGCAAAGACTTTGGAAATAGCACTGAGCCTTTCCTACTAATAGGTGGTATCTACAAGTTTTATGTAAACATTCCATGACCAGTGACTGGATCACAACTGCAATGACCTTGCTAGACTTTAGGAGCGTTAAATGAGGAACATGAAAGCAAGCTGAAATAGCAAAAGGTCAAAACAGAGCTAGTGACAATCATCTAAATGGGAATTTGAATGGARCACTGTTATTAACGCTCCTATACTTTCAATAGGTATCATAGGATTTCTAATTACCACATTGTTCAGGAGCTCCACTTGCTCTTTTACAATGATAACTACCAGAGCAGAACATTTCCCATTAGCACTATGCCAAGGCAGTTGCTCAAAAGTTAATTGTGAGAAAAGAGTGCCTCAACACCCAAGTTCTCTTTGATGTTCTGCTCTCTTCAAATATGGCTAAACTCATTTCTGTTGGCGACTTTCACCACAGCTTAAAATCTAAACTCACCAAGTGTGGATTTATCCTACTTTCAAAAGTATGCACAACTTGTATTGATTTTGATTTTTTTCGGTGACATCACATTAAGCTACTTCATTATTTTCTTTGGTTTGATGCAATGTTGTACTAGAGGGTTCACCTGAAATGTGTAAGGATTTCAGATACTTTGACCTAAAAAGCAAAGATAAACAGGGGGACTTTTGTTTAAACTTTTGTTGTACTTGTTACTTGGTTGGTCTGACATTAAGGTCTGAYATTACTGGAGTTCTGATTTAGCAGAGAATTGTGCTGCTTTGGGTTTCCATGAGAGACAGGAAGCTCCATAGAGCAACTAACAATGAGCAATACTAGTACAATGCAAATACCAATAGCCCATGATTTTAAAGAATATGATTTGTTCTCAAAGCTTTGATTCAGGAGTAGCATTATCCATAAGAGGTGGATTACGTCTGTTAATTACAGAATTGTATGCATTCTAACATTTTGTGTATGTGCAAAGTTGTCTAAATGCAGTTTTTGTTTACCTTTACTGAATCGTTGTCATGCTAGCTGTTTCCAATATCTTGTAATTTCATGCTGCTAATGTTTTCATGTAAGCTTTGCTATTTTGGGACTAGTAAAGTGCTGCAGTTCTGGTTGCTGTAATTAAGGGGCTTCAGTGACCTCCTTTCTCTCAGCTGCTGCTCATGAGACAGAGAAAGGAAGGACATAAGCCACAGACAATACAGAACAAAGCTTCAATTTATCAAAAACACCAGTCCTCAGGGTTATTTGAATGAAAAAGCTGCATTTTTGCTACAAAGCCTGGAGCATCTGAAGGAGAATCTGTAGAGTTTTTTATGCTTCCAGAGTATCTTTCTCGATAACCTGTGGTAAAAGTTGGAAATGTCATGTGGCAGCTCATCTTTCTCTCCATATGCTCCAGGTTTCCAAGTGAATAGGGCGCCCATTCCACAAGAATGAGCAAAGCAATGAAAAATGTGGTGTTGACACTGTGGGCATAATATGATGTGTAACTTCTGTTTGTGTATCAGCACTTCTGCTGTAATGGATTTTTTTACATATATTTACCAACGCTGAGTTGCTCTGCAGCCCAAGTAAATCTGAATTCCGCTGTCAACAAATGTCTATGAGTTTGTGGTAATTCCTCATCAGTCTGCTTCATGTGATTTATCAGTCCATTAATCAAAATGCTGTTTCCTAATATATATATTTTATTTATCATAAATTGGACTATATTTTATACATTCAGTAAGCCAAATTAAAGAGCTCTTTTTCATTTACACCAAGACTAAATTTGGCCTACATCCATTTCTCAGTATTATAAAGAGTATCTAAGACATTTAGGSAAGCTCTGAGGAACAAAATAAAAATATCTTTATGTTGCTGCTAAAATCTGTGATGTATCCACACCTGCTATACAAGAAACCATAGACACTATAAACAGAAAATGTATAAAGGGCTGAAGAATTGGAACAAGGGACAACTTCATAGTTAAGAACTCTCCAATTTGGAGAAAGAATATTTCTGGGAAATTAAAAAAAAATAAAAAGAGAGACTCAAAAACATGAGTGACAAGGTGAAAACAGTTGTGTAATTGGTGCATATTTAATGCAAACTGGTTTTTGTAATACTAAAACTGGAGAAGTGAACTGAATGAGGTTAGAGATCTACTGAAAACAGAAAAAGGAATTTTTCTCACAGTACATAACTAAACTAYAGGACAACTTTTCCAGGATGTTATGAATGTCAATTAGATTTATATGCTGAAAGCATCCTCAAGAGATGCAAGAGACCAAATGCAGTCAAACAAAGATAGCACAGTTGGCTCAGCTGCAGTCTGGGAGAGTACACTAGGAACCCRTGACAGTACGTTTGCCCAGCTCTGCTCTTCCTAGAGCAGCTGCTACTACTGGCCACTGCTGAGGCTGTCACACTGGACTAGGTGGACCAACTACTCTTGCCTTTTGGGATTGTATTACATATGAATACTATTACAAAAATAGTGGAGAAGGCACAGAACAGGTAAACTGATTCTAATTCAAAATGGGTTGTGCCCCATTAGGTTTCTGCAGCTAATTTGCCTATGCTTAGGAGTGGATGTAAAGTCTACATCTGAGGGAAAGCAGATGGTAAGACTGATTGCAAAGATTAAATAAGAAATCAAGCCCCATTACCTGTTAGCACTTCTCATTTTCATTAGAATACCTCTCCAAAGCCTTTATAAACTGTTAAAGAACATAAAAATTGGATAACAGATAAGTGAAACCTGTAAAYTGGACAACGTATAATAAGAATATACAAAAAGAGAAGAGTGGGCAAGATTTTGCCACAAAACCCTTATACAGTTTGGTTACTAAAACAAGTGAAAACTCAGAAGGGGAAGACAAAAGTTAAACTGGAGTCAAAGTATTTGTCAGTATTTAGTGTAGAAATAGAAAGACTGTAATTGAATTCAAATCTAGGTTAATGATTTCCAGTTAATAGCTTATCAGTCTGAGGAGATGAAACTGAGGAGTAGAATGAGAAAGAGTGAGCTGGTTAGGATAAACACACACAACAAACAAAACAGGGAAAGAATGAGCCAGTAAAATGAGTATAATGTAATATGGACTAAACACTTACCTGCTACCTAGTAAAATGTGTCTGAAAGGTTACCAAGGCTTGTACACTCATCAGACTACTACCTTCTGCTGCTCTTTCATGTGGGTGCTAATRATACAAGCTAGAGACAATCAAAGAAAACTTCGAGGCCTTGGGCACAGTGGTCAAGGGTCTGGGAGCCCAGGTGGTCTCCTCATTGGTCCTGCCAATTAGGGGGAGGCATGGGAGSAGGAGTAGGAAAATTTTGCAAATCAACAACTGCTATGCCGCTGGTGTTGGCAACAGGGTTTTGGATTCTATGACCATGGAACACGGTTTGAAGATCAGCAACTGGTGGGGAGAGATGGGATTCACCTCACCAAGTGGGGCACATTTGCCTTTGCCAACAGGTTGGCCAACCTAGTAAAGAGGGCTTTAAACTAGGTGTGTGTGGGGGGGTGTCATACAGACAGGGTAGACAACAAAACACAAGTTGGGTTGGGGGGCCTGCAACGGGTGCATGCAGCTGGGGATGTGTGTTTGGGACATGGCTATGGGGGACCCCCGTACAGCCTTCCTGGAAAACCTGCAGGCATGACTACCTCTTTAAAATGCATGTATACCAATGTACGCAGCATGGGGAACAAACAGGAGGAGCTGGAGACCTGTGTGCAGTCGCAGAGCCATGATCTCATTGCARTCACAGAGACATGGTGGGATAGCTCCCATGACTGGAATGCTGCCATGGATGGCTCTGTGCTTTTTAGGAAAGACAGGYCAGGGAGACGAGGTGGTGGAGTTGCTCTCTATGTGAGAGAGCATCGGGAATGCATCGAGCTCTGCCTGGGCGTGGAGGAGCTCAAGAGCAGTGCATCCCTATGAGTAAGAAGTGCAGCAAAAGGGGCAGGAGAYCTGCATGGGTGAGCAAGGAGCTCYTGGCCAAATTCAGRCAGAAGAAGAAARKACACAGAATGTGGAAGAGGGGACAGGCTACTTGGGAGAATTACAGGAATGCAGCCAGAGTATGTAGAGATGCGGCGAGGAAGGCTAAGGCCCAGTTGCAATTGAGTCTGGCAAGGGATGTCAAGGACAACAGGAAGGGCTTCTTCAAATACATCAGCAGCAAGAGGAGGACTACGGAAAATGTGGGCCYGCTACTGGGTGAGGTGGGAGCTCTGGTGAAAAGGGATATGGAGAAGGCCGAATTACTGACTGCCTTCTCTGCTTCAGTCTTCACTGCTAAGGGCAGCCCTCAGGAATCCCGGAGCCTGGAYGTGAGGGAGAAAGTCTGTAGAAGGGAAGACTTTCCCTTGGTTAAGGAGGAAAGGATTAGAGACCTCCTGGGCAGGCTAGACATCCACAAATCCATGGGCCCAGATGGGATGCACCCACAGGTACTGAGGGAGCTGGCGGATGTTGCTGCCAAGCCACTCTCCATCATGAAAAGTCCTGGAGAACTGGAGAGGTGCCTGAGGACTTGAAGAAAGCCAGTGTCACTCCAGTCTTCAAGAAGGGCAAGAAGGGGCACCCAGGCAACTACAGGCCAGTCAGCCTCACCTCCATCCCTGCAAAGGTGATGGAACAGCTCWTYCTGGATGTCATCTCCAGACATATGGAGGAGARGAAGGTGATCAGGAGTAGCCAGCATGGATTCACCAAGGGGAAAAATCCTGCTTAACCAACCTGATAGCCTTCTATGATGGAATGACTGGCTGGGTAGATGAGGGSAGAGCAGTGGACATTGTGCACCTTGACTTCAGCAAGGCTTTTGACACTCTCTCCCATAACATCCTCCTGGAGAAGCTCAGGAAGTGTGGGTTAGACGAGTGGACAGTGAGGTGGATTGAGAACTGGCTGAAAGGCAGACCTCAGAGGGTTGTCATCAGTGGCA